>NW_006408588.1:8546755-8562559 GCF_000296735.1 Chrysochloris asiatica | reverse complement strand
CTGTACAGGGTTTCAGAGGCTATAAATCTTTACGGGAGCAGAAAGCCTCATCTTTCTCCCGTGGAACAGCTGGTAGTTTCAAACTGCTGACCTTGTGGTTTGCAGCCTGATTCGTAACCACTGTGCTACCAGAGCTCCTTTCAAAAGAGTGTAGTTATTATTATTACTATCATCACCATTTTATATAAAAGAAAAATAAGGTTTTCAGGGGTACAATAACTTAATAATTGGCAGAGCCAGAATTCAAATCCACGCAAAGAGTCTATCTCCAAAACCCAAGTTTTTAATCACTACCCTGTTAGATGTCAATGTCAGTAAGGAAAAGGGGGGGAAGTGGGGGTGGAAATAACAGTGAGTGAATGTACTCCATGAAATAAAAATGAACTGATAAAAGTTATTGTTGCAATCAAGGCTCTGTGACTCAAAACCCAGAAACACATGAGCTAGTTTCTGTGAAAATGAGTATGTTCTTTAAAACAGGAGGTGGAGGTGGGCGAAATATGATGATGATAATAATGATGGTGGAAGAAGCCAAAATAGAAGGCAATAGAGATAGCTGTTACATGGCCTGTGTTATTTGTGTTAGGTGTCATCTGTCAGTGCTGACTCACAGCAACCTTACGTACAACGAAAGAAAACACTGCCTGGTCTTAGGCTAATTTCACAAGTGCTGCTATGCTTGAGCCCATTGCTGCTGCCACTGTGCCAATCCATCCAGCTGGGGGTCTTACTCTTTTTCCGCTAACTCTCCACTTTACCAAGCATAATATTATTCTCTAGGGACTGGTCCCTCCAGGTAATATGTCCAAAGTATGAGAGACAATGTGCCGCCATCCTGGCTTCTAAGGAGCATTCTGGCCATACTTCTTCCAACACAGACTGTTCTTTTGGCAGTCCATGGTACTTTTAAAATTTTCCTCCAACACCATAACTCAAATGCATCAGATATTCTATGGTCTTTCTAACTTACTGTTCAACTTTCACATACATATGACACTATTAAAAATACAAAGGCTTGGGTCAGGCACACCTTAATCCTCAAAATGACATATTTGCTCTTGAACACTCTAAAGAGGTCTCGTGCAGCAGATTTGCAAAGGAGTCCTGGTGGCACAGTGGTTAAGTGCTTGCCTGTTAACAGAAGGGTTGTTGTTGTTGTTATGTGCCATTGAGTCGGTTCTGACTTATAGCGACCCTGTACAGGGTTTCCGAGGGTGTAAATCTTTACGGGAGTAGAAAGCCTCATCTTTCTCCCATGGAGTGGCTGGTAGTTTCGAACCGCTGACCTTAAGATTTGTAGCCCGATTCGTAATCACTATGCTACCAGAGGGTAGGAGGTTTGAACTCGCCAGTCACTCAGAGGGAGAAAGATTTGGCAGTCTGCTTCTATAAATACTACAGCTTTGGGAACCCTATGGGACAGTTCCACTGTGTCCGACAAGGTCACTCTGAGTCAGAATTCACTTGGCAGCAAGCAATGTGTGGGGTTTGGTTCCGGGTTGTTGTTTAATGCAGTCAAGTTGGTTCTGACTCATAGCGACCCTAGAGAGGCTTTTCAAGGAGTGACTGGCAAGTTTGAACTGCCAACGTTGTGGACTGTTTGCGTTGGTTTGGGTTAGAGACTATAAAACCAAAATGAGATGCTGCTACTGAGAAAGAGGACTTGATTTCAGGCAAACTATTTCCAATGTTTTCCAGTTATTATGTATATCAAAAACTACATTCAGAGCATTAGTGCAGTACATTGAGTAATTTATCCCAAGTCTTCATTCCTCCTTCTACACACTGCCCTCCTACCATAGGTGGTATGATCCTAACTCGGGACTCAGTGATTTGACTTGCTTTTTTGATCAATAGGATTTTAGCTGATCTGGCAAAAGGAAAGACTTGAAATGGGACTAAACATTGGAATTTGGTCCTTTGCAGCTGTTCTGTCACTACGAGGACATGTCAAGGCTAGCCTACTGGAAGGTGAGGGTCACATGACTGCCCCCAGTGATTTCCAGTTTGGCTCAGATCAACCAGCTGAACCCAGACAAGTAGGTGTAATCATAACTTAGCTAGGCCATCGTGCAAATAATATTTATTGTTGTCTAGCTATAAGATTTTGTGATTCTTAAAGAGAAAATGCTGATAGCTATAATTTACTAATAAAACAAGTCATCTGCTTCAAAAGGTGGCTCATTTCCCAAAGTTTTATGGCAAGCCTACCCTCCCCGAGAAAATACAACTAGGTTTCAAACTGCAAAGACCAGCGCAAGTTTTCTAATGGTGGAAAGAAAAAACACAAATCCTTCCCTTTAACAAAAGAACCAAAGGATACATTCACCCGCCATTCCATGGGCACCCCACCTATTCTCCCAGCATGTTCATCCTTCATGAATGCCATAAACTCTCTCAGGATTACTTTATCCCCCATCTCCTATTGCCACCTCTTTAAATTCTACTCAACCTTCAAATTAGAGTTCAGATAATACATCCTCAGTGAGGTCTTCCATCTCCAGCCAGCAATACGCCATCTTCCAGATGAACCCATCTCTTCCTTCTGCGTTCTTATAGTTGTGTAATTACAGCAAGGCATTTATGACACACATCCATGAAATGTAATTATTTGTGTCACTAAACTATTTTAAGTTCCTCAACTACGTCATGCTCATCTCACCTTCTGGCCTATGCTAGATTCACTGCCGGGAACCCTCTTTTCAATCCTTTTCCCTTATTGTTTTGAAGAGCCACAGAGTCGTATCCGACTCATAGCAACACTGTATAGGATTTCTGAGGCACAACTGGTGAATTTGAACCACCGACCTTGAGATTCAAACTGACCCTTCGGTCCTGTGCTTTACCTACAACGCCACACTTCTTGTTCAAGTCCTGTTTCTGAGGAAACCTGCCCATGTTGATCCATCCCAACTCTGGGCCAAGTGCCCCTTGGCTGCATTTCCATGATGCTGATGCGTATCACGGTTCAATGTGGGGGTGGTAGTTGTGTGCCACTGAGTCAGTTTCAACATACAAGGACCCTGCATAGCGTTTCTGAGGCTATAAATCTTTTCGGGAGCAGAAAGCCTCATCTTTCTCCTGTGAAGCAACTGGTAGTTCCGAACTACTGACCTTGTGATTAGAAGCCCAGCTAATAATCCACTACGCCAGCAGGGCTCAACAGGTGGTGACTGATTACTTGTTTCAGTCAAGCACTTTTTTTTTTTTTCAGTCATAATTACATCTCAACATCTAGCATAGTTCTTGTCATGTATTTGGAACATTCTTTAATGAATTCTCAATTAAATTTTCCTTTTCATCCCATATGATTAATCCAGAGACAAATTTCAAAGTACAGGGCTTTGCAAAGAGTAAGCAGAACAAATTAAATAATAGTAAGATGAAGTAATTCTTGCGGCAAATGGCCTAGGTTAATTATCTTAAGTATTCCAACAATAAGGATTAAGCTGCAAAAAAGCATAAATATGAATTATGTGTTAATGTCTATTATAGAGTAAACAAAAGATAAACATTTTAAAGTCATTTGAATACATGTACTAAAACGTATCATAACTGAATCATCCTAGGAGGTTTATTTGAGTTATTGAGAATCATTTTCATTTATTGTAACCATTTGTAGTTACTCAAATTCCTCAATTATAATTTATCTGCATTATAAAGCTCTAAACTCTAAATTAGCTAGGCTCATTTTTGTCTGCGTTCAACCTTACTACTGAGCCCTTGTATCACTCACTGTTCCTAAGCAAACCTATTTCTGCCATTTGCAAACCTCCCTATTCTTACCATCAAATTTTTCCCTTTTTTTCACAATGTATAAAATTATCTCTTCATACTTTAAAATACAACTCAGAGTCCACTTCTTCAACACATCTCTGTTCATTGAGAAGACCCTCATGCAGCCTTAGCTTTAATTCACTCATCCATGAGTTTACTCATTCATGAGTACTCATCCATTCATTAATGACCACCTGCTCTCTGGCAAATGCCGGGCTAGTTATAAGCCAACACAAATAGAAGATTTAAAATGACTATGAACTAAATGGATTCATGCCACCTCAAACACTCCCCTCTCCCAAACACTACAAGCACCAGCATGGTACAGAGAGCTGTTAAGGGTTCCAAGAATTTCAGAGAGGTGTGCATATCTGAGAGTAGTTGATAACCCTTTTAGGGCCACTCTTAATTATTGACAACAAGACATAGGAATAAGATTAAGAGACTAAAGGGCAAATTCAGAAAAATATTTGCATTGTTGTTGTTGTTAAGTGCCGTCAAGTCAGGTTCCCCCATAGCGACCCTGTATAGGGTTTCCAAGGAGCAGCTGGTGAACTTGAACCACAGGCCTCCCAGTTCAAGCGGACTTTGCAGTCTAGCGCATTAACCAACAGCACCACAATGGGAGTCCAAATGTTTGCATTATATGCTCTTTAAAAACAGAAGAAAATGAAGAATAGTAGTAGAAACAATAGATCATCAGTACAAAAAAGTAGAAAGGCTATATAACCAGGCAATTCCAAGAACACAAATGACCCTAGCACATACGTAAACATACTTTCTTTCACTAGCCAAAAGAACTACATATTAAAATAAACAAATAGCATTCTTCACTATTTGGATAAGCTGGGAAGACAAATTTATCTGTAAAATAAAAATGATCATGATTGAAGTATACATCTATATATAATACAAATAAAATGTTCCTGATACAGTTGTTGTTGTTATTAAGTGCCATCGAGGGAGTTCCAACTCAAAGCAACCCTGTATAGGATTTCCAAGGAATGAATGGTGAGTTTGACGTGCCTACCTTGCAGTCCAGCGCTTATCCTACAGCGCCACACAGTGCCTGAGACAAAATAAGTTCTCAAAACTTGCTCAATATAAACAAGCAAATTTTTGCTTTTGTTTTTCCCACTCAGGCATATATAATAATTTACATCTCCAAAGGGCACATTCTGCAAGTCTGCTCCTGGCCACCAGCTCTTAGTCCTTCTCTTCTTAGTCCATGAATCTAGAGTCCTCAGCTGCCCCCCATCTCTGCCTCCATCTCTGGCACTGCTGCTTCTCTGGATAAGGTCCCACATTCTACTTGTGCGTTCCTCTCTTGATGGTCCTAGGGTCCTCTGTTTCTGGACTGTAAGACCAACCACTCCCCTTTTTTTGTTACAAAACTTCCACCTTTACAAGTGTGACAGTTGCGATTAGTCATAAGTTATTCACTATTGAATCTTATCCCCATATCCCCTCACCAGACCCATCTAGACAAGATGACAGCTATTCAGTGGTGACTCTTTCTTTCCCTCCACTCTCTTAAACTAAGCTCCCTTTCGAAACCTTGTAAGCCAGTCACTTCGTGCCTCCACCGCACCCCCATTCCAGATAGCCAATGTCCAAGCTGCCCGTCCCTATCTACCCTGTGCACAGAGCGGATAGCATTGATACTTGATGTGAAGACTCTTTCCTTCTCTGTTGGTATTTAGAGTAACTGCCGCTCCGAATATAGGTCAGGTTCATCATGAAGATGTATCTTCTGTCACTGTAGCTGTACCAATCTGCTTGTCCTTTTTAGTGGGAATGTCTCACCTCACAAGGTTGTGGATGGGACTCAGGATTCCACCTAAGGTCCTATACTCTCAAACAAGTATTTTTGTCTATTTATATTAGACGATTGCTTTGGTCAAGGTTGTCAATGTCTCTTATCTAGTTTGTTCATCTGAATATTTGCAAATTTTCACAAACAAGCAGCCTATTTTTATTTTATTCTACCTAGAAGAAAAGGGTTTCTTGCCCCCGTTAAGTCTATTACATGAAGTTTTTTTTCAAGTCTGTTGAATACGACAGATAATAAATAAATACGAAGAAGTCTGTTACCTCAGGCATTCAGGGAGAAAGCATACTTAAAAAATACATCCCCAAAACTCTGTATTACTGTCCTCTGAGCTCAGTGCTGTCCTTAGACACAAATGTCTGCCTATCATTTCTTCAAGAAATTCAGGGCAGAAGACCCAGTCAGCGGATGCGGTGATCTTTGGTTGCCCCTACACTTTCCCCAAACAAGCAACTAAAACACACCTACAAATTTAAGTTTTTAAAAAATAATAAAATGTAAAATTTAGCATATTATCACTATATACAACTGATTGACTATCAGAGAACAGAGAAAACACCTGGGGTCATCCAAAAGTCCAACTTCATAGGAAATCCTTCACATCCAAGAGCCCTTGGGTTTACTAAGTCACTTTGTGGCCTATGGTCCAATTCTGGCCAAAGTGCTATCTCTAAGTATGTCTACAAACTAGCAAAGTAAACTAACTGGCTACTTCTGATTTTGAATTTTTAATGTGCCCCCACCCCCGTTAAAAAGTGTATTGATGGAGCTAGCAGACTTCTCCTAGGCTTCTCCTACAGTGTCCCCCCAGGACTCTCTGTCTCAATAATCACTAGTTTAAATTGGTTACATGCTGAGATGAAAGTATTTTGATCTATTGAGCTAAATTATTAAATATTCATTTCACCAGTTTCTTTCTTCTTTTTCTGCTCCCGTAAAGATTTACACCCTCGGAAACCCTGTACAGGGTCGCTATGGGTCAGAACGCCGTTGAGTCAGTTCTGACCCACAGAGACCATGTATAGGGTTTCCGAGGAGAGCAGCTGATTAACTTGAACAGCCGTCCTTGGGGTTCAACGCGACTTTGCAGTCCAACGTATTTACCCACAGCGGTAAGGTTCATTTATACTTCTGTTCAACAACACTTCTAGTCAAACAGTAAAAATACAAACCAAGTACTGAGCACTTCCATAGCTTCAGGAAGTCTGCTAGCTCCATCAATCCAAGAAAGGATGCAGCTAGGATCCAATGGCAAGTGGTGGTGGTCATGTGCCATGGAGTTGGTTCCAATTCATAGACTATGTACACGGTTTCAGAGGCTGTAAAGGCGCTCTGGTAGCGTAGTGGTTACGAATCAGACTACGAACCTCAAGGTGAGCAGTTCGAAACTACCAGCTGTTCCTGGTAGAACGTTGAGGCTTTCTGCTCCCGTAAAGATTTACAGCCTCGGAAACCCTGAACAGGGTCGCTATGAGTCGGAACCGACTACAAGGCACATAACCACCACCACCAAAACTTCATGGGAGCAGAAAGCCTCGTATTTCTCCCGTGGAACAGCTGGTAGTTTCGAACTGCTGACTTTGAGGTTAGCAGTCCGACTCCTAAACAATACGCTACCACAGCTTCTTAATGCCAAGTACTCCATAGCTGTTCCACGTCTCCTATTTAAACAATATAGCTGGAGGACTTGCCATTTTATTATTTAAATAGGAGACGAGGAACAACTAAGGTTATGGTAAACTCTCATGCTGGCAAAGGAAAAGCCACTGATACAGAGTCACCGATGGTAGCAAACTACTGGGACTACGTTGTTTTTGTTGTTCTTACGTGCCCTCGAGTAGGGTTTCCAAGGAGCGGCTGGTGAGATTGAACTGCCAATCTTAAGATTCAAACAGACCTTGCTGATCCAGTGCTTATCCTTCAGTACCACATCAGGGCAGGCACAAAAGCATCAAACAAAAAGGCCAAGTAGACACACCCTTCTCTGTAGGTTGTCCGAGTCCTAGCTTCTTGACTGCTCAACTTTACAGATGCTACCGACAGGGCGTGCAGCTCCCAAAGGGAAGCCCATGTAGCACAAATAGCCCGAACACTTGGCTAGGACCTCACTGTGACACTCATGAAAAGACAGGGGGGCTTGGAGATAATAACCCAAACCCTGTCACACATTCTACTCACTACGTCCCACCCCAGATCATCACGAAACTTTGGTGTCCCCACCTCTAGGAGGAGGGGAAGCAAGACCCAAAACATCTGCAATATGATAGGGAAGTGATAAAGGAGAGTCACGCGGAAGGTAGGGGCAAGTACCTGAGACAGAAGAGGACCCCAGGTCCTTAGTGTTGGATCATAGCTGAGGCTTCACCAAGCTCCCACTGCTACTAGAGACCCACCAGGTGCAACAGACCAGACGCTGCGGCGCAACTGACTAAGCTCTACCTAGACTCGCAGCTATGGCAACTTGAACTAGCCGCCCAGCCGCCGCGCCTGGAGAGGACCCCGCTGGAGCTGCTTAGCCCTATGGGAGTTGTAGTCCATTTCGCCTTAAAAATAAGGCGTTACCAAGGACAAACTGCCAAGAGAAACTGCAAGTCCCAGAATACTATGCGACTGGCCTTCGGAAGACTTTCCCGGAAGAAGCAAGAATTTCTAGCCCTGGAGTCCCTGGGCCGCACCCTCTAGTTCTAGTCTTTATTTTCCTTAAAGGGCCAGTACTTAATGTATTGGACTCCTGGTGTGGCGCTGCGGGTTAGATGGACTGCAAGGTCTGATTGAACCGCAAGGTTGATGGTTCAAGCTCACCAGCCTTTCCTTGGAGACCCTAAACAGGGTCGCTATAGTCAGAACCGACTCTACAGCACTTAACCACAACGGTCTGTGTTAGGAGTCCTGCTGTGGCACTGTAGGTTAATGCTCTGGACTTCAAAGTCGGTTTGCTCACCAGCTGCTCCTGGAAAACCTATACAGTATCGCTATAATCGGAACCAACTTGAGGGTACTTAACAACAACCTTCTGCTTTGCAGTCTTGGTGTGGTGCTGTAAGACAAGCAAGCACTGGACCGAAAGGTCCGTTTTGAATCACAAGGTTGGTGGTTCAAACTCATCAGCCTCTCCTTGGAAACCCTATACAAGGTGACTGTCTCAGAACTAACTCGAGAACACTTAATGACAACAACAACACCTTTTGTATCGGAATCCTGGTGACGGACGTTCGTTGAAAACCCTATGCAATGTTGCTGTGAGTCGGAACAGACTCCAAGTCATTTACCAACAACACCTGTATAAAACAGACTCAGAATCCAATTACAAAGTGAGTCAGAAAGCTGCCTTTAACCTGACCATAATTTAATCAAGAAAATCTATTTACTTAAAAAATAAATCCCAAGTAGTTATACTACTGGGAACCAGCATGGGTCATTTCCAACAATAAAGTATGAAAATAAAAATCCCCTTACTATATGGGTCCAATGTCTTGTCCCAAAGGTTCACAAACTCTTAGAACTGAAAGGGAATAGAGAAAGATTATGTAGTCAAGCCCTGGAAAGGGTAAATGGTTTGCCTAAGGTGGCACTGCTCACTAGAAAGGGAGGCTCTCATTTTATCACTCACCTTCCATCTCACTCATTCTAGAACATGAAAAAGAGATAGTCCACTCAGAAAACATTTCCAGTCATTCAGAGATAATAAAAACATCAAAAGAATTGACCTTTGGAAAAATGTAAGAGGAAATGAAAACAAATGACTCTCATGCATAGTCATCTTCTCAGCTTTCCCAAAACATCACTGATCCCACCTCCTCTTCAAGGTTAAATTCAGATTTTGCTTCATCTAAGAAGAGCTAAGGAGCTCTGGTAGCATAGCGATTACGAATCGGGCTGCGAAACTTAAAGTCAGCAGTTCGAAACTACCAGCCGCTCCGAGGGAGAAAGATGAGGCTTTCTGCTCCGGTAAACATTTACAGAGTTGGAAACCCTGTACAGGGTGGCTATGGGTCAGACTGCAAAGTCGTTTGAACTGCAAGGTCGGTGGTTCAAGCTCACCAGCTCCTTGGAAACCCCATACAGGGTCGCTATGGGTCAGAATCAACTCTATGGCACTTAACAACAATAAGAGCTAGATTACAATCAACTGCACTGTCCTAGTAATTCTGGGCTGAAACTATCCTGACTTTATACCATGCAATTTCCCCTTGTTTTCTTTCAACACCTGTTTCTGGGTCTATGTACAGGCTCTGCATGATCACATCAAGTGTATTTGTAAGTAGTTTATAGGAACCATCCAGTCAGGTTCAACTCAGCAAGTCCACACACAACATAGGTCCGACACTAACAGCACAATTGTTATGTTTCAGCCCATTGTTGTAGCCACTGTGCCAAACTATCTCATTCAGAGTCTCTCTTTTTCTCTGACCCTCTACTTTACGAAACATAATCTCCTTCTCTTGGAACTGGCCTCTCCTGATCATATGTCCAAAGTAAGAGAGACAAAGTCTCGCCATACTCGTTTCTATGGAGCATTCTGGTTATACTTCTTCCAACACATGTCTGTTCGTCCACTGTTGTTGTTGCTGTTAAGTGCTGTCGAGTCAGTTCCGAACCCTGTATAGGGTTTCCGAGGAGCAATTGGTAAGCTTGATCCATCGTCCTTCTTCTGGTTCAAACCAACTTTGCAGTCCAGCGCATTAACCCACAGGGCCACACCAGGACTCCTCTGGCAGTCCATAGTACCTTTAAATTTCTACACCTTAACCCATTGTCCATCTTTCACATGCATATGAGCTGATTGAAAATACCTTGACTTAGGTCAGGTGCACTTTAATCCTTAAACTGCTCTCTTTGCTCTTTAACACTTTTAAGAGGTCTTGTGCAAGAGATTTACCCAATGCCATGTAGTTCAATTGATTTCTTCATGCTGCTTCTATTAGCATTGACTGTAGATCCAAGAAAATGAAATCCTGGACTTCAAACTTTTCTCCATTTATTGTGTTGTTGTTTGTTAGTCAAGTTGTGAGGATTTTTGTTTTCTTTACTTTGAGTTGTAACTCATACTGAAGGCTGTATTCCCTGAACTTCATCAGCAAATGCTTCAAGTTCTCTTTATTCTCAGCAAGCAAAGTTGTGCCATCTTAATAGCATGGATTGTTAATGAGCGTTCCTTCAATCCTGATGCCATATTCTACTTCATGTAGTCCAGTTTCTTGGATTATTTGCTCAGTATACAGATTGAATAAGTATGGTGAAAGGATACAACTCTAGTACACACCTTTCCTGATTTTAAACTACACAGTATCACCCCCTTGTTCTGTTCAAACAACTGCCTCGTCACCTATGTACAGGTTCAGCATGAGCACAGTGAAGTATTTTGGAATTCCCATTCTACTCAATGCTTTCTGTAGTGTGTTATGACCCACACAGTCAAATACTTTTGCATAGTCAAAAAAAATAAAAGTAAACAACATCTGCTTTCAATCAAGATCCATCTGATGTTAACAACTATGTTCCCCATTCCAGGTGTCTTTAAGAATTTCTGGCAGCTCCCTGTTAAATA
This sequence comes from Chrysochloris asiatica, assembly GCF_000296735.1. Classification (NCBI taxonomy): domain Eukaryota; kingdom Metazoa; phylum Chordata; class Mammalia; order Afrosoricida; family Chrysochloridae; genus Chrysochloris; species Chrysochloris asiatica. Next base: position 8,551,403 of record NW_006408588.1, on the reverse strand, counting down.
TCTGGCAAGCTGAATTTCTGGCAATACAATGTCCATGAGCTGTTGCAACTGTTTTTTAATTATCATCAGCAAAATTTCACTTGTGTGTGAAGCATGGGGTCACATTCATTATCAAAAAGAACATTTTAAGATCTATCCTGAAGTACAACGCATTCAGTGATAGGGTAATACCCATACATACAGGAATGCCAGTTAATACAACTATTATTCACATTTACACATCAAACAGTAAGGCCAAACATGAAGAAATTTAAGAATTCTACCAGTTTCTGTAAGGAGCTCTAGTACTGTAGTAGTTACGAGTCGGGCTGCTAACCTCAAGGTCAGCTAGTCTGAAACTACCAGCAGTTCCGCGGGACGAGATGACGAGAGAGGCTTTCTGCTCATGTAAAGATTTATGGCCTCGGTAACCTTATACAGGGTCGCTATGAACCAGAACCGACTCCACAGCACACCACCACCATCTTCTGTATTCCAAAATTAATCAAGCATACAATCAAGACACATGAGTAATTACTGATAATTGGAATGAAAAAGTTAGAAACAAAGAAGTATCTGTATTGGGAAAATATGGTCTGGGTGACAGAAACAATGCCAGAGATCACATGATAAAAATTTTTACAATACCAATAAACGATTCATTGTCAGTACATTTTTCAACAACATAAACAGCATTTGTATACAAATGGGATTCACCAGGTGGAATACACAGGGATCAAATCAACTACATTTGTAGAAAGAGACAATGAAGAAGCTCAAGAGGATGTGAGGACGGTGCAGGACCAGACAGTTTCATTCTGTTGTGTATAGCTATGAATTAGAATCTACCTAAGAACCACAAAGTAATATAGCCAATATCCATTTTAAAGGATACCATTCAATAAGAAAAAGAGAAACATTCATTCCTAAACACCATTCTATGATATGTGGAACAGGCTTATGATGGGCTATACAAGAAAAGAAAAAATATATGTATTAATGGTCTATGATGGAGGGTCAGAGAAAAAGAGGAAGACCCCCAACGAGATGGATTGGCCAGGTGGCATCATTGATGGCGTCAATTGTGGCAGCAGGTTGGCCCAGGATCAGACATTGTATCGTTCTGCTGTGCATGGGGTCGCTATGAGTCGGTTCCGACTCGATGGCACCTGACAACAACAACAACAATGTTGTTGTAAAGTGCCTTTAAGTCAGTTCCAACTCATAGCAACAGCAGCTGGTGGGTTTGACCTGCTGATCTTTCAGTTAGCAGTCCAGTGTTTATCCTAAAGCACCATACAAGGATTCCTTAGTGGTTTATAGCTATTGTAATTTATTTGTTACATTTAAAGGGATTTTTGGTGTTGCTTTAGGAATCTGATTGCAAACACTTTTCTCTTAATTTAAATGAATTAATCTTATTTGATGAGTTTATTTGCCCCAATATAAAAGTATGCTAAGAGAGAAAAAAAAATGTATTAATTATCATAGCCATGAGTCCTGGTATGGCACAGTGGGTAATGCATCATACCACAAAGCTATTTGAACTGCAAGGTCGGTGGTTCAAGCTTACCAGCTGCTCCTCGGAAACCCTATACAGGGTTGCTATGGGTCAGAACTGACTCAACTTAACAACCGCAACAACTCATGGAGCAGGTTATTAGAACATGTCCTAATAATTGACTTCAATTTACTGAACTAAAAAATATAGACATAAAGAGTTTTTACCTACAACATGATCTCTATTAAGCCAATTCCATGCCATCTAAGTCTACATTATGGTGCCCTGGTAGTACTGTAGGTTAAGTACTGGACTGCTAACCACAAGGCTGGCAGTTCAAATTCACCAATGGCTCTGTGAGATAAAGATGAAGTGTCTACTCCTATAAAGGTTTCCAGTTTCAAGAATCCTATATATAGGGTTGCTATGAGCTGGAATCAACTCAAATGACAGCAGGGTTTTGTTTTATTTATTAAATCTAGATTAAAATGTTACAGATTTTGGCATACCACTTCTGTTTCCAGCCAACATAGAGTAATATATTGAACCCAGATTTACTCTCCCAACAGAATCAAACAAACAAACAAACAAAAAATCTATAAAACAACGTTCTCGTAGATTGTAGGCATCAGATGAGAGAGGATAGTGCTCCCTGAGAGACTGGAGAAAAATGAAGTAAACCTCAAGATAGCCCTGATTTACTGTCTTTATAAAATTTCCAGGCTATACCAGGAGGGCAAACCAAGGCAGAGAGCTCTTTGGATGTCTTGAAATGAGGAAAACAGACCTGAGAATCTAACAAGAACAAAGCAGCTACAGTTTCTAAGAAAAACTACCAAAAAGTAAACAACCTGCACAGACAACAAGCTAAAGAGCGAGCTCCAGAGAAATATAGAGTCCCCATGGAATATTCAGCAAAGTACTGTCCAGAAAAATGCATGTGTGAAGCCAACATAAGGCCAGAGAGAACACAGTCATCTGGCAATATTGAACAGAAAAGTTTTTGGCACTCTCTCATACTAGACAAGGAATGGTCATCGTATAATATCATTAATACTTCATAAAGCAAATTTTTCTTAAAGATAATCCAAAAATGACTGCAAATGTACATTGACAGAGACTTGTCAGACATTCAAGCCAGATTCAGATGAGGACGTGGAACAGGGATATCATTGCTAATGTCAGCTAGACCTTGGCTGAAGTAAAGAATACCAGAAGGCTCTCAATGGTGTGGGCCATGACAAACTGCGGACAACATTGCTGAGAATGAGTATTCTGGAACACTTAAATGTGTTCATGAGGAACCTGTACGTAAACCAAGAGGCAGTTGTTCAAATAGATCAAGGGAACACCAAATGGTTTAAAATCAAGAAAGTTGTTCATCAGGGTTGTATTCTTTTGCCATATTTATTTAATCTGTATGCTTAACACATAATCTGAGAATATGAATTATGTGAAGAAAAACAAGGCATCAGGATTAGAGGAAGACTCATTAACAACATGCAATATGCAGATGATACTACCTTGCTTGCTGAAAGTCAAGAGGACTTAAAATACTTATTGATGAAGATCAAAGACTATAGCCTTCAGTACGGGTTGTATCTCAATGTTAAGAAGATAAAAATCTTCATCACTACCGTGTAGCTCATTTCACATCAGAGAGATGTGAAAGACGTGTTTGTGAATATTTTCACTTGTATTCTTGATCATTCTTTCCAAAGAATTTGCTGTTTACCATGATAGGTAATAATAAATAATAATCTTTTCCCACCCAGTTTTTTCAGCGCTACTAAAATAGAAATTCATTTCTGTGGATGTAAGAATGAAATTTTAAGAAGCCTAATTTGTCCAGTTTTTTAAAGGAAAATTGTCAGTATCTGAAAATGTTCTTTTATTTCTGCTTCATTTTGCCTTCATCATCTAAACTTGCTTTACACTAGACAGAAATAGGGAAATATGAAAAATACACTCTACTATTTTCTGCAGCTAAAAAAAAAAAAATCCTCATCACTAGACCAATAAACAACGTCCATAAAAATGGTGATAAAGTTGGCAAAGACTTCATTGTGCTCAAATCAACCATCAACACTCATGGAAGCAGCAGTCAAGAAATCAAACATGTATTACATTAGGTCTGTACAAGACCTCTTTCAAATGTTCAAGAGCAAAGATGTCAATTTGAGGACTAAGGTTCCTCTGACCCAAGCCATGGTTTTTCAATAGCTTCATATGCATGTGAAAGTTGGACAGTAAAGAAGGAAGACTGTAAAAGAATTGATCTATGAGTTATGGTGTTGGAAGAGAATATTAAAAGTACCGTGTACTGCCAAAAGAACAAACCAATCTGTGTTGGAAGAAATACAGCCAGAATGCTCCTTAGAAGCCAGGATGGCTAGACTTCATCTCTCATATTTCGGACATATTGTCAAGAGGGACCAGTCACTGGAGAGGAAATCATGTTTGGTAAAGTGAAGGATTGGAGAAAAAGAGGAAGACCCCCCAATGAGATGGGTGGCACAGTGGTAACAGCAATGATTGTGGATTGGTACAGGATCAGGAAGTGTTTTCTGTTGTGCATACGGTCGTTATGAGTCAGTACCCACTCGAGGGCACCTAACAACAACTACAAACTAGTGTTGTTGCTATGTGCCATCAAGTTGGTTTCAATTCATAACAATCTTTGCACAACAGAATGAAAACATTACCTGGTCCTGCACCGTCCTCACAATTGTTATGTTTGAGTACACTGATGCAACCACCATGACAATCCATCTCCTTGAGGGCCTTCCTCTGTTTCATGGATCCTCTACTTTACCAAGTATGATGCCTTTCTCCTGATAAAATACACAAAGGACATGAGACAAAGTCTTGCAGTTCTCACTTTGAAAGTGCATTCTGGCTGTACTTCCTCCGTTCATTTGCTTGGCAGTGCATAGTACATTCAATATTCTTTATTAATACCGTAATCTAAATGCATCAAATTTTCTTTGGTCCTCCTTATTCATTGTTCAGTTTTTACATACATATGAGGTTACTGAAAACATCATGGTTTCATTCAGGTGCACTGCAGTCTTCAAAGTGGCACCTTTACTCTTTAACACTTAAAAGATATCTTGATCTTTTGCAAGAGATTTTTCCTGTGCAATTCTTTGTTTCATTTCTTCTGTT
>NW_006408588.1:8545615-8546580 GCF_000296735.1 Chrysochloris asiatica | reverse complement strand
TCAATGAATGCAATCCCCTCCATGCAACAACAGCTATCCCACTTTTCCCATTTTCATTCCACCCTCCTTCCCATCCCTACTCAACTTTGGACTTAAGCAAATGTTGCCCTTTTGATTTTTAATGATTGACCATTCCTTGGTAAGTATATCTTACTTGTGTTGTCCGCACCCCCCTCCTATATACCTGTCTACTGCTTGGCTGAAACTTGGACAGTAAGGATGAGATCATTTCCAGACCTGAATAATGGTTGAGGACCACAGTCTTAAGTTCTTCCATCTTCTTTCTGATCAGTAGGCCTGGTCTATGTATATTTTATATGTATATAAAAGTATGCTACAAAAATGTACCACACTTTCTTCCCCCTCTCTATTTGGGTCTTTCTAATGTGATGCCTTTCAGTGCAGTTGGTAGTGGCAGCTGGGCAATGTCTAGTTCTTCTGGTCACAGAGTCATGGAGGCTGAAGTTCGCATGTTTCATTACTCCATTGGATTAATTGATTCCAAGCATCTTCAATTCTCATCGCTTTCTTTCTTCTGCAAATGGAGAAACCAACAGCCCTTTGAGGGCCACTAAGGAGCTTTTAAGATCCCAGATGGTGCCCACCAAAGTAGCATGTAGAACATTGTCTTGGTGGACTATATTATACAAGTTGACCATGCTATCCCCTGAGACTATTGTTCTGGGATCCCAGGTTCAGAAACTCATTGTTTTAAGATGTTTGATAATATCTAAGATGTTTTCATCTTTTTTCCCCACTGTATGCTCTAACATTAGTGTGTTTGCAGCAAAGGTAAATATCCAGGTAAATATCCTGTTTCACACCCTTATATATTTGTGGGTATATTCAACCCTTCCTCCCATATCTTTTCAAGCTATGTATCTGTCCATGTGTCTACCGGCAGAACACTATTGTTCCAAGGTTTTGTACATAGCACTATTTTCCTCTGACCCTTTTAGCCCTTG
>NW_006408588.1:8529276-8544457 GCF_000296735.1 Chrysochloris asiatica | reverse complement strand
TGGAAATCCTCCATATCATCAGTGACAACAAGGCCAGGGGCAGACTGTGGAACAGACCATCAATTGTCCATATGCATATTCAAACTGAAGCTGAAGAAAATTAAAACAAGTCATGAGAACCAAAATATGACCTTAAACATATTCCACCTGAATTTAGAGATCATCTGAAGAACAGATTTGACGCATTAGACACTAATGATTGAAGACCAGAAGAGCTGTGAGATGACATCTAGAACATCATTCAGGAAGAAAGTAAAAGGTCATTAAGAAGATGAGAAAGAAGGAAAAGACTGAAATGGAAGTCAGGAGAGACAGTGAAACTTGCTTCCAGCACAGAGATATTAAAGCAAATGGAAGAAATGAAGAGGTAAAAGGACTGAATAGAAAATTTCGAAGGTCAGCTCAAGAAGACAAAGTCAAACATTATAATAAAATGTGCAAAGAACTAGAGTTAGAAAACCTGAAGAGAAAAACACACTGACTATTTTTAAGCTGAAAGAACTGTGGAAAAAATTCAAGCTTTGACTTGCAATATTGAAGCATTCTATGATCAAAATATTGAATGATGAAGAAAGCATCAAAAGTAGATGGAGGAATACACAGTCATTGTACCAAAAAGAAATGGTCTATGTTCAACCATTTCAAAAGGTAGCTTATGATCAAGGCCAGTGGTACTGAAGGAAGACCACATTCCACTGAGGATACTGGTAAAGAACAAGGCTTCAGGAACTGATTGAATAAAGATTGAAATGATTCAGTAAACTGAAGCAGCATTGGGAGCGTTCATTCACCTATACCAAGAAATTTCTAAGACAGCTACATGGCCAACTGATGAAAAGAAATCCATATTTGTGTCCATTCCAAAGACAGGTGACCCAAATGCAGAAATCATATCATTAGTGTTGCACACTAGTAAAATTTTGCTAAAGATGATTTTTAAATGGCTGCAACAGTACACTGATGGGGTACAAGATTCAGATGAGGACGTGGAACGAGGGGTATCATTGCTGATGTCAGATGGATCTTGGCTAAAAGAAGAGAATATCAAAAAGATGTTTACCTGTGTTTCTATTTACTATGCAAAGGCTTTTGATTGTGTGGATCATGACAAATTATGGACAACATTACAGGGAATGAGTACTCTGGAACACTTAATTGTGCTCATGAGGAATCTGTATATAGACCTAGTGGCAGTCTTCAAACAGAACAAGAGGACACTAAATGGTCTAAAATTAGGAAAAGTGTGCAACAGGGTTGTATTATTTGACCATAGTTAGTCAATCTGTATGCTGAGCAAATACTCCCCAAACTGGATTATATGAAGAAGAACATGACATCAGGATTGGAGGAAGACTCATTAACAACCTGTGATATGAAAATGATACAACCTTGCATGTTGAAAGCAGAGGACTTAAAATACTGATGAAGAGCAGTACCAGTAGCTTCTCAATGAAAAGAAAACAAAAATCTCACCACTGGATCAATAAATTGTTGTTGTTGTTGTTGTTAAGTGTCATCGAGTCGGGTCCGACCCATAGCGACCCTGTACAGGGTTTCCTAAATAGCATCCAGATAATTAGGAGAAGATTGAACCTCCATGCTGAATGCAATCTCCATTTCATCTGTAGATGTTTGCTGCTCAGCTGTCATCTTGGACACTTTTTGGAAGTCCAAACTTGGAGATAATCTGCTTCAAGAGGATTTTCACTACTTCTGAAATTTGTGGTTCAAGCGGCTCCACGGGAGAAAGATGAGGCTTTCTGCTACTGCAAAGATTTACAGCCTCAGAAACCCTATACAGGGTCATTGTGAGTCGGAACCAACTCCATGGCACATAACTGCTACCAAGAGGGAAATGGGCACAATCTGATTCATATTTTTTGAATATGATAACCATTTGGCTATTATGAGAGAAATGAGTACGTGATGGTGTGCCACTTAAGTATTCCTTTTCTTCCCATCTTCTGGTGACAATGGCTCAATACGATGCTGGGTCAGAATTGACTTGATGGCAGAAATTGCAGGCTGGCTTCAAACTACGCTGTTGTTGTTGTTGTTAAGTGCTGTCGAGTCGCTTCCGACCCACAGAGACCCTGTATAGGGTTTCCAAGGAGCAGCTGGTGAGTTTGAACTGCCAACTTTGCAGTTCAAACGGCTTTGTAGTCTGGCGCATTAACCCACAACGCCACATCAGGACTCCTGGCTTCAAACTACGGTTGGTAGGTTGGTTATGTGCCATGGAGTCGGTTCCGACTCATAGCGAGCATGTACAAGGTTTCTGAGGCTGTAAATCTTTACGGGAGCAGAACGTCTCATCTTTCTCGCGCGGAACAGCTGGTAGTTTCCAACTGCTGATTAAGGTTCGCAGCCAGATTCGTAATCCACAACGCTACCAGAACTCCTGTTGTTGTTAAGTACCGTCAAGTCGATTCCGACCCATAGAGACCCTGTATAGGGTTTCCAAGGAGCAGCTGGTGAGCTTGAACCACCAACCTTGAAATTCAAACGACTTTGCAGTCTGACGCATTAGCCCACAGCGCCACACTAGGATTCCAGGACTCCTTTCTCAGAGCTGAATTCAGAATTCCACTCAAGGCCCCTGTGAATTCGGTCATTCTCATTTCTCCACAGCAGATGGCACCACAACCCAATTCTTGACCTGCCTTCTACGGCTTTACCCGAAGCAATGTGCGCCATAAGGCGACTCCTAGCGGCGATTTCTGTGTGAGATTGGCTGTTCGCGTGGAGCAGTCCTCTGGTAGTGCTGAAGTTGCTGAGCAGAGCTGACCTGCTGGAGCATCACGCCCTGGTTTCGGGTGCACCCGGGCTTGGTCAGTGCTCTCTCAGACTCTCAGCAGAGGCGTTTTAGGCCAGAGGAACTCGAGTTCTGCAGGACAGCATTCCGCCGGAGACTGTCCCCTCCCGGACTGCTCTGAGCAGGGTCCTGTAGAGACTTTCCATAGAGTGTGAGCTCGGGTGGGTGGATGGGTACAGGACCGGCAGCGCTTGTAGGCATTACCCACCGGAAAGATGGGTCTGGATTTGGTGGGAAAGAGAGCCTAAACCAGGCTTCGGAGTGAACTGACTGGAGGAACACGTGGAGCAAGAGGAAATAGTAACCACAAAGTAGGTAATGTTGGAAAGCAGAGGGAACAGCCTGGACTGGTGTTAGGGACCAGGGAACAGAGGGAGCTCGAGCTACGTGGCTCAGATCAAGGGACGTGAAGCAAGTAGCTTGTTTGGGTGGAGAGTTGCCTAGGGAAACAGAGCACTTAAGATTCTCTTCTTCCCCCTCTCCAGCCTCCTCTTTTGAGGTGAGGTCAGAGCTTCTGTAAAGCCCTCCTTTCTTTTGCCCCTCCTTCCAGCCCTGGGTAACCAGAGGCGCTTTGGGCTGGGAATGGAGCAGTAGCAGAGGATGAAGTAGTGACCGACCTAGGGGGTCCTGGAAAATGATGCAGAAGCCCTTGCTGCAGCTCGTGCTGCTACTCGCCCTGCCCAGGAGCCTGGGGGGAAAGGAATGTTCCTCTCCGCCCTGTGAGTGCCACCAAGAGGACGACTTCAGAGTCACCTGCAAGGATATCCATGACATCCCCAGCCTGCCGTCCAGTACACAGACTCTGTGAGTACCTGGGAGAGGAGAGGGTAGGAACCTGAGACCAAGGGCAACTAACTGGAAAGGTGGACAAAGTGAGCAAAAAACAGCTTGAGAAAAGGCAGAGGGGTGTATGTCACTGTATGTGTGTGTGTGTGTGTGAGAGAGCAGGAGAGAGAGTGTGAGAGAGAGAGAGAGAGAGAGAGAGAGAGAGAGATAGGAATTAAAAACTTTGTTGCCATACTTGTTGTTGTTGTTGTTGTTAAGTGCCGTTGAGTCGGGTCCGACCCATAGCGACCCTGTACAGGGTTTCCGAGGGTGTAAATCTTTACGGGAGTAGAAAGCCTCATCTTTCTCCCGCTGGGAAGGTATAATTGCTGACACCTTCATTATTCAAAACACAGAAAAGGTAACAAAACTTAAAAACCAGATTAAAGAGAGTTGTTCTAAAAAGCTTCGATTCTGCATTTTCAGCCCTGGCTTAATCTTAATTAAACATCACATATTAACATTAATAGCCACTCAAGACTGAGCTTTTGAAACATAAAATGTTACTTTTTGGAATGAAGAAATTACAGAAATGTATTTCTCCTTTTAGTCTTTCTAGGTGAGAAATGATCTTAGTGGTTCTGCTGATTCATCAAATAGTTAACAAAAATTTAATGGGGGGTGTTAAAAATAAATCCTTTATACAATGTGCAGTGTTACTCAAATGAGAACTGTCCTTGCACTCAAAATGGTGTATCCAGAAATCTCCTTTGGGATATAGGACTGGTAAAGGTATAAAGAAATAAAATATCATAAAATGCAGTGTTATCTTCATGTTAAATGCTACCAAATTAGAAACTTGATTAAAAATAATTTTGACATTAGCTATTCTTTAATAGAAATGTAAATCAATGGCCATTTAAAGGGTAATTCTGGTTAAGGCCGAGAAGGAAAATAAAGAGACTTTTATGACTGGTTAAATATGAAATAGAAAGAAAAAATAGTGAAACAACCTGTATTGTTGTTAAGTGCAGTCGAGTCAGTTCCTACTTGTAACAATCCTAAGTAAACTAGAATGGAACACTGCCCAGTCCTGTATTATTCTTTCAGTCTTTGCTATATTTGTATCTATTGTTTGAGGCACAGTGTCATCTCATCTCATTGAGGAGATTCCTCTTTTTTGCTGACCCTCTACCTTACCTAGCATGATGTCCTTTTGCTGGAATTAGTCCCTCCTGATAACATTTCCCAAGTATGTTGTTGTTAGGCGCCACTGAGTTGGTACCGACTCATAATGACCTTATGCACAGTAGAACGAAACACTGCCTGATCCTAGACCAACCTCACTATTGTTGCCATGCTTGAGTCCATCGATGCTGCCACTTGGCCAGTCCATCTCGCTGGGAGTCTTCCTCTTTTTCTCTAACCCTCCACCTTACTAAATATGATATCCTTCTCCAGCAACTGGTCCCTCTTGACAGTATGTCTGAAGTATGAGAGACCAAATTTGGCCATCTTGGCCTCCAAGGAGCAAAGTATGAGGGGGCTGCAAAAAGTTCATGAAAAATGCAATTGAAAATATAATGGAATTTTTACACTAACTTTTTGAAGTCCCTCGTACCTGAGATGAATCTCACCATCCTAGTTTCTAAAGATCATTCTGATTATACTTCTCTCAAAACAGAATTGTTTGTTCTTTTGAAAATCCATGGTACTTTCAATATTCTTAGCCCACATCATCATAACTCAAAAGTACTAGTTCTTTTTCCTTCGCCCTTATTCATTGTCCAGCTTTTACATGTATGTGAGGCAATTGAAAATGCTATGGCTTCGGTCAGACACACCTTGGTCCTCTAAGTGATAATCTTTGAAACACTTTAAAGAGGTCTTTTGTAGCATTTGTCCAATGCTATATGTCATTTGATTTTGTGATTGCTGATTCCATGGGTGCTGATTGCAGACTAAGTAAAATGAAATCCTTGACAACGTCAATATTTCCTCCATTTATCATGATGTTGCATATTGGTCCAATTATGAGGATTTGTGCTTGCTTTATGTAAAGATGTAATCCATACAAAAGATTGTAATCTGTGATCTTCATCAGTAAATCCTTCAATTCCTCTTTGCTTTCAGCAAGCAAGGCTTTTCATCTGCATATCACAGGTTGTTAATGAAACTTCCTCTAATCCTTATGTCATATTCTTCTTCATATAGTCCAGCTTCTCAGATTATTTGCTCAGCATACATATTGAGTAAGTATGATGAAAATGTACAACCCTGATGCATGCCTCTTGGTCTATGTATAGATCCCACATGAGTACAATGGAGTGTTCTAGAATTCCTAATTTTCACAAAGTTATCCATAATTTGCTACGATCCACATAGTTTAATGCTTTTGCATAGTCAATGAAATACAAGTAAACATCTGTCTGGCAGTCTCTCCTTCAGCCAATATCTATATTACACCAGAAGTGACAGCCCTCATTCCATGTCCTGCTTTGTTGTTATTGTTGTTGTTAAGTGCTGTTGAGTGGGTTCTGACTCATAGTGGTCCTGTATATTGTTTCCGAGGAACGGCAGGAGAGTTTGATCCGCTGACTTTGTAGTTAGCAGTCCAGTGCTTATCCAACAGCGCTATACATCGTTTCCAACTCATAGTGACCCTGCACAAGGTTTCCTAGGTTGTAAATCTTTACAGGAGCAGAATGCCTCATCTTTCTCCCATGGAACCGCTGATAGTTTAGAATTGCTGACCTTGTGGTTGGCAGCCCAACTCGTAACCACTACGATAACAGAGCTCCTATAGTAGTCCATAGGATTGTCAAATTCAATACCAGTCCATTTCATCTCACTAATTCCTAGAATATCAATCTTCAAGCATTCCATTTAATTTTTTACAAATTCCAACTTTCCTAGATTCCTACTTGTCTATTCATGTTCAGAGTTCTGGAGGGCTGCTGTAGGATAAGCACTGGGCCATAAGGTCAGTTTGAATTTCAATATTGGCAGTTCAAACTCACCAACCACTCCTTGAAACTCTATACAAGGTCAATATGAGTCAGAATCAACTAGTCAGCACTTAAAAACCACAACACATTCATGTTCTCATTATTAAAGAATGTTTGCAGTTGTTTCACCTTTTCCTGAAATGTACCACATCAGCAACTGAAGTCCTCCAAAAGCTTTATTTCCCCCATATCATCCAGCACAACTCTCCTTTGAGGAGGCAGCTCCTCCCAGTACTATTGTTAGTGTCTTCTAGCACGAGGGACTTATTCTCTGGTACTGGTACTGTATCAGACAGTGCTCCACTGTTATCCATAGACAGTACTAGCCAGTGTTTTGAGAAGTAGATCACCAGGCCCTTGTTTGTCTGTGTTAGTCTGGAAAATCCACTGAAATCTGTCCACCATGGATGACCCTGAAATACCAATGCCACAGCATCACAGCAACACACAAGCCACCACAGTATGACAAACTGATAAATGAGTTAACAACTGTGGTACCATGAATTTACTGTACATGGCTTTTCTTTTCTATCCAAAGTCTTCTTCTTCTTGTTAACTGCCATTGAGTTGGTTCTGACTCACAGCAACCCTGTATGGGGTTTACAAGGAGTAGCGAGCAGTGGGTTTGAACTGCCCACCTTGTTGTTCATGGTCCATTATGATCCTGCAGCATCGCACTAGGAGTCCTAAATCTTCTTAATTCCCACTAAATTATTGTATTAGAGCATGCAGATAATGTGTACAGGACTTTAACACTGGGATTTGTTCGTTTTGCAAGGTTGTATCATCTGCATATTGCAGGTTGTTAGGGAGCCTTCTTCCAATCGTAATGCCATGTTCTTCTTCGTATAATTCAGCTTTTCAGGTTAGATGCTCAACATACAGATTGAATAAGTAAGATGAAAACACAATCCAGACACATACCTTTCCTGATTTTAAACCATTCAATAGCCCTTGTTCTGTTCTAACTACTGCCTCTTGGTCTATCTTGTTGTTAAGTGCCTTTGAGGTTGTTCCGACTTATAGAAACCCTGTATAGGGTTTCTCAGGAGCAGCTGATAGGTTTGAACTGCCATCCTTATAGCTCATAGTCCAATATTGATCCTACATTGCCACACCAGGAGTCCCTTCATCTATGTTGTTATTATGTGCCATGGAGTCGGTTCCAACCCATAGCGACTTGTACAGGGTTTCCGAGGCTGTAAATCTTTACGTGAGCAGAAAGCCTCATCTTTCTCCCGCAGAACAGCTGGTAGTTTCAAGCTGCTGACCCTGAGGATAGCAGCCTGATTTGTAACCACTACGCTACCAGAGCTCCTTGAGCTCATCTATGTAGAGGGTCCTAATTATGTGAGTAGGATATGAGCTCCTTTAGGGCAGCAGTTCTGTCACTTATCCCTGAATTCCTGGCGCCCAGCACAGAGCCTGGAACTCTGTAGATGCTAAAAAAGAATCTGTTCTGGAATACCCTTTTTTAGAATTTTATTCAAGCTTGTTGTGATCCACAAAGTCAAATGCCTTTGTGTAGTCAATAAAGTACAAGGAAATATCTTTCTGGTATTTTCTGCTTTCATCCAAGGTCCATATGACTTCAGAAAAGGTATGTTGTTGTTGTTGTTGTTGTTGTTGTTGTTGTTAAGTGCCATTGAGTTGGTTCTAACCCATAGCGACCCTGTATAGGGTTTCCATGGAGCAACTGGTGAACTTGAACAACCAACCTTGCAGTTCAAACTGACTTTGCAGTCTAGCGCATTAACCCACAGTGCCACACCAGGACTTCAGAGATAATATCAGCAGTGATATATCCCCTTCCATATCCTCTTCTGAATTTGACTTTAATTTCTGGGAGTTCCTTGTCAATGTACTGCTGCAACTGTTTTTGAATGATCATCAGCATAATTTTACTTACATGTAATCTTAATGATATTGTTTGATGATTTCTGCATTCCACTGGCTCACCTTTCTTTGGAATGGGCACAAATATGGATGACTTCTAGTTGTTAACCAGGTAACTGTTTTCCAAATGTCTTTGCATAAACAAGTAAATATCTCCAGCTCTGCCTCAGTTTGTTGAAGCATTTCAATTGGTATTTCATCAATTCCTGAAGCCTTGTTTTTCATATTGTCTTCAATGCAGCTAGGACCTCTTCTCTAAATATTATTAATTCTTGATCATATGGTACCTCTTAAAATGGTTGAACATTAGCCAATTCTTTTTTTTTTTTTTTTTTTTGTGAGGTTTACATGGGAGAGCCTCAGTTTTACATTCATCCTATTGTATTTAAATTTCATTGCAATGATTACAGTCCCCTCCATGCATAATCAAATAACCAAGGTCTACACCTCACAGGCCCACCCACCTCAGCTGTCAGCATGTCTCCATGCCTGGCGTCACTGCCTCTCTGGGTAGGGTCCGGCTCTCCACTCTTCTCACTTGATGGTCCCAGGGACCTCCACTCTTGAGCTGCAAAATCAATCACTCCCCTCCTTTTGTCAAAAAACATCTACCTCTCTATTTCCTAGCCTCACAGTAAGTCCTGATGGCAATTATTCACTATTGTATCACACGAGTCTTATCCCCATTTCCTTTCACCAGCCCGGTCCCAAAGGATTGGAAATCATTCAGTGGCGATTCTACCTACCACTGCCCCATCTGGAACTAGGCTCCCTCTTGAAAGCTTGTAAGCCAGTCACTTCTTGACTTTATAGGCACCCCCATTTTGGCTAGCCAATGTCTAAGTGGCCCATCCCTGTCAACCCTATGTACCAAGGGGGTGGGAGTGATCCTCGCTGTAAAGATCTGTTCCCTTTTTTGAGCTACTACATCCATAAGTATAGGTGAAGTTCTTCAAATTGTAGCATGTTACTCTCCTCCCCACTCCCCTTCTTTCTTCTTCTAGTCATGTTCTGATCATCCAGCCATCGAAGCCAGGTCAAGTGGGTACTATCTGAAAGTTTGGGTGTTCTTGTGCCTCTCCCCTCACTTCATAACAGCTGGACGCTTCACTCTCTGCTCTGGTCCTCTGTTGGCCAATTCTTTTTGTTACAGCGACTCTGTGTATTCGTTCTACCTTCTTTTGATGCTTCCTGCATCATTCAATATTTTGTTCATCATATCCTTGAGTATTGCAACCTGAAGCTTGAAGTTATTCTTCAGTTCTCTCAGTTTAAGAAAAGTTGAATGTGTCAGAATAGGATAAAGAATGTTGTAGGGTGAAGGCATGTCTGACTTCTACTTCATAGAACTCATCCTTGGGTTGATTTTGAGTTTTATTTTCTTTCCCGCTTTTGAAGGTTCTACACATTCCAGGCTCTTATACCCTGATTTTATGATAAAGTGCAGGTTAATAAAAAGAATGTAGACCAGCAAAAAGAAAAGCTGAAGTTGTATGTCAAGATTGTCTCAAGAATTTAGCTTATAAGTACATTCAACTATAGGTCATGAAGCTTTCGGCACAGAATCAGATCTCTATGCTGTGAGACAAATTGGTTACCAATCTCATCTGGATTAATGAGTGCAATCATCTCTAACTAGCCCACCATTCCCCATGCTGCCACTCAGAATAAAGTATGTTCTTTTCATCCTCTTGATTAAACTCCTACATTGGCGCCTTTGGCCTCTAGGGAAAAAACTCTAATTTCTTTTACATCGCCTACAGACCCTTCAAAGGAGCTCTGGTAGCATAGTGGTTACAAGTCAGACTGCTAACCTCAAGGTCAGCAGTTTGAAACTACCAGCCGTTCTACGGGAGAAAGATGAGGCTTTCTGCTACCATGAAGATTTACAGCCTCAGAAACCCTGTACAGGGTCGCTATGAGTCAGAACCGACTCCACGGCACACTATCACCACCACCATCACCACCACAGACCCTTCAAGGCTCAATACATTTTTCTCTGAAACCTCATCTCTATGATCACTGACATGTACTGAACAGAACTGATAGCATTTTCCCCTACAGTGTTCTGCTTTCTCTCCTGCTCATGCCTTTCCTCATCTGTCCACTATGTCTAAAGCACCTTTATTCCTTTCTTCATCTGACTAAAACGTACTACAACATCCAGAATAGGAGTCAGCTTTCTCAGGAACTCTCTTGTAACCTACTACCCTTTGGCTGTAGCATTGTGTGCATAAGCCATCCTTGCACAATGTACTTTTTCTGTGTCTTGTTATTTCCTTGCATAATTCTCCAAGCAGGCTATGAGCTCCTATGGCAGCAGTTCTGTCACTATACCCTGAATCCCTGGCATCCCACACAAAGCAGGTTGTTGTTGTTGTTGTTAGGTGCCATCGAGTCGGTACCAACCCATAGCGACCTTATGCACAGCAGAACAAAACACTACCCGATCCCGGGCCAACCTCACTACTGTTGCCACACTTGAGTCCATCAATGCTGCCACTTGGGCAATCCATCTCATTGTGGGTCTTCCAGGAAATGGGATTTTCTTCATTCCCCTCTCACTAACTGTATGGTTATGATAATTTATTTAAGAGGACCCAAGTTTCCTTCTGGGTGAAAAGAAAGTGCAACTAGATTCCTTCTGCTGTCTGTAGTGTTAATGACACTAGTCTGAAGGAAGCCACTGGGTCACAAAGACTAATAACTGAATAAAGGCTATATAGTAAGGAGAATCTGACCTAGAGAGCAATGGGGGAGGGTGGAACTATGTTCTGAAAATGAAGTTATTCTGAGAAAGAGAAGAGAAAATTGATGAGAAGAATTGATGCAGCTGAGTTATGGTGTTAGAGAAAATGTTAAAAGTACCAAGGAATTCCAGAAGAACAAAAAAAATCTGTCTTAGAAGAAATAAAGTCAAAATGCTCCTTAGAAGCTAGAATGACAAGATGTCATGTCTCATACTTCAGACATGTTATCAGGAGGGACTTATTGCTGGAGAAGGGCATCATGTTTGGTAAAGTGGAAAGTCAATGAAAAAGTGGAAGACCCCCAAGAAGATGGACTAGCACAGTGGCAGCAACAATGGGCTCAAGAGCAACAGTTGTGAGGATGGGAATGTGTTTAGTTCTGTTATGCACAAGGTTGCTATGTGTCAGAGCTGACTTTACGGAACCTACCAGTAACAACAGCCTTAGAAAGCCCATACAGAGTCATTATGATTGAGAACCAACTTGACTACACTTAATAGCAACAAGGTAAAAGTGGTCTGCCGATTTGAACAATAACTACAACCATCTGCAACAGTAGCAAAAATATTTTCAAATCTTTCCTTTTGTCAAAATAAAGCATATGGAAGAAGTCAATATATAAAGCTAGCAATTACATTTACTTATTTTGTGTGAGGCGCTGTTCTCGGCACTTACATGCATTAATCCTTTCAAAAGTTGGCACGTTTTATTATCCTTATTTTTTGTTGTTGTTGTTAAGTGCCATCGAGTCAGTTCTGAATTACAGCGATGCTGTATGGGATTTCCAAGGAGTGGTTGGTGGGCTTGAACCATCACTTTGAAGTTCAAACTGACCTTGTGGTCCCAGTGCTTATCCTAGCTATGGAAACTGAGCCATCAAAAAATGAACTGTTACTTCTCGTCAAACAGCCTATAAGTGGTGGTGCCGGTATTTGAAATATCACATACTATTCCACAACCCCTAGTATTAAACCATTGCACTCAGATGAAAATGGGTTTTCATCTTTCCACCTATCTCTCTGTGTGCTTATGAGAAGTATGCAAAAACTCATGAAGACTGAAATACAAAGTTTCACCACCCTGGCTTCTAAGGAGCATTGTGGCTGTACTTCTTCCAAAACAGATTTGTTTGTAAGAAAAGAAGAGACTAGGGAAAGAAGGAGGAAGGAAGAAACAGGGTAGGAAGGAGGGATGAAAAGAAATAATATATATGGAAGTTATAGAAGGCATTCCCTGCTAAAACAAACCAGATCTTTATCATTAAAAGTATATTCTAGGAGACCTTGTTCAGAGTCTACTTTAATTATAGAGGAATCATTGTTGTGATATGCTGGCTCATAAGTTTTATGTTGTTACATATATATGCTTATATTATTCATTAAAAATGTGCAATAGAGCAGGTGATACAAACTTGCTTGCTGAAAGTGAAGAGAACTTAAAAAATTGCTGATAAAGATCAAAGACTACAGCTAGAAGTATGGGTTGCATCTTAATATAAAGAAAACAAACATCCTCACCACTGTACCAACAAATAACATCATGATAAATAGAAAAAGATTGAAGTTGTCAAAGATTTCATTTTGCTTGGATCTACAATCAACACTCATAGACACAGCAGTCAAGAAATCAAACATATTGCACTAGGCAAATCTGCTTCACAAGACCTCTTTAAAGTATTCAAGAGAAAAGATGTCAGTTTAAGGATTAAGGTGCACCTGGCCCAAGTCATGGTATGTTCAATAGCTTCATATGCATGTGAAAGTTGGACAGTGAATAAGGAAGACTGTAGAATTGATGCATTTGAGTTATGGTGTTAGAGAAGAGTATGAAAAGTTCCATGTACTGCTAGAACAAAAGTCTGTTTTGGAGGAAGTACATCCACAATGCTCCTTAGAAGACAGGATGTCCAAACTTTGTCTCTCATTCTTTGGATATACGATCAGGAGGGACTAGTCCCTGGAGAAAGATATCATGCTAGGTGAAGTGGAGGGTCAGTGACAAAAAAGGAGACCCCCCAACAAGATGGACTGACATGGTAGTAGGAGCATTCTGGCTTACTTCTTCTTCCAAGATAGATTTATTCATTTAAATTAAAATCTGTGGAATTTTCAATATTCTTTGCCAACACCAGTAATTCAAATGCACTAAATATTCTATGATCTTGTTTATACATTGTCCAACTTTCACATGCATATGAGACAAATGAAAATACCATGGCTTGAGTCAGGAGAACATTAGTCTTCAAAGTGACATATTTGCTCTTGAACATTTTAAAGAGGTCTTTTGAAGCAGATTTTCCTAATGAATAATACTGTTGTTGCTGTTGTTGTTGTTAGGTGTCATCAAGTGGGTTCTGATCCACACTGACACTATGCACAACAGAAAGAAACACCACCCAGTCCTGCAGCATCCTCACAATTGCTGCTATGCTTGAGTCCAATGCTGCTGCCATTGGGCCAATCCATGTTGTTGGGGGTCTCCCTCTTATTTGCTGACCTTCCATTTCACCTAGTATGATGTCCTTCTTTAGGGACTGATCCCTCCTGATAATATGCCTGAACTATAAGAGACAAAGTCTGGACATCTTGTCTTCTAAGGAGCATTCTGTTTGTACTTCTTCCAACACAGATTTGTTTGTTCTTCTGGCAGTCCTTGAGACCTATAATATTCTCCAACATCATATTTCAAATGCATCAATTCTTCTACAGTCTTTCTTATTCACTGCCCAACTTTCACATGCATATGAGGCTGTTGGAAATACCATGGTTTGGGCCAGGCGCACCTTGGTCCTCAAACTGATATCTTTGTTCTTGAACACTTTAAAGAGGTTGTTAAAGTGCAACAGATTTGCCCAATGCAATATGTCATTTGATTTCTTCACTGGTGCTTCCATAAGTGTTTATGGTGGACACAAGCAAAATGAAATCTTTGACAACTTCAATCTTTTCTCCATTTATCATGATGTTATTTATTGGTCCAGTGGTGAAAATTTTTCTTTTCTTTACATTGAAGTGTAACCCATACTGTAGGCTGAGGTTTTTGAACTTTATCAGTAAGTATTTAAGTCCTCTTCACTTTCAGCTAGCAAGGTTGCATCATCTACATATTGCAGGTTGTTAATGAGTCTTCCTCCAATTGGGATGCCATATTCTTCTTCACATACCCCACCTCCTCGGATTATGTGCTCAGCATACTGATTGAGTAAGTATGATGAAAGAATACAATCCTGGTGGACACCTTTCTTGGGTTTAAACCATTTAGAGTCCCCTGGTTCTGTTTGAACAATTGCCTTTTGATTTATGTATAGGTTCCTCATGAGCACAATTAAATGTTCTGGAGTAATGTTTTCCATAGTTTGTCATGATCCACATAGTCTAAAGCCTTTGCATAGTTAATAAAGTACAGGTAAACATCTTTCTGGTATTCTCTACTTTCAGCCAAGACCCATCTGACATTAGCTATGATATCCCTTGTTCCACATCCTTGTCTGAATGCAGTTTGAACTTCTGGTAGTTCCCTCTCAATATACTGTTGCAGCTGCTTTTGCAAAATTTTACTTGCATACGGTATTAATAATATTATCCAATGATTTATGCATTCAGTTGGGTCACTACCATTGGAATGGTCACAAATATGGATCTCTTACAATCAGTTGGCTGGATAGCAATCTTCCAAATTTCTTGTTATAGATGAGCAAGTACCTTCAGTACTGAATCAGTTAAAAGATCTCGATTTGTGTTCCATGAATTCCTGGAGCTTTGTTCTTTGCTAATGCCTCTGTGGACCTTGGACTTACTTCTTTAGTACCACTAGCTCTTGATCATATGCTGTCTCTTCAAATGGTTGAACATCACCCATTTATTTTTGGTACAATGACTGTGTATTCTTTTCATATTCTTTTTTTTTAAGTTTATATTGTGAGTTGAGTGAAAGCTTACAGGGCAGAT
>NW_006408588.1:8526704-8527576 GCF_000296735.1 Chrysochloris asiatica | reverse complement strand
GTGTTTAGTTCTGGTGTGCATAGCATTGCTACGAGTTGGAATCAATTCACTGGCACCTAACAAAAACCAACGTTGTATTCAGTCTATACCACAGGGGGCCAAGTAGGATCAATGCTGTTGCAAGGAGGGGATTGTAATCACTGAAATGACACAATGTGTATCGTTTGCTGAATGTAGAGCTGATGACCATGTTTGTAAACCTTCATACAACAACAATAACAAAAAGTTTGAAGAGCCATCCCGGGTTTAAAACATACAACCCTTTGCTGTTGTATAGATATTTGTTTTATATCTGCAAACTTCCATACGGTGCTGTGTAATCACTGCCTAGTTAATTTACAAATTCTTAAGGTGCTGAGAGTAAGTTTTCCTAAAACGTATCTTCTAAGCATATGTTAGGATGCTGAAAGGTGAATTGAGCTCCTCTTTCTTTATTACACATATGCCTGCCATGTGTTCAGTTACCCTCAAACTGCCGATGTTTTATGTTGGAGCCCAGGCTTTAATCACTGTGCTACCAGGATTATATATGTTGTGTTGGTAGGTGCCATCAAGTTAGCTACCACTTATGCACAAAAGAAGGAAACACTGCCTGGTACTGTGTTAAAGTCACAATTATTATGTTTGAGCTCATTGTTGTTGCCAATGTATCAATCCATCTCATTGAGGTTTTTCCTCTTTTTCACTGAACCTGTACTGGTGGCGTAGTGGTTACGAATCGGGCTGTTAACCTCAAGGTCAGCAGTTCAAAACTACCTGCTGTTCCACAGGAGAAAGATGAGATTTTCTGCTCCTGTAAAGATTAACAGCCTCAGAAACCCTGTACAGGGTCGCTATGAGTTGGAACTGACTCCACGGCACATAACAACAAC
>NW_006408588.1:8518365-8526219 GCF_000296735.1 Chrysochloris asiatica | reverse complement strand
TCTATACTGAAGGCTATATTATTTCATCTTCTTTAGCAAGTGCTTCAAGTCTTCTTTGCTTTCATTAAGTAAGATTGTGTCATCTGTATATTCCAGATTATTACTAAGACTTTCTCCATTTATAATGCCACATTCTTCATATAATCAACCTTCTCAGAGTACTTGCTCAGCATACAGAATGAATAAGTAGGGTGAAAGGATACAACCCCAATGCACACCATTCCTGATTTTAAACCATTCAGTATTCCCTTGTTCTGTTCTTATGTATAGGTTTGAGTTCATTGTTGTTGATGTTCTGTGTATATGTTCTACATGAGCACAATTAAATATCCTGGAATTCTCATTCTTCACAATGTTATCCGTATTTGTTATTATCCACACAGTCAGATGTGTTTGCATAATCAGTAAAGCATAAGTAAACATATTTCTGGCATTCTCTGCTTTTAACCAAGATCCATCTGATGTCAGCAATGATATTTCTCATTCCAGCTCCTAGTCTGAAACCAGCTTGAATTTCTGGCAGCTCCCTGACAGTGTGCTGATGTAATCATTTTTAAATTATCTTTAGTAACATTTTACTTACATGTGATATTAATGATAGTATTTGATAATTCCTGCATTCTGTTGGGTCACCTTTCTTTGGAATGGGCACAAATATGTATTTCTTCCAGGTAGATATCTTCCATATATCTTGTCATAGACTAATGAGTACTTCTAATGCTACATTAGTTTGTTGAAACATTTTAATTTATATGCTGTCTTTTTCAGGAGTCTTGTTTTTCACTGGTGCCTTCAGTGCAGCTTAGACCTCTTTCTTCATTGGTTCTTGATCTGAAATGGTTGAATATCAACCAATTATTTTTGCTGCAGTGACTGTGTAGTTCCATCTTCTTTTGATACTTCCTGCATCATTCAATATTTTGCCCACAGAATCCTTCAACATTGCAACTTGAGGTTTAAATTTTTTCTTCAGTTCTTTCAGCTTGTGATATGCTGTATTCGCACCTTTGTTTTTCTAACTGCAGGTCTTTGCACATTTCATTGTAACACTTTGTCATGGTAAGATGAAGCTTTGACATTTTCTCCTCACCTCTCCTGGGTGAGCAGCTTGCTTGTTCTTGTAGTAGTCAGTCAGACTGCCATTATTTTTTTGTATTTTTCCTGTTGGTCTTTCTTTCAAGAAGTATCTTCTTTTCTTCTAGCCACTCCAGGCTGGTCTGCTTGTCCCTTCAAGTGGAAATTTCCCACCTCAGAAGATTCTGGATGGGGTTCAGGGTATAATTCACTTTTAACCCTTCTCACAGAAGCTCACAAAGTTGTGGCTATTCTTCAACTCATTTGTTGGAAAATAGATTTTTAACAGCATCTAGTCCTGGTGTGGCACTGTAGGATAACCACTGGACTGATAACCATAAGGTCGGTGGTTCAAACCCACCAGCTGTTCCTAGGAAACCTTATGCAGGGTTGGTATGGGTTGGAACCAACTCCACAGCACTTAACAACAGCAAAAGCCATGCCTTATTGTTGTTTCTGTTGTTAGGTGTCATCAAGTCAATTCTGACTCATAGTGACCCTGGCTGTGTATCTTTACAGGAACTTCAGTGCTGAGCCTGTTTCCATTTTTACTGAAGCTGGTTTAGATGTTTAATTATTCTTCTGCTGTTGATGGCTACAAGTTAAATAAAAATAACAGAAAAAAAATTAAACATGAACATAATAACCCCACTTTTTCAAAGTTACAAAGTAGACTTTAAAGTGTGACAATTAAATGTCAACTTCATTTCTGTATAAATCCTTTAAGGACATTTAGGACAGTGGATTATTTTCAAAACACAAATTTCTTTCCTCAAAACTGAAAAGTACTTATTTATAATTTTAACAACATCTTATAAATAATTTTCTCTTAGATGTGGTGACTATCTATGCCCAGGATTTTTCTGGTACAGCCCTATTGGAAATATTTTACCATCAGAATATTCCAGAAATTCTAATATTTCATCATCATCTAAAACTAAGCTTCCCACATTGCCTTTGCACCTGGAAAGAACTCTCTTGTGTCCCAATTTTTCTTTCAGAAAACACAATCTCAATATTTATATGATACATGAAACTTTTGGCTTACATACTGCAGTCATTAGCTTAATTTCACCCATACTCCAGCATCCTCATAATTACTCAGCTCCAGAGAGGGGATTCAAAATATCTCCTTTTTCCTGCCAGGTACTGTCACTTTATATTTTGTTATTTCAATCTTTCTGTGAGCTAGAAAACTAGAGGGTTCATTTTAAGAAAAGGATCTGCACATGAGAATAAATAGGATTGATGAAGGGCATAATGAGGGTCTGTCCTGTGACAAGGTCCGAGGTGGGCTTTGTGACTGTGGTGTTTCCATCTCAGCACATTTTCATTTATATTTGAGTTCAAGACCATGGTCCAAAGATGTGAGATTACCAGAAATCTTATCTCTAGACAAGTAACATTTTATTAACCTAGTTTTTCTTTCTCTCTTCCTCTCATTCCTCCCCTTTCTTTCCCCTTTTCACTCTCTTCCTTTTTCCTTCCATCCTTTCTTTCTAAATAAATATTTACTAATTATCTATCATATGTGAAAGAACCCTGGTGGCACTATGGACTATTAGTTGGGCTGCTAACTTTAGAAAGATGAGGCTGTCTGCACCTGTAAAGGGTCTCAGAAACCCCATATAGGATTGCTATGAGTCAGAGTTAACTCAGCAACAGTGGGGTTTTAGTTTATCATATGCTGATGTGGTGCTGCAGGCTAATACTCTGGACTGCAAGGTCAGTTTGACCCATAAGGTTGGCGGTTCAAACCTACCAGCCACTCTTTGGAAACCTGTGAGTCATAACTGATGGACAGAACTTAACAACAACAGCAACAGTTCTATCATATTCTGGATTTTGGAGCTATAAAACTTCCTGATCTCATTGATCTTACATTCAGTATGGCAAAATAGACAATAAGAAAAATACATAAGATACATAGAATGTCAGATGGTGACAAATCTAGTAGGAACACATGTACTGAGAAAGAAGAAGAGGCGATGCTGGAAGGTTGCATTTTAATGAACCCAAAAGGCCTCACTGAGAAGGTGACTTTTGTGTGAAGACCCGAGGGAGGTAAAAAGCAAGTTGAGTTGATATTTGGGGGAGGAAATTCTGAGTACATGCAAAAAGCCAGGGGCAGGGCTGTGTAAAGAAATAGGCATAGTATTAAAAGTAGAGGGGGTGGTAGGAAGTAAGATCAGAGCAGGTAGGACAGCACATACTACACTTTATAAATCCTTTTTAAGACACTGTAAGATATATTTATTTATTTTTAACTTTTTCTCTGAATGAGATAATAATCTGTTGATGCTTTTTTCTGAGTCCCACCCCCAACTCCCATCCTTCTCTCCCACATCTGGCACAGATGTGCTAACTACTGATTAATTTTACTGTAGTCCATTGTCATCCACTATAATCCATTTGTTTGGGGTTTTGTTTCTTGGTTTTGTTTTGTTGGACTGAATGAAAATATGAAGGGCCAATGTCCTGCATCTTGTAAGTCATTGAAGTTGATATTAATGTTGTAATCCTTCCTAGCATGTAGTATTATCACTCAGTTCAAATTGTATTTAATCAGTCTAATAGAATCTAGAATGTTCCTTTAACAGTTTACATTTACTCTGGAAAATGGCCAAAGGTACCTTGTGGGGAAGGACCAGAGTAATATTTGCAACACATGCTTTTGCTGGCATTGTAAAATCATGGTGATCCAGCATCTGGACTCATGATTTCAGAGATGCTAAAGATTTTTTTTTTTAAGAGCATATTAAATTGGTGAAACAGGTAAGTGGGTGTAGCTAGAATACTGTACAAATGAATTTACCATGTCATTAACTTCTAGGTGTAAATTAAGACTTATTATTATACTGCCAGATAAATAAAGTACAAACTAAAATTACAAAACACCTAGTTCTTTAGAGTGATTGACTTTCCCCAAATTGCCATATTCTTTAGCTATCATGAATTTACTAGTCCAAGTTGCTTTTATTACATTATAATGGGTTTAGCTACAATATGATTTACATGAGTTTTGTGGATCTAATCTAATGGGTTTTAAAAACAAATTATCACTGTTACATTGTTTTATTTTGTTAATTTGCATAATGTGTGTCAAGTCTGTGTCCAGCTCCATGCTGTGTATTTTCACATCCAATATTTCAGCATTCATGGTGGCTCTGTTAGGTAGGTGGAAAACTCATCAACAGCCTGTGCTATGCAAATGATTCAGTCTGAAGTGATGGAGGAGACGGAAGGTACTTTAACCTCTCTAATAGGAGCAACAGTTTTTTATAGAGAGAGAATCAGCTAACCAATGACAATTAGGTACACAACATACCCACAGGATATACATTACCACCTCATTCGCTTCCCATCTAGTCTTCAGTCAGTGCCTTTCATTGACTAAACCAGAAGGCTAAGATTCATATGGATCAGCCTTTTTGGTCTCAGAGCTGGGTGGTGAGCTTGAAGAGTAACACTTAAGACACTGAATTAGAGGCACTAATGGAGGATCCAGTCTAGACAGGTGGCAATAGAGACATGTAGTATATTAGCAATTAATCTTAAGGAAATTCCTAATGACCTGAAATAAAATTTAAATTGGAAATATACCATGACAGTGCTGTAGATAAGCACTAGACTGCTAACCCCAAGGTTAGTGATTCAAATTCATCAGCCACTCCTCAGAAACCCTACATGGGCTCACTATGAGTTGGAATTGACTTCATGGCACTTAAGGGCAACAACAACCCACAAAGCTAATGTGGCACTGTAGGATACGCACTGGATTGTTAACTGTAAGTTTAGTGATTCGATTTAAGCCCACCACCCACTCCTCAGAAATCCTATACAGTGTCTCTATAAGCTGCAACTGACTTGAAGGCATGCAACAATGACAATCACAGAGTGAATTCATTTGACTTTCATTAACAGAAACTGAAATATTTAAACAAATTGAGGCAGTGGAGGAGGTGTTCATTCGTGTGTGCCAAGAAATTTGCAAGACAACTACCTAGTCAACCAATTGGAAGAGATCCACATTTGTATCAGTGGAATGCAGAAATCATCAAGCAATATTATTAATATCACGTGCAAGTAAAATTCTGCTGAAAATAATTTTAAAATGGCTGCATCAATAGGGAGCTGCCAGAAATTTAAACCCGATTCAGAGAGGGCATTGTTGATATCAGATGGATCATGGATGAATGCAGACGATGTCTGTAAGATGTTTACATGTGTTTTATTGACTATGCAAAGGTGTTTGATTGTGTAGATCACAACAAATTATGGATAAGAATGAGAATCCGAATTAATTGTGCTCATTAGGAACCTGTACATAGACCAATAGGCAGTCATATAAACAGAATAAGGGGATACTGAATGGTTTAAAATTAGGAAAGGTGTGTTCCAGGGTTGTATCCTTTCACCATATTTATTCAATCTGTATGCTGAGCTAACAATCTGAGCATCTAGATTATCTGAAGAAAAATGTTGCATCAGGATTGGAGGAAAACTCATCAACAGTCTGTGCTATGCAAATGACACAACCTTACATTTGGAAAATGAAGAAAACTTGAAATATATACTGATAAAGATTAAAGAATACAGCTTCAGTATGGATTTCACGTCAATGTAAAAACAAAACAAAGCAACAAAACAAAACAAAAACCAAGAAATGAAAACCCTCACAAATAAATAATATCATGAAAAATGGAGAAAATAGTGAAATTGTCAAAGATTTCACTTGAACCCCCCATCAACACTCACAGAAGCAGCAGTGAAGTAATTAAATGATGCACTTATTAGTTAAATCTGCTGCAAAACACCTCTTTAAAGTGTTCAAGAACAAAGATGTCATTTTGAGAACTAAGATAAGCTTTACCAAAAAAAAAAGAAAAAGAAAACCACAGAAGAATCAATGCATTTGAATTATGGTGCTCGTGAAGAATATTGAAACAACCATGGACTGCCAAAAGATCAAACAAATCTGTCTTGGAAGAAGTACAGCCAGAATGCTTTTTGGAAGTGAACATGGTGAAACTTCATCACAAATACTTTGGACATGTTATCAGAAAGGATCAGTCCCCTGAAAAGGACGTCATTCTTGGCAAAGTCGAGGGTCCATGAAAAAGAGGTGGACCCTTAGTGAGGTGGATTGACACAGTGACTGCAGTAGTGGCCCCAACATGAGAACAATGATGTAAGTGGTACAGTAGTGGGCAGTGTTTACTTCTGTTGTGCATATGGCCGCTATGAATCAGAAGTGACTCAATCTCATCTAAAAATAACAACACATAAATAGATGTCCAGGAAGCCTGCATACCACATTGGTCTGTCCACATCTGAATGGAGGATTGCGATCAATTCTGGGTACCACACTTCTAAAAAAGACATTAGTAAATTAAATATGTTCATAAGCAAATGACCAGGGTTGTGAAGGTCTGATTTATAAGGAATGGGGAACTAGTTCCTCAGAAGAATAGAGGGTAAACCTGAGAAGGGAGAATGGATAAGGAAGAAACACTGTTTTCAAATCTTTCTTTTACTGAAGTGATTATTTGGTGATGGTTCCAATAATTGTTTTCCTCAGGAACTGGCCTTCCAATAAATAGCTCTTGTATCAATCCATACCCTTAAGCTCTTTCTCAGACTGTATTTCTAGCACCCAGGTAGTAACTATCTTATACTTGGGCATCAAAAGAGCCAATCTGAATAACAACTACATCCTCTCACCATACCTAGTCCTGTATGCCTTCATTTATTTGCATTTCTCAGAGTGGGTTGTATGAGTCTAAATCATTTAAAAGGTGGTCCAACTTAATTACTCTCTAACAAGCCAAGGGTCAGATTCCTATGCAGAAAAACGTCCTCTATTTTCTTTCTGAACATGCTGTTATATATGTCAACCAAATAACTAAAATCTAGGCATGGCAAGAGGCTAAGCAAATAGGAAAACAGATGTAAGCAAGCTGAGCTTGGTGTACTTGAAGGACTTTGCAGGCAGGTTCATTTCTAATGCACTATTTTAAGGACTAGTCCCATTCTAGTCCTCAAAGTCTTTCTTACACCTTAGTTCTGATAATCTGAATATCAAAAATTTCCATACTTTATCTCAAAAAGCACAGAGCTACGAAACTACTTTCCCACATCTTAAGGTTTAAGAGTACCCATTTTGTGAAGGGAAGTGTTTCTAGATACCCCTAATGCTTATTATTCTTTCTAGATTCCATAATTAACTTAGCCAACACTTCTAGAGGAGATGTCCTAATAACAACACATGAGCCATTATCCACAACTCTTTTATTCTCTTAAGAGGCAACACTCATGCAAAGGGCTTTTACTTTTGCTAGAAGGAAACTGAAGAACAAGTTTTAAAAGCCTCATTTAAAGAGACTTTTATAACTTATTATATATTTCCATTTAAAGATTCAACAACATGCCAAAAAAGGAAATGTGCTAAGAATTTTTTTAAAAAGAGACTAAGCCATAAGGGGGGAGGGGAGTCGTTAAGCTTACATTCCAGGAAGTGAGAACCCTAGGACCATCAAGGGAGAAGAGCATGAACAGAACATGGGACCCTATCCAGAGAAGCAGCATGACACTAGAGATGGAGGCAAAGATGATGACTCGGAGAGAGAGAGCAGCTGAGGATTCTGGACTCATGGAAAGAGAAAGACTGAGTGCTAGTGGCCAGGAGACAGGATTACAGAATGTACCTTTTGATTGTTTAAATTATTATGTATCCCTGAATGTTTTTGTGTGCATCAAAAAACAAAAGAAAACAAAACA
>NW_006408588.1:8515654-8517940 GCF_000296735.1 Chrysochloris asiatica | reverse complement strand
GAAGTAAGAGAGATGAAGTTTGGCCACCCTGACTAAGCAAGAGGAGTGAATTGTTCTCCTTGTGTTTATCAGATTTTATTTCTCAAGCTACTTATCTCTAACCTACTTTGGACTTGGAGGTAGAAGATGTCTGGTTACATTCTAGTTTTCCCACAACTCATTATGTGGGAGAAGCTATTTGCTCAACTCATAGAACGAACAAAAGGGTCACTCTATCCACATCATTGCGAGATTATGCGGAGCATTTGATCTCATGCTGGTAACATGTATGTGAAATACCTGGGTAAACAAGAAAAACAGTCATGCTCACAGGTGACTTAGTGAGATCAGGCTTGATTTAAGTCTCAGTGTGAGTATGTCATTGATTTGTAGTGGTCAAGTTTTCATGCAGGGGCTCTTCAGCAATTGTTTGGCTTGAGGGTTGTGCAGCTTTATTAGGAAGAGCAAGCACTTGTCCATTGTGCAAAAGGGACAGTAACACAGATTTACAAGATTTCCTCTCTTCTTCCAGAGATATTCATCCCTGGGGAGTTTCTGTTAGTAGGGTAAAATGACTAAACTTCTAATTGGAGAATGGGTAATATCCTGTGTCCTAATAAGAACCATAAATCTTCACGAAGGATTTATCTGTTCTGTGTCATTTTCGCTGAAAAGCCTGTTAGTATTTCCAGCTCTCCAGACGCCAGTATTTAATGCTTGGCTGGCTTTCTTATGTAGCATAACAAGTTGCCATTTCACAACCAATCTCAGTCCCTGAAATCTAAAACAACAAAGCCAGAAGCTCTCCAATATGCTCTATGAAGCATGAAAGAATTCATTAAGGCTCTGTCTGAATCAGTACTGGGGGACAATAGAAAGTCTGATGTACTTATGATGAATTTCTTTTACTCAAAAGAAACTTTTTCTTTCTTTCTTTTTTTTTTAAATTCAACTACTGCTATCAAGTCAATTCTGACTCATAGTGACTGTAGGGGACAGCATAGAATTGCTGTATAGCGTTTCCAGGTGTAAATCTTTACAGAAGCAGACTGCCAGTTTTTTCTGCCACAGAGTAGCTGGTGTTTCTGAACAACCAACCTTTTGGTTACTTGCCAAATCTTTGCCCACTACACCACCACTATGGCAGTGTGAAGGGATCCGCTTTCTTTTTATTTTGTAGCCAACATCTTCATTTTCAACAGCAGCATCAGTAGGGAGGGAAATACCTTGTATGAAGTTATGTCAGCTAAAAGTCATAGTGAAGAGCAGAGAGCTGGAGGTCCCCACCTAATAGGGAAAGTATTGCATGACTTTATGAAAGAACCATTTCTATAGTAAGAGTGGAAAATAAAAATGGAGATCATAAATTAGAAGACCTTCAATAAATCATTAATGTTTTAACAAGACACTAAATCTTCCTGTGTCTCATCTTTTGTGTCTGTTAAATAAAAACCATAGTATGACTGTACTACTTCAGAGAAATGTTGCAGTAATTGCATAAGTGTACAAGGAGCACTTCCTTACATAGGGATGATCCTTCTCATCCAACATCATAACAAAATGGGAAATTATGATTTATCAAATATTTTGGTAATGAACCTAACTGGACACAGATTTATCATAAAGATATTGTGAGAGAATTGTGTTATAAAAATAAACAAGACAACCAAAATTAAATCCTGAATTTGAAAGAATCAACACTTATCCTTTCCTTCTTCACTCTGGTAGCCATGCAAAAGGAGTACTCCTACCTGAACCCTTGCTCCCTGGTCTCGTCACTCCCCTTACTTTCGCTTTCCCCCTCTCTCTCATTTCTTTAATCTCCCAGATTCTTTCCATTAGTATCTAAACACACAACTTTCTTTTTCGGGGAGGATGGGGCAAATGGTCACATGAAGAGCAGGTCAGGTGAAGGTAAGGAGATGGAGTTAGATTAAGGGCTATGACTATGTCTAGGCTAGGTCTAGGACTTTGTTTAGTGTTAGGATTATGCTTAGAATTTAGGGTTAGTGTTAGGGTTATGAGTAGAGATTGATATAGGCTAGGAGTAAGGATTGGTCTAGTTTTTTGAGTTACAGTTAAGTTCATTTTTATTTACTTATTTTATTTTTTCTTGAAATTGACTTGATTTCTTCTTCATTTAAAGTTCTGTAACTACATTATTCCCCTCTCTACTTTGTATAAAGGAACTCTGATAGAGTAGTGGTTACAAGTCGGGCTGCCAACCTCAAGGTTAGCATTTCGAAACTACCAGCAGTTCCTCAGGAGAAAGATAAAGCATTCTACTCCCGTAAAGATTTACAGCCT
>NW_006408588.1:8513638-8515264 GCF_000296735.1 Chrysochloris asiatica | reverse complement strand
AGCTGGGTTGAGTTCTGGGTACTGCCGTATATGTTAATCTCAAGTTTATTTCACCTAAAGTTCCCTTTATACATACACACAGATTTTAATATAAATAACACTCCTTTTCTGCTGCCTTATCTTCACAGCTACATTTATAGAAAATTTCTCAATTTTCTCTGTTCTGATTTTTGAGTCCCATTCACTTCCCAATTTAGTGCAATCTGGCTTCTGCCCCCATTAGCCAATTGAAAACACTCTTGCCAAAGTTGCTAAAAATCTTTGTTGCAAAATCCAAGGGATATTTTTAGATACGTTCCTTTTTTGAACCCTCAGTAGCTTTTGCTATTGTTGATTATTCCCGTGGTGTTCTCCACACCCTACTCCTTGGTTCCCTCAATTGGGTCTTCTGGTTAGCAGCAAGAAGTATGGTTGCTGATACACAGTGACAAAAATAGTGCATTAATTAGAAACTGTAACAGGATTAGGAGTGCCAACCACACTTCTTGCAGCATAAAAATAAATTCATTTTTGAATGGATCACTTGGCTCCATGACTCTATTAGTCCACCCCTTGCACTGTAAAAATGTGCCTCCCGGTAGATATTTGGAGTCCTGGTGTAGTGCTGCAGGATAATGCACTGGACCGCAAGATGGGACTGAACTACAAAGTCGGCAGTTCAAACCAACCAATCAGTCCTAGGAAATTCTAGACAGGGTCGCTGTGAGTCAGAATGAAATTGACAGCACTTAACAACTACAACAACAGTATAGATATTTAGGAACAGGTCACCTTTCTAGGAGTCCAGTGAACCAGTTTTCTGGAGAAGAATCTTAGAAGAGGGAGTCTAACTGCAGCCTCTGTTTCTGTAGTTGGTCTTAGGAGGACCACAACTGGCAGTGATCATCTCTCTTCTTCACTGTTCATTCATAATAACACAGCAGAGAATATGACCAGAGAAACGGCCATTTCTGAGGGCTCTGAGCCCCCAGTAATCAAACTCTTTCTTAGGCTAGGAATGCAGCACTTGACCATTTGTAGCCATTAATTACGCAAGTAACAAGAAATTCCCAAGTGGATCACCTCAATTTCACACATATTACTTCCTGCTTCATTGTATAACAGCAGCCCTGCCTTCTTTTCCTGGTTAGGGTCATTTATCCCTATTAAGATAGCCACTCCTCATGGACACAAAGAACCTAGAATGCCCTAGCATCAGTCATAGCTCGTAATTTCCTGCAGAGCCTAGAATTATAGAGATGGGAAACATGAAGTCCCCCAGTGGGTCATGAGATATAATGGTAAGAGTGGGGTCACTCCCATTTCTACCACTTGGTTTCCAGGCCCTTATATTATTCCTTATGGGATCACAGCAAACAGATACGGGACTTGAATCTGTGAGTAACTAGGACACCAGCACCTCATCAGATCAGAATACTGCCTCCAAGTTGATACTTCGGTTATACATTCAGGAGTCAGCTCCGCTGCTCTGTAAAGTCAGCTGCTTCTGAATTATGTGCTACTTGATCCAACCAATGAATCCCATGATGATGGATTCATTTTCTTACCTCCTTCTCTGTGACATGCGTCTCATGACCAGATGCTATGTTTTATAAGATTTTATACTGTCCATCAAGCACTTCACAA
>NW_006408588.1:8512601-8513438 GCF_000296735.1 Chrysochloris asiatica | reverse complement strand
GTGGATAAATTCTGAATGGTTAGCCACTGAAAACCTTATGAATAGCAGTAAAACATTGTCTGATATAGTGTCAGAAGATGAACCCCTCAGGTTGGAAGGCACTCAAAATACGACTGGGGGAGAGCTACCTCCTCAGAGTTTTAATGACTTTTAATGATGGGATGGAGCAAAGCTTTCAGGACCTTTACTTGCTGATGGGACACAACTCAAAATGTGCAAAAACAGCAAGTATCCATTAATAATTGGAAAATAGAATGTATAAAATATGAATCTAGGAAAATTGTAATTTACCAAAACTGACATGGAATGCATAAAGATAGATATCCTAGGCATTAGTGAGCTGAAACAGATTGGTATTAGCATTTTGAATCTGTCAGTCATCTGTTTTACTATACCAAGAACATCAAATTGAAGAAGAATGGCATCACATTAACTAGCAAAAAGAATATCTCAAGATCTATCTTGACATACAATGCAGTCTATGATAGGATAGTACCCATATGTCTACAGGGAAGACCAGTTAATATTCCTACTGTTCAAATTTATGCACAACCACTAAAACCAATGATAATGCAATTGACGAATTCTGCCAACTTCTTTGGAGTCCTGGTGTAGCAGTGTTGGGTAAACACTGGACTGCAAGGTTCAAGCAGTAAGATTCAAACCCACCAGCTGCTCCTTGGAAACCCTATACAGGGTTGTTATGAGTTAGATTTGACTGGATGGCATTTAACAACCACCACCAACTTCTTCAGTCTGACACCGATCAAACATGAATCAAAATGCATTGGTAATTACTAGTGATTGGGATGTGAAAGTTTACTTTTGCTTTACTGA
>NW_006408588.1:8509114-8512079 GCF_000296735.1 Chrysochloris asiatica | reverse complement strand
ATATATATATATATATATGTCATGGTGTGGTGCTGTAGGATAAGCACTCAACCACAAAGTTGGTTTGAACCACAAGGTTGGCAGTTCAAACTTACCAGCCACTTCTCAGATACCCTACACAGTGTCACTATGAGTCAGAACCGAATCCATGGCACAACAACAATGTATATATGAACATGTATATTTTGTAATGGTATCATTATTCTAAGTCTCTCCTTCACATGTACCAAGGCCTCCTCTTTTGACTCAGTAACAGCATCAAAAGTCAAACTGCTGGCCTGTTGGCTACCAGTCCCCCACCATCACCTCCCTAATGACCCTAGATCACTCATGAGGTTTACTGCTCTGATTCTCTGTTCCCTCTTGACACATGAGGAGTTCTGTTCTTTCTAGGGAGCTCAGTTTTACATTTGAAAGAACTGTTATAGTTCATCAAACATATGTACATTGTTATAGTGGGATGTGCTCTCGGAGAATCTAGGTTTCCATGACGTCTCCATAGTATTCTAGTTTCTATATTTTTCATTCATAGTTATACATACTGATTGTATAAATAAGTCTTGGGGGCTGTTTGGGTATTGAAGACATTGTAGTAAGCAAAATCTATACAGATTCTGTACTAACTTTACACTATACGTTAAATAATTTATCTAGGTTTTAAAATCTAGATATAGACTCAATCCAACACTGTATATTTCTCCATTGTATCACACTATTCTAATTGCATGTTTGCTTGTCTGTATCATCTTCAAGACTAAAATATATGATAAGGAATGTCCTCTCAATTACGGAATCCACAGCACTTTGAACAAAGCCAAGCACATTGTGGGAATTATAATGTTATTGTTGAACACATTAGCACAGCTAAGTCTATTAAATTGCTTTAGAAAGTACCTGAAGATTTTGAACATGTTCATAAAAATTCAATAATCAGCTTATTATTTCCCTATTATTTTTACACTATCAGCCTTATCTTTTTCTCAATGGTTGCTTCTCAGTCTTTTAGTTTGTTCAACTCATCTCTGTTCTTAAAAGCAAAACAAAATAATACCTCCTCTAATATTATATTCAAGGACCTCTGGTAACTTAGTGGTTACAAGTTGGGCTGCTAACCTCAAGTTCAGCAGTTTGAAACTATCAGCTGTTCTGCAGGAGAAAGATGAGGCTTTCTGCTCCCGTAAAGATTTACAGCCTCGGAAACCCTGTACAGGGTCGCTATGGGTCAGAACCAACTCCACGGTACATCACCACCACCACCAACATTGTATTCTCCCAAGATTGCACTCTATCGTTCATCTTCTGTCAAGTATGATTTCATCAAACATTCTTGTACCTATAAATTCTCTTAAAAGTCAGGCAAAGAAATCTTGGTGCTTTCTAGGTATCATTTTCAAAATAATACCAGTCTAATATGGGGCAACTGGCTTTATCTACCTGGTGTCTGCATTTAAGACTCTTACTAATTCACCTGATGTGATACTATAGGATAAGCACTGAACTGCTAACTTCAAGGTCTGGGGTTGAAACCCACCAGCTGCTCCTCGGAAACCCTATACAGGGTCGCTATGAGTCAGAACTGACTCAAAGGCATTTAACAACAACAACACTATTTCACCTGAGTCCTGGTTTGGCGCTTTAGGATAAGCACTGGACTGCTCATTGCAAAGTTGGCTGTTCAAACTCACCAGCCACTCCTCGAAAACTCTATACAGGGTTGCTGTGACTCTATGACATTGCACATCACAACTCCTAATTTACCGAATTCCTGATGACTTTTGAATCCCTTGCTTGCAAATATTATTTCTATGTAACTTCAATATGGGGGTGCGGTGGGTTCTTAGACAAGCATAGGTATGTGAGCCATAAGGTTTGAGGTTCAATCCCGCCAGCGGCTCCATGGTAGAAAGATGAGGCTTTCTGCTCCAGGGAAGATTTAAAGCCTCGGAAACCCTGTACAGGGTCGCTAAGAGTCGGAATCAATTTAACAGCACTTTTTTAACAACAACAACTTCAATATAGTTCTGTATACTTATGTGTGGTTACGTTTTAACCCTGATTCAGGTCTTATGCGGCACTCCTCACTTAAAGTTTTTAAAAAACTTCTTATTGCCTCTCACCCTACTTAACAGTGAAGTTCACGTAAGAGTACCCATCAGGTCTGTCAGGTCTGGAAGCTCTCTATCGCCCCCTCCTGGTAGATGACAGCTTAGTACGTCTAATTGCTTACACTGCCAATATTAGCCTTTCGCTTAAAGTGGTTATCCCTCAGAGTCTACTATCTTCTTTTACTTTTCTATTACTATTAACAGCTGTCCTTTCACTATGCTTTATTCATTCCTCGCATCTTTTCAGACTGACATTTCCTGCCCCATCCTTTACCAAGACTTGCTCTCATGTATACAAAAGTCATTTTCCAGTCTTAATCTTTTTAATGATTTCTGGTATTTGAAAGTATTAACCTTCTCTTTTCTGGCTACTCATGAATACATTGATTCTAAGAGCTAAAAATTCTTATAGACATTTTCTGCAGATTAAGAATACCTGGCAAACGTATTTTAAATGTTGATCCCTTAACCCTATTCTTGAAAATTCTCACCCTGTGGTTCTGGATTAGAGGTTGGAAATCTGAATTTCAATTAACTTAGTCAGTTGTTCAAACATGTACAATGTAAATTCAGTCTGAAACTAATCAAACATACAATCAAATTACTGGTGATTGGAATGTGAAAGTTGGAAACAAAGAGAATGGATCAGTAGTTGGAAATTATTGGATTATATTAAGAAGAATGTAGCATCATTGGTGGAAGACACATTAACAATCTGCAATAAGCAGACGATACAACCTTGCTTGCTGGAAGCTAAGAGGATTTACAATATTTACTGATGAAGATTAAAGACTATATAGCCTTCAGTATGGATTGCATCTCAATGTAAAGAAAATAAAAATCATCACAGTGAGACCAAT
>NW_006408588.1:8501443-8508784 GCF_000296735.1 Chrysochloris asiatica | reverse complement strand
TGCACCTGACCTAAGCCATGGTACTTTCAATTGCTTTGTATGCATATGAAAGTTGGACAATGAATAAGACAGACCTTAAAAGAATCTATGCCTTTGAATTATGATGTTGAATAAGAATATTAAAAGTACCATGGACTTCCAGAAGAACAAACCAATCTGTGTTGGAAGAAATACAGCCAGAATGTTCCTTAAAAGCCAGGATGGCGAGACTTTGTCTCTCATACTACAGACAAATTATCTGGAGAGACCATTTCCTGGAGAAGAGCATCCTGCTTGGTAAAGTGGAGGGTCAACAAAAAAGAGGAAGACCCCCCAATGAGATAGCACAGCAATGGGCTCAAACACAACTACAATTGTGAGGATGGCACAGACCCTGGCAATGTTTAATGTTTCATTTTGTTGTGCATTGGGTTGCTATGAGTCACAGCTGATTTGATCGTACCTAACAAGATAAACCTTTAATGTGCTAGCTAGCATAACATTTTTGGTCAACAGCCATTTCAACCTAGTTTCACTGAAACACTTGCTGATGTGGGAGTGAGGAAAAAGAGATGTAAAGCAGAGATGACTGGGAATCAAGGCATTCGCTGCTACTTCCCAATGTGCTAGGAGAGACACAACAGGTCACATGACAAGTGCACCCACACAGCTAGGCAGGGTGTCTGTGAACAGGTATTAGGGAAAAACCATAGCTTGAAGCAGTTCATAAGGAATTTACTTCCCCTGCTCCCTCCCATCTTCTGTTCCCTCTCATCAAAGTTAAGACCCCTGTCTTTCCAGCTATCATTTTTGGGCCCCTCTATGGCTACTTGGGAAGCCAGATCCCATACCCTGTTAGGAGTCTCATTGGAATCCAGAATGGAAGAGGCAAAACCCAAGATTATCCAAAAAATATCCCTGAAACTAGGGTGTTAAAGTTGTACTGCATTCATTTTTCAAGTACGCTGATGTAGGAAACACAAAACCGGTGGCATTTTTCTTGAGGAGAGAGGATTATATGAGGGATCATTTAGAAATATTTTATAAAGTGAACATTCATGAATAGCAATATTAAAATTCAGATTGAAAGGATAAAAAAAGGATACTAATTTTTCTTTTAACAACGCATAATTTTCTAAGTCATAGGGTTTCAAACTCAACATTTTCCCAAACAGTGCTATGCTTGTAATTTCAAGGCCTATAAACTTCTCTTCCCATAAGAGGACTCAAAGTAATGCAAGAACCCAGGCTTCTAACCTGTTCCTCTTTGTCCTCATATGTAATTCACTGTCTTAGTGGATATTGCTCATTGGTGCACATGACAAGAAACAGTGAAGTGTGGGGAAGAATTCTATTTTTCAAACAAGTGGTTTTACCTACTTAAAAATGCTTGAGAATTTGGACACAATCCAAGGGACTCTGAATATTTTTCTTCAGCAGAGATTCCAGCCCAGATGTTCAATAGCCCTGGTTTGTTTTCAAAGAGGAAATAAAGAAACAAATTTTGTAAAGAAAAATTTTTTAAAGCAATTAATGATGACAGATCCAAGGATTTTGCTTCATTTTATTATTAATGCTATCACTCTTTCCAGATTTTATTGAATCTTTTTCAGATAGTGGGTGAGAGGAGGAAAAATTGTCTGAGAACTGAAGATAAAATCTAACACAAACGGGGACTTGTTAAAACAGTGTTGGAGTTGAGAAGGAGCAATCAAAGGAAAAGCCAACTGCCAAAAAACACTGGAAAGTTAGCAGATAACTAAAGATGGCAAGTAGAGAGCCAAAGAAGGTTTGTTTCACAGACCTCAAACTTTGAATTGTAAAACAAATAACATAAAGGAGTATTGCAGACCAAGGTCAGCTGACCGAGAGGGGTAAGAGTAGCCTTAAAGCAGTGCACATCAACAAATCTGCAGGGATTTCATTCCTGGTGCTAACATGGTCCAAGTATCAGTCTCTGGACACCACATGGGATTTCTGGCAGGTCTTAGAAAGTAAGAGTTGCACCAGAAAAATTGCATCACTTTGTTTTGACTTTCCAAAAGGGGGAAAAGGTATATAGCAGAAATGAAAACTGGCTATCTTCTTCTTTTCCATTCAAAAATTATAGCAAAAATTACTAAGGAGAATCTTTGGAAACCTTTTGCAAAGACTAACTGTAGGAGTATGTTACACTAGTTTATAAATGGTCTTCCCATTCAAGTGAACTTCATTTGCTGTTTAATGGATCACTAGTTTGGAAGATATGAAGAATGAATACTGTTGTTGTTGTTCAGTGCTGTGGAATGGGTTCTGACCCCATAGTGACTGTGTATAGGGTTTCCGTTGAGCGCCTGGCCTGGTGAGCTTGAAATGCTGACCTTGCGGGTCAAACCAACCTGACAGTCCAGTGCATTAATCTGTGGTGCCACAGGAATGTTGTTGTTGTTGTCAGGTGCCATCGAGTCGGAACCGACTCATAGTGACCCTATGCACAGCAGAACGAAACCATGTCCGATCCTGGGCCAACCTCACTACCGCCGCCACACTTGACGCCATCAATGATGTCACCTGGCTGATCCATCTCGTTGGGGGTCTTCCTCTTTTTCTCTGACCCTCCACCTTACCCAGCATGACATCCTTCTCCAGCGACTGTTCTCTCCGGACAATATGTCCAAAGTATGAGAGATGAAGCCTAGCCATCTTGGCCTCCAAGGAGCACTCTGGCTGCACTTCTTCCAATACAGATCTATTGGTTCTTTTGGCAGTCCATGGCACCTTCAGTATTCTCCTCCAACACTACAACTCAAAGGCATCATTTCTTCTACGATCTTCCTTATTCACTGTCCAGCTTTCGCATCCGTATGAGGCTATTGAAAATACCATGGCTTGGGTCAGGCGCACCTTAGTCCTCAAGCTGACATCTCTGCTCTTCAATACTTTAAAAAGTTCCTGTGCAGCAGATTTGCCCAATGCAATACGTCGTCTGATCTCTTGACTGCTTCTAGTGTATTTTAATTGCAATATTTATTATTATTTTTTTTACAAAACCTCCACTTATGCCTCTGTGAATTGCGTGAAAAAGGACTAGGGAAAACTGTCTGAGGAAATGGAAATATTCTCTTGTTTGTTAGGGGTGTGAGTGCATGTGTCAAAATTTACAGACTTATACTTTCAAGATTTGTTCATTTTACTCTATGCATTTTTTTCCCTCATAGAAAAGGCACACTATGTTGTTACTGTGTTGTTGCTGAGTGCTGTCGACTTGGTTCCCACTCATAGTGACCCAGTATGGAGTTTCTGAGGAGTATCTTGGAGGATTTGAACTGCCAACCTTGTGTCTTGCAGACCAATGCTGATCCTACAGTGCCACATAAACCAAAAATAACACATAAAACTTAAAATCTGTATAAAAGGTTGTTGCTGTTGTTAAGTGCCATCCAGTCAGTTCTGACCCAATAGCGACCCTGTATAGGGTTTCCTAGGAGTGGCTTGTGAGCTTCAACTGCCGACCTTACAGTCAAGCACATTAATCCACAGTGCCACACCATGCCTCCATATAAAAGGTTAGGTCTAACTTAAATTGGAATATTAGCTCACTATTAGGGCATTTTTATCTTCAGTATAGAATCATCCACCTTCTACCATTTAATTTTCTACTAAAACATAATATCAAAAGCACCAAACAAGTTAGATATAATATTCTTGATAAGAATTAGGAGTTGTGGTGTGGCCATAGGATAAACACTAAACTTCTAAACACAAAGTTGATGGTTCAAACCCACCAGCCTCTCCTTAGAAACCCTACACAGGGTTAACTATGAGTCAGAACTGACTCAACCACACATAGCAACAACATCAACAATAAGAATTAAACCAAATATAATTGAATAGACCTTAAAACTTTCTTTTTTTTTGTAGTTCACACACATCAACAGATTTATTATTTGTTTGGAAAGGAATGGATTGTGAAGAAAGATAAAAATAAGGCAGGGGGAAAGTATGAAAAATAAAATAAATACAAATGTCAGCCATTTTGCTAATTATTTTACAACCACAACTAACTAGTGCAGAGAAGACCGTGAACTAAATAGCACAAGGGAGGTTCAAAGATGAGGTATTTCCTTAGCAAGGCTGAAGATTTCAATCTCCGGTTATTTTGAATTGAAGCTGCAGTCCTTGGTTTTGGATAGATCACTGGGTGTGTGGGGACAGTCCATGCTTTAACCTGATTTGAACAGAAGAAAGGCCACTTGGCCCAGACAGGAGTAGATGAAGTGTTTTTTCATGTGTCACATGTTTTTTCCCACGCTACAGTGCCAGGTGAGATTGTACTTCTTGCCAAACTCCTTCTTGATGTGGGCTGCGAAGTCCCCCTCTGTGTTGTATTTCTCCGGGGCCAGTGTAGTTCGCACCACTGAATCCTGTTGCATCTCCTCCCACATGTGGGCATTTTGGATCACAGTCTTTAGGTCCCACATTGTTCCCATGGAGCACCGACGGGCAGACTTCGAAGGTCTCCTGTGGGAGGGTTTAGAGCGGATCTAGCTGGGTGAGAACTGTCATCACTAGTGAAGTCAGGGCACATCTCTAAAACTTTCATTAATGAAGAAAACTTTTGAATGTTCTTGTCTTTGACCCATACTTTTCAGCATTCAGTGTAAGAAAAGAGTTCTTTCATCAATTAGCAATTAAATCAGCGAAAGCTGGTAATGAAGTATTTGTTTTCCTTTTTTACATTGTGTAGAAGCCACCTGTTTCATTGCTTTTGAAATGGTTAGATGGGAGAACAAAAGAAAATAGAATACATGAGTCCTACTTGGAGTACTGGTAGCATAGTGGTTATGAATCGGGCTGCGAACCTTAAGGTCAGCAGTTCAAAACTACCAGCTGTTCTGTGGGAGAAAGATGAGGCTTTCTGCTCCAATAAAGATTTACAACCTCGGAAACCCTGTACAGGGTCGCTGTGAGTTGTAACCTGACTCCACGGCACATAACCACCACCATCACCACTTGGAGTACTGGTGTAACACTGTTGCATAATCACTGAGCTACTAACTACAGGGTTGGTGGTTCAAATCCACCAGCTGCTCCTTGGACCCTATACAGGGTCACTATGAGTAGGAATTGACTTGATGGCATATAACAACAACAACATAGCTAAAAATTCCAGAGGTAGGAATGATGTTTAGATTTCAGAACTCAGACAATGTCTTTGGCTTTTGATGGATCTTTTCTCCATAGCTTGGCTCTGCTGTAATCTGTTCTTCTTTGCATTGGCTTCACTCTGAAGGAGACTCCCTTCCACATGGTAACTTCTGGCAGCTTCAGGTCCAGTGGAAAGAGATTCTCTCCTCACAGCAAAGTCAAAAATTCCTAGTCTCATCAGATATTGTTGGGACAGGTGCCAATCCCTGAATCAGTCCTGGGAGGCCTAAGGATGGAATGTAGCTATTGGTCAGGGCAGGGGTACTTGTCCATCCCTAGAACCAGTAGATCAGCTTCATCCAGTAATGCAGGGAGAAGTCGGCCAATCCCTTCATACATGAGCTGGTTTATGGTGTGGCCCTGTAAGGGGCAATGTAGCTGGAAGAGAAGAGGTCTGGAAGCTGTATTTGCATACTATTTTTCATAAAATTGAAAATCATGCATACCAAATAATGGAGAGACATAATGGATATTTAGGAGTTCGGGTTGGCACTGATAGGATAAGCACTGGACTGGTAACCGCAAAGCTGGAAGTTCAAACCCACCAGTCACTTCTTGGAAGCCCTATACCAGGTCGTTTTGAGTCGAAATCAACTAGATAGCACTTAACAACATCAATGGATATTAGGCATCCTGATGTGACACTATTGGATAAGCACTGGACTGCTAACCACAAGGTTGGCGGTTCAAACTCACCAGCCAGACCTTGGAAATCCTATGTTGTTATTGTTGTTAAGTGCCATCAGTCGATTCTGACTCCTAGCGACTCTATACAGGGTTTCCAAGGAGCTGTTAGTGAGTTTGAACTGCCGACCTTGTGGTTCAAACCGACCTTGCGGTCCAGTGCTTATCCTACAGCATCACACAAGTTGCTATGAGTTGGAACCGGTTTCTACGGCACACAATCATAACCAATCAATAAATATTTACAAAATGAAGCAAGACTCAGAGACAATTTAAGCAGGCTGTGCTATAAATTAAACTGGGCAGGCCAATATTGAACTGAGATCAATATACATCAACCATTTAGCTAAAAAATGAAATTGGTTCATTATAGGACTCTTGTTGTTATAAGCCATTGAGTGGGTTCCAACTCATAGTGACCCTGAGTAGGATTTCCGAGGAGCGGCTCGTG
Source organism: Chrysochloris asiatica (assembly GCF_000296735.1). Lineage (NCBI taxonomy): Eukaryota > Metazoa > Chordata > Mammalia > Afrosoricida > Chrysochloridae > Chrysochloris > Chrysochloris asiatica. Next base: position 8,502,483 of record NW_006408588.1, on the reverse strand, counting down.
GGGCTGAATCACCAACCTTGCTGTTAGCAGTCCAGTGTTTATCATACAGTGTCACACCAGGACTCCTATAGGATGGTGTTGTTGTTTTAAGTGCTGTGGACTCAGTAATGCCTAATAGTACTGAGTCCACGGTACTATAGACTAAGTACTAAGTCCACAGTACTAAGCCTCCATGGGCTTCCAAGGAGCAGCTGGTGGGTTTGAACAGCCAACTCTGTGGTCAGTAGTCCAGTGCTTATCCTACAGTACTAGTCCTAACCTGTAGTTGTTCTTAAGTGCTGTCGAGTTGGCACCGACTCACAGTGACCCTGTTTAGGGTTTCTGAGGAGTGGTTGGTGAGCTTGAATCACTGATCTTTCAGTTCAAATCGACTTTGCAGTCTAGCACATTAACCCACAGCACCACACCAGTACTCCTAACCTAAAGCACAGGGTTAAAACCTGGGAGCTCTAGTAGGCTATAAAAAGAGTCAAGAAACAGATAAGATTTCTAAAAATGTTAACATTGACTTTTTTATTAATAGCATCCAAATCAGAGGGAAATAGCTGAGTTTAGCATGAATCTGGTCACACTTTAAAAAGGAATTTAAAGATTTGAGTGAATCCAGGTGCTTGTCATCCAAGTAAATAGTACCCCATGCTACTTTGCCATTGAGTCTGTTCAGACTAATCTGTTGTTGTGGTTAAGTACTGTGGAGTCGGTTCTGACTCATAGTGACCCTCTGTAGGGTTTCCGAGTCTATAAATCCTTATAGGAGCAGAACACCTTATCTTTCCCCCGCGGAACTGCTGGTAGTTTCGAACTGCTGACTTGTGGTTGGCAGCCTGACTCATAACCACTATGCTACCAGAGCTCCTTCTGATAGCTACCCTGTATAGGGCTTCCAAGGAGTGGCTGGTGAGTTTGCTGCTGACCTTGTGGTTCAAATGACCTTGCGGACCAGTGCTTATTCTACAGTGCCACACCAGGACTCCACACTACATTGTTGTTGTTGTTAAGTGCCATCAAGTCAGTTCCAATGCATAGCAACCCAGTATTAG
>NW_006408588.1:8478974-8483979 GCF_000296735.1 Chrysochloris asiatica | reverse complement strand
AGAGATGAGAAATTCCCACTTGAAAGGACAAGGTCTGCACCAGCCTGGAGTGGCTAGAAGAACAGAAGATACTTCCTGAAAGAAAGACCCACAGGAAAAATATAAAACATAGGCTGACTGTTACTACAAGAACAAGCAAGTTGCTTGCCCAGGAAACATCAAGGCAAATGGTCGGGTTCCCTCAGTGCAAACCCCCTTCCAAGACTAAGACTCAAGGGGAATACACGCTCTGGTCACCGAAAAGGGGAAGTGAGGGAAAAACAGCATTGAAAAGAATGAATATTCTGGCACTTAACTGTGCTAAAGAAGAACCTTTACATAGACCAAGAGGCAATTGTTGAAGCAGAAGTTCACACTGAATAGTTTAAAATTAGGAAAGGTGTGGACTAGGGTTGTATTCTTTCACCCTATGTATTTAATATGTATGGTAAACAAATAATCAGAGAAGCTGGATTATATGAAGAACAATGTGTCATCCAGATTGGAGGAAGACACTTTAACAACTTGTGATAGGCAGAGGATACAACCTTGCTTGCTGAAAGTGATGAGGACTTAAAATACTTATTAACTGAAGATCAAGGACCCCAGCCTTCCCTATGGATTGCACTTCAACATAGAGAAAACAAAAATCCTCACTACTGGACCAATAAATAACATCATGGTAAATGGAGAATAGGTTGAAGTTGTCAAAGACTTAATTTTGCTTGGATCCACATACATATTAATGGAAGCATCAGTCAAGAAATCAAATAAGCCCCAGGAGACATCAAGGCAAATGGTTGGGTCCCCTCAGGACAAACCTCCTACCAAGACTAAAACTCAATGGGAATACACGAGTTCTGACGGGTGACCATGTTAGTCACCGATAAGGGGAAGTGAGGGAAAAACAGCAATGAAGCTGCTAGCTAAGCCCTACCACATTCAATAGACTCCTGTGAACCCCGGGTGGAGACTTGGTTGGCCAACAGTTTGGCAAGACCTGGGGACTCTCGGGCCCAGAGTCAGTGACATAGCCACAAAGGACTAGAGTGGAGACTGACGTGTCCAGGTGATAAGAAGAGAGGGCATATGCCTAAGAACACCCACACTAGCAGATACTACCCACTTGACCTGGCTTCAATGGCTGATTGATCAGAACTCAACTAGAAGAAAAAAGAAGAGGGAAAAAAGAGTAATCTGATACAATCTGATGAACTTGACCTACACCTGTGGATGTAGCAAGGATCACTCCCACCCCCTCGATACACAAGGTAGATAGGGATGGGCAACTTGTACATTGGCTATGCAAAATGGGGGGCTACAAAGCCAAGAAGTGACTGGCTTACAAGCTTTTATGAGGAAGCGATACAGAGGGCACAGAGGAAGGTAGAATCTCCACTGATTAGTATTCAATCTGTCTGGGCAGGGCTGATGAAAGGAGGTGGGGATAGCACTCATGTGGCACAATAGCGAATAATTGCTATCAGGACTGACTGTGAGGCTTGGAAATGTAAAGGTGAACATTTTGTAGCAAAAGGAGGGGAGTGACTGACTTTGCAGTCTAGGAGCAGAGGTCCCTGGGACCATCAAGTGAGAAGAGTGGAGTGCTGGACCCTACCCAGAGAAACAGTGATGCCAGAGATGGAAGCAGAGACGATGATGTGGAGAGATGGAGTGGCTGGGGACTCTAGACCCAGAGAGGAAGAGGGGCTGTGTGCTGATGACCAGGGGGCAGGCTTGCAGGGTATACCCTTTGGTTGGTTGATGATGCATGGAAGGAATTGTAACCATGGCAATGAAACTATATGCAATAGTATGAATGTAAAGCTAATGTTCTCTCATATAAACTATTACATAATTCACAATAAAACATTAAAAAAAAAATCAAATGACAAATTGCATTGGGCAAATCTTCTGCACAAGACCTCTTTAAAGTGTTCAAGAGCAAAGATATCAGTTTAAGGACTAAGGTGTGCCTGACCCAAGCCATGGCATTTTCAATAGATTCATATGCATGTGAAAGCTGGACAATAAATTAATAATGAAGACCATAGACAAATTGATGCATTTGAGTTACGGTGTTAGATGAGAATATTTAAAATAACATGAACTGCCAGAAGAACCAACGAATCTGTTGGAAGAAATATAGTCAGAAGGTTCCTTAGAATCCAGGATGGTGAGACTTTATCTCTTATACTTCAGACATATTATCAAGAGGGATCAGTCTCTGGAGAGAGTCATCATGTGATATATTGGAGGATCCACAAAAAAGAGGAAGATCCACAAGGAGATGGATTGGTACAGTGGCAGCAGCAATGGGCTCAAGTGTAACGATTGTGAGGTGGGCAGTGTTTCATTCTGTTATGCATAAGGTTGCTCTGAGTTGGTCCTGACTCAACAGCACCTAACAATAACAAGACATAAATGAGGTCAGTGATTCAAACCAACCAGCTGATCCTTGGAAACCCTATACAGGAGCCTCTATGGATCAGAACCTACTTGATGGCACTTAACAAAAACAATACATAAATGAGGCCTCTCTGATTGCAAAGTCCCATTGCTTCACTTCCATTGGGAGTAAGAGGAGTAATACCATCTTAAGTTATACCTTGAAAAGCACTTTAACCTTCAAACAGGACAATTATTAACATCCCTCCCTCCCTATCCTTCCTTATCTTCTTAACCCCATTTTTTAAATTGTTAAGGAAACTAAAGCTCAGAATGCACAAAGGATTATTCTAATGCTGCATAGATAACAAATGATGGAGTTGGGATGAAAGGGCTTTACCCTGTGCTTGCTGCCACACTGCTTTGTCACTTCGAGGTTAAGAGACTCTGCTTTGCCCCTAACTTGCATTCTGACCCTGAAATGGTCATTTAAACCCTGCAGTGTCTATATATGCAAAATGTATGAAAATAACTAATAATAATAGATAACTATGATAACTACTAGAATCCTAGAGTGGCACTGTGGGATAATGCGCCAGACTGCAGTCTTTTGAGCTGCAAGGTTGGTGGTTCAAGTTCACCAGCTGCTCCTTGGAAACTCTATACAGGATCGCTGTGGGTCAGAATTGACTCAACAGCACTTAACATCAACAAAAAATGGTAACTACTTTATAGTGTTATTCCAGAGATCAATGAAAGAATGCAAATGAAAAAAGTAAAAATATAGGTTGTTGTCTTTGCATAGGCTCAGACTCACAGTGACCTCATATGCTACAAAGTGAAATGTTGTCTGGTTCGAAGTCATCCATAAAATTGTCATCATGCTCAAGTTCATCATTGTGACTTTTCATCAAATCCATCTCACTGAGAGTCTCCTTCACCCTTGTGGAGCCTCTCCTTCATCAGACATGATGTCCTCCTCCTGTACTTCATTCCTCCTCATGAAGTGTCCCAAGCAAGTGAGTTGGATAAGGCTTTGCTATGATTCATAGGGTTTTTATTGGATTTTAATTTTTACAAGTAGATTTCCAGGCCTTTCTCCTAAGTCTGTCTTAGGTTGAAAGTTCTGCTGAAATAGGTCCATTATGGGTGACCCTGCTGGTATTTGAAACACATAGCGTTTCAAGTATCACAGGAAACTGACAGACAATGGCGGAATAATTAATATGCAAACCAAGATACTTCTATTATTAGGATTTTCCTGGATTTGAAACTATTCTATGTCTGGTTTCTGGCAAAACTGTCAAACAAGACAGGTTAGTTTTTAACACTGCTTATCTCTCCATTTCTCAATCCTTAGGAGGGATGTTACCTGGAATGGCCTTAGAGAGTATTTAAGGGATTAGAGATCTTTTCATATTTACTTAACCTTGGGACCGCTTGTCAGTGATGTTTACTTATGTAGGGGACTTCTCCCATCTTGGAACTTGGAAGTAGTTGTGTTGTACTGTAGAGCTGGAGCTCTGAAACCAGACAATTTGTCAATATGTACAATGAACAGTCCCAGTGTCCAGAGGATTCGTGAAGTAATGTAAATGAAATAGGATCTCTGTATTTACCCAAGACAAGGGGACAAGAAACTAAAGTAGGGCCTTGTGTTGATTGGAGCTCAATGCTGACTGAGATCTCTGCCTGTGTTTTGGACCTCTGGGCTCTGATGATATAACCAAAGGTGCCTTCTGTTTGGGTTTCTACTTCACTTAGAGTCCTGGTGTGGCTCTCTGGGTTAATGCGCTGGATTGCGAAATCAGCTTGAATCACACATTCGGCAGTTCAAGTTATTCTTCAGAAACCCTTCAGAAACATACAGGGTCACTATGAGTTGGAACTGACTCCACGGCACTTAACAACAACAACAACTTGACTCACAATTTGGGTAATGGCTTAATGTACAATTACTATCTTTATAAAAATTTCTAAACAAAAAGTAAGGCTATTTCTATTATTTTAAAACAAGTGAGTGGAGGTGGGGAATATGGGATATATTAGGAGCACTGCTATGGGCAGGCAGTCATTTCCTTGCTAGATTTATTCATTCAATTCAATATTTACTGAATGATAACACTGTGCTCAATAAATATTGAATTGAATGAATAAATCTAGCAAGGGAATGACTGACTGCCTGCCCACACCAATGCCCCTAATGTATTCCATACCCCTCTCTGTGCTGCAGTCCTTTAGGATGAGCACTAGACTGTAAGGTCAATTTGAACTACAAGGTCAGTGGTTCAAACCCATCAGCTGCTCCCTGGAAACCCTACATAGGGTTGCTATGAGTTGGAACAGACTTGATAGCACTGAACAACAGCAACAACAACAACACTACACTAGGTTTCCTGGTGTAGTGCTATAGGATTAGCACTGAATTGCTAACCACAAGGTTGGCAGTTCAAACCCTCCAGTCACTCCTCAAAAACTCTTTACAAAGTCACTGTGAGTCAGAACTAACTTGATGCCACTTAATAACAACAACACTGTGCTAAAGACCTGGTGGAGCACTGGGTTAATTAAATGTTAGGCTACTAATCAAAAGGTTAGTGGTTTGAACCCTCCAACCATTCCATGGAAGAAAGATGAG
>NW_006408588.1:8473072-8478119 GCF_000296735.1 Chrysochloris asiatica | reverse complement strand
GTTGGAAGTTCAACCCCACCAGCAGCTCCTTGAAAACCCTACACAGCGTCGCTATTGAGTCAGAACCGACTCAACAGCACTTAACAACAATAACTATTTTTACAGGAGCAGACTGCCAAGTCTTTGCTTCTACAGAGCTGTGGGTGAGTTTGAATTACCGGCCTTTTGGTTAGCAGCCAAGCATTTAACCATTGGATCACTAGGACGCGATTACTTCCAAGAAAATCTTATAGAGCAATTCAGCTCTGTAACACCTAGGTGTTTGTTGTTGTTAGATACCATTGAGTCAGTAGTGACCTAATGCACAGCAGAATGAAACACTGCCTGATCCTGGGCCAACCTCACTAACGTTGCCACACTTGAGTCCATCGATGCTGCCACTTGGCCAATCCATCTTGTTGGGGGTCTTACTCTTTTTCTCTGACCCTCCACCTTACCAAACATGATATCCTTCTCAAGCGACTGGTCCCTCCTGATAATATGTCCAAAGTATGAGAGTCCCTTGAATTAGAATTGACTGGCAACTAATAACAACACCAGAAACAGAATGCTAAATAAAACAGATAAGTCATCTATACTCTCATGAAATTTGTATTCCAGATGGAAAGTCTACATCAATCAATAATCCCCAAATGTGGTAAATGTTAGGAAGAGCAAATTCCTACACAGCACACTGCAATGTTGTGAAGTTACACTCATAAAGATTAGGTGGAAGTTACCATTGTAGCTCGGAGAATTCCTAATGATCATCAACAATGAAAACCTTGAATTTCTTAAATAATAACTATTCTGAAAAGACACAAGAATAACTCATTTTGGCCTCAGTCTCTCTAAACCCAATATAAAGAAAATGGGAGATAAACATTATTTTGACCTCACTGGCCACCAGATAGGCCAAGAAAATGTATGCAATAGAGTGGAAGGAAGGATCAAAGGATGCGTTTTAAAAGGATGATGAGTTCTGCTGACTATTCTTCTTCTCAGCTAGCACAATCTCTGCCTCTTTTGTAATCATACCCTGTTGGAAAGCCACATGGCTTGGACTGAGTTTTGCCTACTACAGATTTTGGTTTCCAAAAGTATATCTCCATAGCTAACGAAATGGGCAGTTATATGTTGTCTGGCTTCAACAAAACTTCAAAAACTTGATTACACAATTCTATGACCAGTGAGGCCTTAGCATCAACTTGAATTTTCTCATTGGCATCTAATTTTGAGGCTATCATATTGCTTGAGGTGGAAAGAGGAAGTAGTTATTATGCTTTTTATGCATTTATAGAACTTTAGAAATGGAAAAGGGACTTGGAGACCATCTACTTTAACCTTCTGCCCAATGAAAGAATCTCTTATGCCCAATTCATAATGGTTAATCCTTTGAATTTGTTTCAGAAAGGGAGCTTGAGATCTCATTTTGAAGAATATTGCTCTTTTCTTATACTATAGAAAATATATCGCCCATTCTTATTAGATTTGTCCATTGGAGCTCCAAGATGAACTCATATAGAATTTCACTTCTATATAACTCCTCTCCAGCTCCTTGCCACTGATTTTTTTCTCTCTTTTAAGTTAAACATCCCATTTCCTTGTTCCATTCTGTATATAATATGAGCCTTCAAATTTCTGCCAATTGGATGATGGAAACTGAGATGTAAGAGGATAAAAATATTTGTTCTGTTACCTTAAATTCTGTAACATTAATGGATTAGATCAACATATGGCCTATTCCCCATTTAGACTGATAATTAAACTGTGCAATGTTACTTTAATTGTAAAGATAAAAGGAGAATTTCTCTACCAAACATGTTGTATTAGGTGGTTTGGCACTTCATTCTCTTTTGGTCTAGCAAATGCCCAATAAAATAATATTGACTCTAAAATTAAGTTTTGGTTTTAAAGATTCTGCCATCCTTTTAAGTCACAAGAACATACTATGTTTTTATTTCTATTTTGTCTTTAATTTTAGAACTTGGGCAAAAAGAATGTAAAAGCTGGCAACCCCCAGTTTATATGGTGGTATTCCAAAAGTCAGTTCTTTAGGATATATTTTCCATAAGTCTTAAAATTTCAGGCCAGCCAACAAAAAAATGTTTTAACCCATAAGATACCTGACATTTATAATGCCTTTTCAGAAATCACTTGTGGATCTGAACGGAGCTTCTTAATATACATATATATATTGTTTTATTGTGTATTACGTGATAGTTTACATGGGACAACATTAGTTTTACATTCATTGTTTTACACATATCGTTTCATTGCCATGATTACAATCTCCTCCATGCATCATCAACCAACCAAAGGGTATACCTTGCAAGTCTGCCCCCTGGTTGTCAGCACACAGCCCCTCTCCTTCTTTGGTTCTAGAGTTCCCAACCGCTTGATCTCTCCACGTCATCATCTCTGCCTCAATTTCTGGTATCACTGTTTCTCTGGATAGGGTCCTGCACTCCGCTTTTCTCACTTGATGGTCCCAGGGACCTCCGCTCCTAGACTGCAAAGTCAATCACCCCTCTCCTTTTGCTACAAAATGTTCACCTTTACATTTCCAACCCTCACAGTCAGTCCTGATAACAATTATTTACCATTGTACCACAAGAGACCTATCCCCATCTCCTTTCATCAGCCCCGCCCAGACAGATTGGATACTACTTAGTGGAGATTCTACCTTTCTCCATGCCCTCTGGATCTAGGCTCCCTCTTGAAAGCTTGTAAGCCAGTCACTTCTTGCCTTTGTCACTCCCTCATTTTGGGTAGCCAATGTCCAAGTTGCCCTTCCCTGTCTACTCTGTGTATGGAAGGGGTGGGAATGATCTTCTCTGTAAAGATTTGGACCCTATTTTGAGATAATGCATCCATAGGTGTAGGTCAAGTTCATCAAATTGTATCAGATGACTCTTTTTCCTCTTCTTTCTTTTTCTATTGAACTCTGATCATCCAGTCATTGAAGCCAGGCCAAATGGGTAGTATCTGCAAGTGTGGGTGTTCTTATGCATATGCCCTCTCTTCTTATCAGCTGGATGCTTCACTGTCTACTCTAGTCCTCTGTGGCTATGTCACTGACTTTGGGCCCAAGAGTCCTCAGGTCTTGCCACACTGCCGGCCAAGCAGATCTCCACCCGGGTTCACAGGAGTGTATTGAATGTTGTAGGGCTTGGCTCACAGCTTCATTGCTGTTTTTTCTTCCTTTCCCCTTATCGGTGACGAACATGGTCAGAATGCATGTCTGCTCATGTATTCCCATTGAGTCTTAGTCTTGGCAGGGGATTTTCCCTGAGGGGACCCAACCACTTGCCTTGATATCTCCTGGGCAAGCAACTTGTTTGTTCTTGTAGTAATCAGTCAGACTGCCAGACTGCCGTTTTTGTTTCATATTTTTTCTGTTGGTCTTTCTTTTAAGAAGTATCTTCTGTTCTTCTAGCTACTCCAGGCTGGTCTGCTGTCCTTTCAAGTGGAAATTTCCCACCCCAGAAGATTCTGGAAGGGGTTCAGGATTCTACCTATGGTCTTACATAATGCAGAGGCTCTGCAGGAAGCCTCCTTCACTGGGCAAGTGTAGCCCCATTTTAGTTATTCCAGTCAGTTATAAGCAGAAGATGGATTTACAAGCTTTCTATGGTGATATTTCTGGCTATTCCTTTCTCTCCCCCTCCAGTGTCTATTTTCTAGTGGTATGCCAGGGAAACCAAGATTCAAAAGACAGCCAAGCATCTTAACATTATTCCCCCCCTTTTGTCCAGTCTAACCATGTCTCAATACCTATATCCCAGAGCTCTGTTGTTCCAAGGTTTTGCATAGATCATTATTTACCTCTTAGACCATGCAAACCTGCCTAATTGTTTTCCCATCTGCCATGCTCTTCCATTTCCCTCACCCTTCTTGTGTATTTCCCCGCTCCCTAGCACCCAAACCATCCTGTGTCTATTCCCTACACTGTGCTCCACCTTCCCCTCCCTCCCCTCACCCCATCCCACACAGCCTGGTGACCAGCAAAGAATCCTCCCATCTTTAGTATGGGTTCTTTTTCTTAGTCTTTTTTTTTTTTTTTTTTGCAGTGTTTCAGTGGAAATTTATTATTTCTTGTAAAAAAAAAAATCCTTGTAGTTAGTTATAACAACAAAAAATATTTTTTTTGCTAAGCCAAGTTTACATGTATCAATATACTTTCAAGGCTAAAACTAGGTGTTATAATACTTTTCAAACCTTCTGATGCATTCTATTTTTTTTTTAAGGTTTTTATTGTGGATTGGTTACAAATCAGGCTGCTAACCTCAAGGTCGGCAGTTCAAAACTACCAGCTGTTCCACAGGAGAAAGATAAGGCTTTCTGCTCCCATAAAGATTTGCAGCCTCGGAAACCCTGTGCAGGGTCACTATGAGTCGGAACAGATTCCACAGTACTTAACAACAACAACAATTATGGATTGAGTGAAAGTTTACAGGGCAGATCATCAGTTTTACATTCAACAAATTATACACCTTGATTCATTACAATGATTATTATATGATAATCCCCTCCATGTATCATCAGTTAACAGTATTTCTCTCTATCCACTTTAGCTTTAAAAAAAAAACACAACACACTCAGGCATATATAATAATTTACACCTCCAAAGGGCACATTCTGAAAGTCTGCCTCCTGGCCACCAAGTCTTAGTCCGTCTCTTTCCACAAATCTAGAGCCCTCAGCCGCTCCTCCTCTCCATGCCCCCATCTCTGCCTCTGTCTCTGGTGTTGCTGCTTCTCTGGATAAGGGCCCGCATTCTGCTTGTGCTCTTTTTCCTTGATGGTCCTAGGGTCCTCTGTTTCTGGACTGTAAGATTAACCACTCCCTTGTTTTTGTTACAAAACTTCTACCTTTACAATTGTGACAATTGCAATTTTCATGATAACAATTACTCACTATTGAATCATATGAATCTTATTCCCATCTCTTTTAACCAGACCCATCTAGACAAGATGAAAACTATTCAATGGGGACTCTTTCTCTCTCCCACTCCATACTCTTAAACTAAACTCCCCCTTGAAACCTTGTAAGCCAGTCACTTTGT
>NW_006408588.1:8464549-8466137 GCF_000296735.1 Chrysochloris asiatica | reverse complement strand
TAACCACTACGCTACAAGAGCTCCTTAGATTCTTTTAAATCAGTTTTTCTGTTTGCTCTTCTATCTTAGTGGTACTGAGAGATTTGCTTCCAGCTTACTAGTTCTGCCTTCCATCTCTTCTATTCTACTCCTTTGCCCTTTCAGTGTATTGTCTATTTCTGATATTGATCATTTGAATCTCTGTAGGTTATAGAGTTTCCAATGCTATATCTATCTTATTTAATTGTTACTGTAGTGCTTTCCTGACTTCTTCCTTATTTTTCTCAACTCCATTGTCAAGTGCTTTGAAACGTTTTATAATCATATTTCTGAATTCCTTCTCAGGCATTTCCAAGGCCTGCCCTCCTTCCAGAATGGAGTCCAGATCTACCTCTACATAATTTTTTCAGACATTTTATCTTGTTTCTGAACATGTGTTGATATGGTCATCTGCCTTTGCTTCTTGGACATGCTTAGTTTTTATCTGTGGCCTTAATACTTAATTAAGTGTGTATTTTTGTATTTTTCATGCTTTCTGATTGCCTCTAGGTAGATGTGATCAGGATGTGTGCTTCCCTTTACACTCTTCTTATTGCTTAACTCAGAGTATCTTTAACAGGTGTTGTCTGCCTCTGTGGTGTATGGCAGTTGTTATTGGTTCTTGTCTAGATTTTGGTGTTTTATCGACTGTGATTGTAGCTTGACTATATTGTAGCAGTTGCTGTCTTTTCTTGGGTATAGGGAGAGAAAGAGTCCCCCAAAGGTAAAAGGGGAGCACAAAAAAGCAATAACAAAATCAAAACAAAACAACAACAACAAAAACTAGATTGTATGCTATAGTTTATAATCACAGAAAAGAGAGAGGAGGGAGAGAAGAAGAAAAAAATCTGTAGCCTAATATGAGTGTGATTTTAATGTACTCTTTCAGCTTCTTGCCTTCAAGACTGCCTCATAAATTTCAAGATGCACTGTTGGTTGTTATGCTGTACCTCGGGATTTAATTTAATTTTTGGCCTGTTTTGTTTTTAAACTCTCTTTCCCTCTCCACACCCGTTCTTCTGGCCTTTTCCCTATTAAAAAACAGTTCAGTGCTGGCTCTTGGGGTTAGAGTATTTGTGAGCATGCGTGGCAGAAGAACCCATCAGTGGTGTGGCTAGGGGGTATCCACTCACTCAGGCACCTGTTCTAGTCACCAGAATGGAGGTGTGCAAACAGTGGTGGGCCAATGAACAGATACCATTTTTTAAAAAAAAAGAAAATCAGAACAAAGCAAAACCAACAAAGTGTATTGTTCACCTTTGCTCCGAGGGTCCCACAGCATTATTCCATGGTGGATCTGTTCCCCCACTGGGTCTTGCCATTTGGTCTTGCCCAAGTTGTCATCTCCGGGTCATTGAGCCTGGTAGATTCAAAAGTACATGATTTCTTACTTCCATTACAAGTTCCACTAGGTATAAGCCTTCAAACTTTAAAAAATATCCCTACCTATGTGGTTCAGAGGTTTGGAGCTCTGCCCTGAACCCACTTCACCTGGTATTCTGTGGTACTACTGAACCTCTACCCTATCCACCATCAAACCCCAGTTTCTTTATTTTATCTTTTTTTTTTT
>NW_006408588.1:8459257-8463764 GCF_000296735.1 Chrysochloris asiatica | reverse complement strand
AACAACAACAACAACAATCAACTCAGTGTACTGAGGAAACAAACTTGATCCTTCATATGAAGAATCCTTCCATTTCAGTTGAAACTTTGAGTAATTGCATCATAAGCAAAGGTCTAGTTCATCAAATTGCTGCAATTTACACTTGCTCACCATATCAAGCATCTTTATCTTCATCTGGTTGAGTTCTGGTCAGCTAGCCATCCAAGCTAAGTTAAATGTACACTAACTGCAAGTTTGGGAATTCATGCACACCTTCCTGCACTTCAGACCAGATGGGCACTTCACTTTCAGCTGTAGCCTCTAGTGGCTAGGTCAGTGCTCATGGGCTCAGAAGTTCACACATCTCCCTAAACTTCAGACCAGCAAACACTTCTTCTCTAGCTCATATCAAGTCATATCAAGGCAGTGGAACCTGTACTAGACTGCTCATGGGTTCCTTTCAAGTTTCAGTCTTAGAAAAAGGTTTTCCCTGTAGACTGACTTTTCTTGACTTGATGCCTCCAAAGCAAATAGCTTGCTTTATATTCTAACTGCCATAGTCTGCTTTTTTTCTGCTATTCTTTCTTTCAATAAGAATCTTCTATTCTCCCAGTCATTCTGGACCTTCAGATTTACTTCTCAGTCTTCATTGGTTTTGCTGGCACACAATTTTTTTTCTCCTTTCTTTCATGTCAGATTGAGTCATATTCTCTCCCTCACCCTCTTGCTCTCTCTCTCCTTTCCAGAGATTTCATTGAAGCCTTTCAGTTTTGCTTCATGTATCCCTTAAGTATCACCCAAAATTTGAACAGAGCTGGGGATAAGGATTTGGAGCTTAGCTGTGTTGATCTTCCTCTGCCCTCGTGTCTCTGCACAAAGGAACAAGTTTTCCCCACCTTTCTTCAAGTCAACCTTTTGCCAGCACTGGCTCCCTTTCTCCCCTCCTGAGACATGCTCAGCCATTGCAGGGGCATGGGTTCTTATCCACAAACCCAAAATCCAAAAATCTCTGAATATTTTCAGTTTTTTGCCAATGTATACAGCAACAGAACTGGACTGGAACTGATATAAGTTATTTAGAGGCTTTGCTCACATATTTACTATGAAAATGTGGCTGTTTTGAGGTTTAGACTCAAGTACTGCTTAAGTGTAATAAAGCATATGTATATTATCTCTTAAAATCTGAAAGTTTCTGAATCTTGAAATATGAAGGGACTTCAAAACAATTTCATGGAAAAATGGAATTAAGAGGTAATAGAAGCTTTCTACAAAAATTTTAATCCCCCTCATACATCTGGTCTTAAGACTTTCTAGGTAAGGTTATGGCACTTTATTTTCTATTTTCCTTCATCTTCCTCTTCCCAATAAGAAGTTAAGAGCATGGACTCTGATGGCCCAGGTGGGATTCAAATCCCACTGCAGGCACAAGTTCTGTGACCTCATTTATGTTACTTAACCTCTCTCTGCCTCAATTTCTTCATTTTTGAAATGAGGATGATAACAATACAGACATCAAGGTTGTTGTGAGGACTTAATGTATGTGAAGAGTCCATGGGAGGTTCAAAGGGCTTATGTGCTCAGCTGCTAACCAAAAGATTGGAGAGTTAACTCCATTCAGAGGAGCTTCAGAAGAAAAGTTTGATAATCTACTTCCAAAAACTGCAGTCATTGAGAACCCTAGAAAGCACAGGGTTGCTGTGAGTAGAAATCATTGTACATACAGAACACAGCAGTGTGCCAAATAAGTATGGTTTTCACCCTGATAGCATTTACAATTAGCTCTGAATCCTCATTCCTCCATGGCTTTGCACATATTGTTCCTCTTGTCTGGCATGCCCTCTATACTCTTTTCATGAGCCAAATGTCTTAGTATTGTAACTTTTTATATACAGTGTCAAAAATGTTGACAGTTTCAGCACTGTATATAAAAATCTATTTCTTTACAAAAGACAAATCAATAATGATGGTGCTGCACCCAGCTCGTGTTGTTCCTGTTAAGTGCCATTGAGTTGGGTCCAACTCATAGCGACTCTGTATAGTGTTTCAGAGGAGCAGCTGGTGGGTTTGAACAACCAACCTTGCAGTTAGCCATCCAGGACTTATCCTGCAGCATCATACCAGGTCTTTGAGCCCAGCTCATATCCCTCACCAGTTGCTCTGTTTCCTGGTTAGAGTGGTCCTGGTAAAGAAAGGTTCATGCCATTCCTTCCAACTCATGCCATAAAACTCTGACTGCAGCAGCCTGTACCTCATTCTTCTCAATTTGTTTGGACTCAGAGGCACTGGAAATCTGGTCATTGTTTTTTAGCCAACAAGGGGAAAGATATTTCTGAGCAGAGTAGCCTGAAGGTTTCATAATCTCTTATTATGTGATTATTAAGTGATTTCATGATTTTTCTGATTATGAACATTTCCATCCTGGGGAAGTAAAGGCTTCCTTCTTACCCCTCAAGGAGCCCTGGTGGCAAAGTGATTAAAGCACTCAGCTACTTAGTGAAGGTCAGCTGTTTGAACTCACCAGCCACTCTGCAAGAGGGAAATGTGTCAGTCTGCTTCTTTAGAGATTGCAATTTTGTAAACCCTATTGGACATTTCTACTCTGTCCCATGGAGTAGAATAAGCACTAGACCATAAGATCAGTTTAAACTTCAATGTCGGCAGTTCAAGCCCATCAGCTGCTCCTCTGAAACCCTATTTAGGGTCCCTACAAGTCAACAGCACTTAACAACAACTGTATTCTATAAATTCAAATTTGCTAGCTGGCAACCACCACTAGGAAGATTGTATTTTTATTGTTCTTACTTTAAGGATTAGAAAGATTAATAAGTTTGTACAAGGCACAAACCCTATAGTTTATGGCAGAGCCTATAGTTTGAAACATTCTCAGATAAAAATATGCTACTTATCTCTGTCTTGTTTTGTGTGTATGTTTTGAAGAAAGATTTTTTTAAAAACTTTTTGTGATTTGGGTGAAAGTTTACAGAACAAATCTGTTTTCCATTTGACCATTCATATACATTTTGTATCATGCCATTAATTGCAATCCCTATAATGTAACAGCATTCATCTACACCCTGTGTTTTCCATGTCTCTTTGTCCTTTTCTATGCTTCCCTGCAATCTGAACTTTGTCTCTGGGCAAATGCTGCCTTTTGATCTTGAATAGTTGATTGTCCTAAGGAGTATGTACCTCTCTGGTGCCTTTGTCTACCTTATAGACCTGTCTACTGTTTGGTTGAAAGATCAATCCACAGGATTAATTTTTTAAAGGAGGAAAATAAAAAGACTAAGAATCAAGTTAAGAAGCCCCAGTGGCACTGTGGATTAAGCATTGAGCTGTTCTCCCTTAAGGCTGTTGGTTCAAACCCACCAGTTGCTCCACAGCAGAAAGTTGAGGCTGTTTGCTCCTATAAAGATTTACAGTCTCAGAAATCCTACTCAGAATTCACTATGAGTCAGAAGTCCTGGTGTGGCACTATATGATAAGCACTGGACTGATAACTACAAGGTTGGCATTTTAAACCCACCAGCTAATTCTCAGAAACCCTATACAGGGTTGCTATGAGTGGGAACTGACTCGATGATACTTAACAACAACTACTTGATGGTGTAGGTAAGGATTAAGTTAATACTTATCCACTTAATGATCCCGTATCTCCTGCCACTTAGTGAAAAAACCTGTTGCCATCAAGTTGATTCCAACTAATAGTGAGCCTGTAGGACAGAACAAAACTGCCCTGTAGGATTTCAGGCTGTAATGTTCATGAAAGCAGACTGCCACATCTTTTCCCATGGAGCACCTGGTGGGTTTGAACTGCTGACCTTTGTGTTACCAGCCAAGTGCTTTAATTACTGTACCACTAGGGTTCCCTGCCACTTGGTGAAGTGGTCTTTCAATCTTTTTATGCAGGCTCCCAATCAGTACTCTATAATATGTGACTATGTTTTAGAGACATATACTACTGTATTAATATACAATATAAATCATAAAATAAACCTGCAAATTTTGAACTTCATAGGGTATAAAGTTTAAAAATTCTAAGTAAAAGTTTTGGTATTTTTCTGGATTGCCTTTGTCACTGCTCTTTGGATATCTGCTATAAAGTATTGTATTTAATAGAAAACCTGTTTCCATTCATATACAAAAATGAGATTGACCCACAATAAGTATTGTTTACAAAGTTGCTTTCCAAGATGTGGTGTTGTTGTGTGTGCACATTATATCCTCTAGGACCTCATTATGAGCAACTCTGCAGTTTTGAGATGCTAAAACAGAAATGGTTGCAAGCATACATTGACAGAGAACTTCCAGAAGTTCAAGCTGGATTCAGAAGAAGCTGTGGAATGAGGGATATTATTGCTAATATCTGATGGATCTTGGCTAAAAACAGAGAATATCAGAAAGATGTTTACCTGTGCTTTATTTGCTACACAAAGGTTTTTGATTGTGTGGATCATGACAAACTATGGACACATTGTGAAGTACGAGTATTCTGAAACACTTTATTGTGCTCATGAGGAATCTGTAC
>NW_006408588.1:8453783-8458102 GCF_000296735.1 Chrysochloris asiatica | reverse complement strand
TTTTACTCTGTTCACCATGAGTTATCATCAACTGAATGGCTATAGGTTTTATCCCTACTAGAAAGTTAATGGCAGCCACACATTATAAGTAATTTGCCCTGGAATCCTAGTGTGG
The DNA here is from genome assembly GCF_000296735.1 of Chrysochloris asiatica. Taxonomy (NCBI): domain Eukaryota; kingdom Metazoa; phylum Chordata; class Mammalia; order Afrosoricida; family Chrysochloridae; genus Chrysochloris; species Chrysochloris asiatica. Next base: position 8,457,987 of record NW_006408588.1, on the reverse strand, counting down.
CGCTGTGGGTTAGTGTACTGGATTGCAAAATCAGTTTGAACCACAAAGTTGGCAGTTCAAGCTCACCGGCTGTTCCTAGGAAAACAGGATTGTTATGGGTTGGAACCAACACAACAGTACTTAACAACAACAACAATTTGTCCTTGAAACCACTGGGTCACAAGTTTTTGAGTATGAAATCAGTAAAGAATGATTGAGAAATTGACTGGGTTAACAGTAGACAAGAATTCTAACTAAATTGACCTCTGTCTGAAATAGCTATAGGACTTTGGGTGAAGCATTTAGTACTAAGTTCTTTGATTGAATTGCTTTGCATGTATCAATTCCACTGATATCACAATAGCCCTGGGAAATACATCACAACAGACACTGTCCTCTTCATTTTACAAATAAGCAAAGGCTTCTGGAGGGGTCGATAACTTGCTCACAGAGTAACTGGACTACTCAGGCTTCACCTTGTATCTTCTGACTCATATACAGTGTCATGCGTCCTCTCCTTGGGCTTTCACGTTTTAAAATAAACTTTCTATTTTAGAACAGATTTAGATTTAACAGAACAGTACAGGGAGTTCCCATTGTACCTCACACCCATTTTCCCCTACTATATTAGCATCTTAGAGTTCTGATGATCTGTAGGCTCATCAGCACTGGACTGCTAACCATAAGGTTGGTGTGGTTCAAACCCACCAATGCTCCTTGGAAACCTTACACAGGGTCACTATGAGTCAAACTGACTCCATGACACTTAACAACAACAATAATTAGCATCTTACATTAGTATGGTACGTTTGTCACAATCAATGAATCAACAGTGATATGCTATTACTAGCAAAAGTCCACACTTGATTCATCTTGCCTTTGTTTTTGCCTAATGCCTTCTTCTGCTCCAGGATTCCATGCAATAAGATACATTACATTGAGTCTGCATGTGTCTATAAGCGCTTCTTGGTTCTAACAGTTTCTCACTCTCTTTGTCTTTGATGATAGTTTGAGGGGCAGGACTGTAGGATAAGCCCTGGACTGTTAACCGTAAGGTCGGTGGTTCAAACCCACCAGCCACTCCTAGGAACCTATATTGGGTGGATATGAGATAGAACCAACTCAACAATATTTCACAGCAACAGTCAGGTACTTAGGAACCTGTGTGGTGCTGTAGGATAAGCACTTGCTAACTGCAAGATCAGCAGTTTAAACACACCAGCCTGTCATCAGGAGAAAGACAAGACATGTCACTCTTGTAAAGATATGTTGTTGTTGTTGTTGTTGTTATGTGCATGGAGTCGGTTCCAACTCATAGTGACCCTGTACAGGGTTTCCGAGGCTGTAAATCTTTATGGGAGCAGAAAGCCTCATCTTTCTCCCACGGAACAGCTGGTAGTTTTGAACTGCTGACCTTGCGGTTTGCAGCCCGATTTCTCTGGTAGCGTAGTGGTTACGAATCGGGCTGTGAACCTTACGACTCAATGGCACTTAACAACAACAACAACACTACCAGAGCTCCTTACAGCCTTGGAAGCCCCATACAGGGTCACTGTGAGTCAGAATTGACTTGATGGCAGTGATTATGTACATTATAGAATGTCCTTCAATTGAAATTTGTTTGATGGTCTTCTCAGAGCTAGGTTGGGGTATGTGTTTTGGGGAGGAAGACCCAGGAGGTAAAGAACATTTCATCATATCGCATCAAAGGAGCACAGAATTCATATGGCCTGTTCCTGCTGATGTTAAGCTTGATCACGAGGCTGCTGGCTGGCTGGCTGGCAGTTCAGATCTTTTGTATAGGGTTTCTAAGGCTGCAAATTGTCATGGGAGCAGAGAGCCTCACCTTTCTCCTTGGGAGTGCCTGGTGGACTTGAACTCCTGACTTTGTGGTTAGCAGCCCAATGCATAACCCACTACACCCAGAGGGCCCCTTGATCACCAGAGTAAGAGAGTGATTTTTAGATTTCTCCATTGTAATGTCACTCTTTTGCCCCATTCATAATATCCTCTTTGGAAGGAAGTCAATGTGCAGCTCACACTCAAGGATTAGAGAGTTATGGAACTTCACGTTTTAAATCTTTAAAACATAGACAAAAGTAGGATGTGCACTGCACTGCAAGGTCAGTTTGAACAACAAGGTCGGTGGTTCAAACTCACCAGCTGTTCCTCAGAAACACTATGTAGGGTTGCTATGAGTCAAAACTGACTCGATGGCACTTAACAACAACAACAACAACAACAACAACAATGGGCTATTTGATTTCTAAATCACTTCCTAATCAATGGGAAATACTGTTCTGATTAGAAATGTAACCTGTACTCACAAAACAGAATAAGAGAGGAGGATCACCTGGAATCAAACCTATTTAACCTTCGTGGAGCTCACTATAAAAAAAACATTGCGAATATATAGTAATGCCATACAAGTTGACCCTGATAATACTGCTCTACCTTGGGCAGATCACTTAGTCTCTGTGTTCAGACTCACTTTTGGGGGCTTGTATGGGTCTGTTTCTTTACACTTATTACAGAGAATTAGATGCAATTTACTATTTGTCAGTATTTATGTTGATTGTTGATTATTTTTATACATGACAAAACACTAGCCAACCTCAGTACCTTTTTTTAAATTAAAAGGTAAAATTACCTAACAGAAAATTTAACTTGAATATATACTTTTAAAAATTACTATTATTATTCCTTTGTATGACACATACATGGAAAAATCTACTGACCTGAATATGTAAAATGAGGCTAATTCACTTACGATGAAAATTCAAGATCTTAATTGCTATTCCAAATAAATGTTGAATAGCAAATTAAGATCTTGAATTCTCATCGTAAGTGAATTATTCTTAAAAGGTAAAGAATTGTTGTTTTATACCTACTTCTTATAAGGATTGTTCTGAGTCAGAATCAACTTGAAGACAGTGGGGTTTGGGTGTTGGTTTTTGCCTGTCTTTTTGTACATCACTTTAAAACATTCAAAGATACTTGAAAGTTCCATTTACTCACAAATAATGGACATTCTTCTCATTAACAGAACACTGATTGATTGTTCTTTAAGTATACTATTTTAAATGATTTTTGTTGCTGTTAGTGACTCTATGCAAAACAGAATGAAACACTGTCAGGTGTTTGAGCCCAGTGTTGCTGTCACAATAACAATCCATCTGTTTTTCTTGGGCCCTTCTCCAGGGACTGGTCCCTCCTGATATTATGTCCAAAGTATGAGAGACAAAGTCTGTCCATCCTGGCTTCCAAGGAGCATTCTGGTGTATTTCTTCCAATACATATTTGTTTGTTCTTTTGGCAGTGCACGGTACTTTTAATATCCTCTTCCAATACCATAAATCAACTGCCCAAGTTTCGCATATATATAAGGTTGTTGTAAATACCATGCCTTGGGTGAGGCATACTTTATTCCTCAAACAAAAATCTTTGTTTTTGAACACTTTAAAGAGGTCTTGTGCAGCAGATTTGCCCGTTGCAATATGTCATTTGATTTCTTGACTGCTGCTTCCATGAGTGTTGATAGTTAATCAGAGCAAAATGAAGCCTTTCACAAATTCAGTCTTTTCTTCATTTATATAGATGTTGTTTATTGGTCCAGTGGTAAGGCTTTTTGTTCCTTTACCTTGAGGGGCAACCCATACCTAATATGGCTTTTGATTTTCATCAGTGAGTATTTTAAGGCCTCTTCGCTTCCAGCAAGCAATGCTATATCATCCGAATATTGCAGATTGTTAACGAGTCTTTCTTCAATCCTGATGCCATGGTTTCCTTCATAGACTCCAACTTCTCGGATTATTTGCTCAGCAAGTAGCAGAGCTGTAGGTGAGCTTGAATCACTGGCCTTTTGGTTAGCAGCCAAGGGTTTAACTATTGCACCATCACGGCTCAAGTAAGATTACATCCAAGAAAACCCTATAGAACAGTTCAACTGTAATACCTGGTGTCCCCTAGAGTTAGAATTGACTGACTAGGTGCTGGAAATAGAACTCTTCTGTTAGTGGGCTGTCTCTATGTTTTTTAGGTGTCTATTGTAGACAACATATTGACGTGTCCTGCTTTCTTATCCTGTTCTGGACTGGTGCCTTTAATCCATTTACATTCATATAATTATCAGTAAGTATGAATTGATTGCTGTCATTTTGCTGTGTGTTTTTCATAGTGCTGCTGGTTTCTTTGTTCCAAATAATTTTCTGTGATGAGTTCATTT
>NW_006408588.1:8452072-8453273 GCF_000296735.1 Chrysochloris asiatica | reverse complement strand
TCATCCCATTGCCTTACTGCCTGCATGGTGTCTGCTGAGAAATCAGTGCTCATTCTCCTTCTAGATAATTTTACATTTTTCCTGAGCTGCTCTCAGGATTCTTATCTTGTCCTTGGTTTTGGAAAGTTTGATTTTGATTTGTATTGGTGATTTTCTTTTGGGATCCATCCTATTTGGGATTTGTTCAGCATCTTATATGCTTATCTCCTCATCTTTAATGATTTTAGGGAAGTTTTCTTCTAACAACTCTAAGTCAAATTTCTCTGCACTTTTTATTGTCTCTTCCTGCTGTGGAATTCCAATTACCCATAAGTGATCCTTCTTCATGTTGTCCCACCTAATCTTAGACTTTCTTCCACATTTTTAAAATTCTTTTTTTCTGATTGTTCTTGCATACTAGTACTGAAAGATTGATCTTCATGCTTACTAATTTGAGATTACTTTGAATCTGCTCCTTGGACCTTTCAAGGCATTGTCAATTTCTGAGATCTTAGTACTAATCTGGATTCCTGATCACAGGTTTTGTATTGTTTCAAAATTTGCATTTATTTTGTTTGCCTGTTCTTGTAATGTTTTTCTGAAATTGTCGAAAGTTTTTTTTTTCTTTTTCTTTCTGTGTTCTCCTTGCTTTCCTCGATCTTTCTGTCAATCCTTTGAAGGTACCTAAATATCATTCATTTGAATTCTTTTTCCATTACCATTTCTTCTTCAGAAATGTTTTCTGTCCCTGCATCTTAGTCATTTCTTTGAGCTATTGTCTATTGTTTCTTTGTGCGAGTTAAAATTGGCTGTTGTCTCTGGGACCTAGTGGTGCTGTTGTATTTCATTGATGACTCTATGTTGATGTATTCTTAGGCACTCAACAACTATCTACTGTCTCCTCTGTGTGTAGTTTAGAGAATGGAAGTGTGTGCACCATTCTCCTTTTGTTGTTCATACTGGTGGTTTTGGCTGGTGTTGACTGCAGTCTATTACTAATCAGCTGGTATAGGAGCTCCTATTGATTCTTGAACAGTGTGTGGAGCTGTAGAGGGCACGGTTGTAGCTAGGCTATCTGGGCATGGTTGCTATTTCCTGTTTGATGGGAAAGAGGAGAAACACCCCCCACACACACACACACACAAGAAAACAGAACAGACTAAACAAATAAGCAACCAATAGTGAAATGAGAAAATAATAAAGGAGAAAAACAAACAAACAT
>NW_006408588.1:8440557-8450932 GCF_000296735.1 Chrysochloris asiatica | reverse complement strand
ATGTTGTTTATTGATCCAGTGGTGAGGATTTTTGTTTACTTTACAGTGAGATGCAATCCATATCAAAGGCTGTGGTATATGATCTTCATCAGTAAATGTTTTAAATCCTCTTCACTTTCAGCAAGCAAGGTTGTATCATTTGCATATCGCAGGTTGTTAATGAGTCTTCTTCCAATCCTGATGCCATGTTTTTCTTCATAGAACCCAGCTTCTCGGATTATTTGCTCAGCATTCAGGTTGAGTAAGTATGGTGAACCTTGTTACTGTACTTGTTACGTACAACCTTGTCGTACACCTTTTAAAAATTTAAACCATTCAGTGTTCCCATGTTCTGTTTGAACAACTGCTTCGTGGTCCAGGTAAAGATTCATGAGCACAATTAAGTGTTCTGGAATACTCATACTTTGCAATGTTGTCCATAACTTGTCATGACCCACAGAACTGAAAGCCTTTGCGTAGTCAATAAAGCACAGGTAAATATCTTTCAGACATTCTCTGCTTTCAGCCACGATCCATCAGACATCAGCAATGATATCCCTCATTCTACAGCCTCTTCTGAACCTCTAGAACTTCTCTGTCAATGTATGATTGTAATCATTTCTGTATTACCTTTAGGAAAACTTTACTTGCATGGGATATCAAAGAGATTGTCCAATGATTTGCGCATTCTGTTGGGTCACCTCTCTTTGGAATGGGCACAAATATGGATCTCTTCCAATCAGTCAGACAGATAGTTGTCTTCCAAATTTCTTGGCAGAGATGGGTGAGTGCCTCCTGTGCCGCCTCACTTTCTTGAAAGATTTCCATTTTTATTCCATCAATTCCTGGTGTCTTATTCTTTGCCAAGTCCTTCAATGTACCTTGGACTTCCTCCTTCAGTATCATTGGCTCTTGATCATATGCTACCTCTTGAAATGGTTGACCGTGAATCATTTCCTTTTGGTACAGTGACTCTGTGTATTCCTTCCATCTTCTCTCTCTCTTTTTTTAAATGTTTTATTGTGAATTATGTGGTAGTTTACATGGGAGAACATTAGTTTTATATTCATCCTACCATATATCATTTCATTGCCATGGTTACAATCTCTGCATCATCAACCAATCAAAGGGTATACACTACAAGCCTTCCCCCCAGTCGTCAGCATACAGCACCTCTCCCTCTCTGGGTCTAAAGTCCCCAGCTGCTCCATCTCTCTACGTCATTGTCTCTGCCTCGATCTCAGCCATCACTGCTTCTCTGGGTAGGGTCCTGCTCTCCGCTCTTCTCCCTTGATGGTCCCATGGACCTCTGCTCCTAGGCTGAAAAGTTAATCACTCCCCTCCTTGCTACAAAATGTCGACCTTTACATTTCCAACCTTCACAATCAGTCCTGATAACAATTATTCACTATTACATCACAAGAGACCTATCAGCATTTTCTTTCATAAGCCCCGCCTACACAGATTGGATACTACTCAGTGGAGATTCTACCTTCCTCCACACCCTTTGGATCTAGGTTCCCTCTTGAAAGCTTGTAAGCCAGTCACTTCTTGCCTTTGTAGCCCCCCCCCCCCATTTTGGGTAGCCAATGTCCAAGTTGCCCATTCCTGTTTACTCTACGTATGGAGGGGGTGGGAATGATCCTTGCTGTAAAGGTTTGTTCCGTCTTTTGAGCTACTGCATCCATAGGTATAGGTTAAGTTCATCAAATTTTATCAGATTACTCTTTTTTTCCTCTTCTGTCTTCTTCAGTTGAGCTCTGATCATCCAGTCATTGAAGCCAGGTCAAGTGGGTATTATCTGCAAGTGTGGGTGTTCTTGTGTATATGCCCTCTCTTCTTATCAGCTGGATGCTTCACTCTCCACTCTAGTCCTCTGTGGCTATGTCACTGACTTTGGGCCCAAGAAGTCCCAGGTCTTGCCACACTGCTGGCCAACCAGTTCACTACTGTTCACAGGAGTCTACTGAACCTTGGAGGGCTTAGCTCGTAGCTTCATTGCTGTTTTTCCCTCACTTCCCCTTATTGGTGACCAGCGTGTTCACCAATCAGGGTGGGTATTCCCATTGTCTTAGTCTTGGAAGGGGGTTTGCTCTGAGGGAACCTGACCACTTGGCTTGATGTCTCCTGGGTGAGCAACTTGCTTGTTCTTACAGTAATCAGTCAGTCTGCCTATATTGTTTTGTATGTCTCCTGTCAGTCTTTCCCTGAAGAAGTATCTTCTGTTCTTCTAGCCGCTCATATGCAAATTCAAACTAAAGCTGAAGAAAATGAAAACAAGTCCATGAGAGCCAAAATATGACAAATCTAGGTAGGAGCACTCAATCCAGAAGTAGTTCATGGAGGCCCAGATTGAGCTGGTAATCAGTGTTTTTAGGACCACAGGGCATCTGTGGTGGCTGGTTATGGGGGTGTGTGCTAGATTAATGAAGTCCTGCTATGGTGCTACAGGATAAGCATTGGACACCAAAGTAGATCTGTACCACCAGCTCCTTGGAAAACCTATACAGGGCCGCTATGAGTTGGAATTGATTTGAAGGAAGTTAACAACAACAAGCTAGATTAATGCTGGTCTGGTGGTGAGGTGGGTTCTGTAGCTTTGGAGCTGAGCTGGTTGAATCTAGGCACTAAAGCTGGGCAGCCAGCTCCTGCCTCACACTGGTGTGGCTCCAACCATGTGGCTCCAACCTCCAGGAAAGCAGGGGGGTGGCTGAGGATAAGAGCTTGCCACACCTCTGCTCACCAGAGAGCATGGAAAAAAGAAGGAATCACACCTTTCCTGTCACCTTAGTGGATCTGCTCTGCTATGCAAAACTGCTCACAAAAAATTCAAGCGTGCCTTCCTCTCTCCCCATCCCTGCACAGCCTCCTCTCCCAGCAAGCACTCAATCCAATTCTCTAACCTTTCCTCTGAAGTACAGGGTTCCAGGAGTTTCATCTGTGTCTCATTCTTTTTCTCTCTTTTATCTTTGTTGTAAAGGAGCTCTGGTAGCGTAGTGGTTACGAACCAGGCTGTGAACCTCAAGATCAGCAGCTCAAAACTACCAGCTGTCCCATGGGAGAAAGATGAAGCTTTCTGCTCCTGTAAAGATTTACAGCCTCGGAAACCCTGTACAGGGTTGCTATAAGTCAGTTCCGACTCCACGGCACATAACCACCACCACCATCTTTGTTGTAGAGGGTTCATGAAGTGCCTCGTTTTTTTTGTTGTTTGTTTTTGTCTTATCATATTGATTATGAATGCCATAATAATTGTGAATATTGACACCCTTGTCTTCTTAACTTTAAAGACAATACAACTTCTTACTTATATTTGCCATATTTTTTGGTAGGTGACTACTACCCGTTAGGCTTGCGAATGGAAGTAACAGAAATTCAGTGAGATTAGGCTGTAATTGCATGAATCTATTCCATTAGAAAGCAGCTGAGGATACTATTACAGGTAACACTGCCACTTGGCACCCAGTACTGATTCTGTTATAGTCTGACTAACACTAACCCAGCTTCCAGAAATACTTCTGAGCTGTCCTTTCATCTTTTCTGTTTCTCTTTCAAAAGTCAAATCCTAGGTAAGAGTCTCCAAGTAACAGAACCTAGGAACTAAGTGTGATTATGTTGGGCTTTTCATTTCTGGTACTATTCATGCCCAATTTTGGTGTAAAGATTAGACCAGTTTCATAAAATGAATTGGAATACTTTTCTTCTTCTTTTCTCTCTGTCTGATTTTCTGTAATAGTTTTTATAAGAGAGGGATTATCAATTTCTTGAAGTTTTGGTAAATTATGGATCCATTTTGGCCTGCTACCATTTTCGGATAAAGGATAGGTAGATGGATGGATAGAGAGGTAGACATAGATAAGACAGAGATGATGCATTTAATCATTGTCTCTTCAAGTTTTTCTATTTCTATTTTTGATCATTTTTTCTCAAAGTCATCACTTTCACTTAATTACAAAAATATATGAGGATAATGCTACTCATAGTATTTTTTTAAAGTTATTTTTCTTAGTTTTTACAGTATTTGTAATTGTGGTATTTTTGCTATTAGTACAATTATTTATTGTTCTTTCTCCCTTTTTTTTCTGGATCAGTTTTGCTAAATGTCTGCTTATTTTATGAATGGGAATCAAAAAGCTTGTGGAAAAATTCCATTATATGTTAATTCCATTTTCCCACAAATGTTTGAAGCCCCTTAGCATTACTTTTTTCAAAGAGCCAGCTTTTATACTAATTTTTTAAAATTATGGTTCAATATTTGTGGATTAAAGGAATAACAATTAGAATTTTTACTTACATGTGGTAACTTCTAGAAAGTAATTTATGTCTGTATTTCAATAACACAAAGAAGTTCACTGGAAATACAAACTAAGATCTTTATATTTGACTCTCAAGAAGAATCTTAGATTTACACGATTGTAGGCATATGTAGGTATTTCTTTTGTGATTAACATATGTTAATTTAGAACTTATTAGATAAGAGCCATTGTGTTAAGCATTATTGCTATAAAGGTGAGCAAACACATCCTGTCCCTAGGAGCTTTTAATCCAATGAAAATTTATTGCCAGTCTTTATTGCTGTTAGGTTGATTCTGACTCTATGTACAACAAAAGGAACCCTATGAATAACCCTATGTACAACAAAAGGAAATACTGGCCTGCCCTTCATCAACCTCACAGTTGTTGTTACCACTGAACCCATTCTGCTTGAACCCATTGCTGCTGTCACTGTGCCAGTCAATCTCATTGGGGGGTCTTCTTCTATTTCACTGACCCTCCACTTTTCCAAGCATGATGTCCTTCTCCAGTGATTAGTCCCTCCTGATAATATGTCCAAAGCATGAGAGATGAAGTCTAGCCATCCTGGCTTCTAAGGAGCATTCTGGCTATATTTCTTCCAATACAGATTTGTTCTTCTGACAGTCCATGGTACTTTTAATATTCTTCTCCAACACCATAATCCATCTTTACTGTCCACGTTTTCTGAGTCATAAGCTTTATTCGTCAGGTTCTCACCACACTGAGTATTAGTATCGTAGAAGAACAAGTGATTTGCCTGGACCATATAGCCAATGAACACTGGACCATCTGTTCCATCTTCCAATACTCACTTTGCATACAAGACCATACATGTGGCTCAAGGACTGATAACTTTGCTGTTTAGGGAGCTCTGGAGACCTAGTGCTTAAATGCTCAGCTGTTGGCCAAAAGGTCGCAGTTCAAAACTGCCAACTGCTCCGTGAGAGAAAGATGTGGTGGTCTACTTTTGTAAAGACCTACAGCTTTAGAAACACTATAGGGCAATTCTATTCCGAACTATAGGGTCACTATGAATCAGAATCCATTTGACCACAATAGGTTTGAGTTTTAGATTTAGAGTCCAAGAAAACATTGCTTTGTGGTCTGGCACCATCTGTATTTACTTGGCTTGATTTGGGATAGAGTAGAATCCTAGTTCTTGATGAAAGAATTTTGATGAATTAACTTTATGGGTGATGGTATTTGTGGGATTATTTTCACCCTTATTGTGATTTGAGGGGCAGGGAAGATGTATACTAGCCTTCAATTTAGTATTAAAATGGATATGCCCATGAGATATGGGTCTTTAAAATCCACCTTAATTTGAGAAATGCAACAATACTTATGAAATATCTTGTTGGTTCGGTTATTTCCCCCTAAAGCCAGTTGGAGATCTGTTCTATATCAAAGTTCTCTTATGAGAAGGAGCTGTTTTTCATTTGCTTATAGTTCTGAGGAGTGAAAACAATGTCAGTGTCATCTTCTGCAGGGTCTAAGAAGGTCTGCTTTTAAGGAAGTTTTATTTCCTCAGGATATCATCAGATGTGCTGAATGTAAGGGTTTAACCAGAGACAGTAGTTAGACATCAGCAGTCAATCATGGCTTTAGAAGTCTTCTGCTGGTTCATAGATACCCATATGTTGTTAAGTGCCGTTGAGTTGATTCTCACTCATAGTGACCCTTATAAGATTTCCAAGGAGCGGCCAGTGGGTTTGAACCACCAGCCTTGCTGTTCAAACTGACCTTGTGGTCCAGTGTTTATCCTAAAGCACCATACCAGGATTCCAGATAGATACAAACATTGTTGTTGTTAAGTGCCATAGAGTCAGTTCAGATACCAACATTACATGATGTCAAATAACAAATATCTTTTTGTTGGGTGTCAGAATTCAGAATGAAGGGGAGTTTGTATCTAGTGGATATATAAATGAGATAACATTTGTGAAAATGCCAGGGAGTGTGTTGGAAAAGCCTTCAAGTTGGTTCTTTCTCCAGTGTCTCCTTCTTTTTATCTAATTCCTTAGCAATTTCCCCAGACTTGTCTGTACAAGTCCTAAGGGTTTGATCTAACAATGGCATGTGTAGTCAATGTGACTAGATTCTTCGACATGCCCTGACTGCCCAATTTCACTGGGTGGGAGCAGACTTGACAACAAACTGAATCTAACAGACTGTGTCCTAGAATTCCCACACCAAATAAGAGGCATAAAATGACTTGGACACTTATCATAGTTCCTTCAGCCATTAGTCATGGTGTATCAGTGGAACACAATCTCAAAAAGTAATTTCCTAAATACTTTCCAAAGACCTGTTTCTTCACACAGATAGTTTAGGACAGCAAGAAACTAAAGAGCAGCCAGAAGAACAGAATTTCTGCTTTAAGTTGAACAGTATTTTGGATCAAAGATTCCTTAGAAATAAACCTTCACCAGATCCTCGTGAATTTTTATTTCAATTCCATGGACTGGTTATTCCAGTGTTAAGGATAGGGTTCTTAGAATCTGTTATGTAATATGAATACAGAAATGGTGAGGTTTGGGTCATGATGAGTCTTTCAATATAAATTTAAAAACTCTAAATCATATGCTTTTTGTAGTTTAGAATTAGAAATCATACTCTGCAAACAAACCTATATCCCTTTGTTGGAGAAACTTTAAGTAAGCATTGATCTTTCTTTCCATGAAGTTCTATACTTAATCTAGAAAGCTGCTTTAAAAAAAAAAAAAAAAAAAAAAAAAAAAAAAGCTCTGAATACCTGAAGTTGGCAAATAAGTTGGAGACTTGGAGGGAAAAATAATGGAGAATTATCTGTGTTTTGACAAGAGGGAACAAAAGGAGAGGGGAAAGTAATTATTGTCAATTTAAAATTTATATTAAATTTCAAGTGTACAGACTGGCAAGGGTTTTGGTTTGTTTTATCCAAACATAGTTACAGTGTTTGATGTGTGTTGGAAACTGCATGTGAGTATCACCTCAAATTTTAATAGCAGAGGAGATGGGACTAGCAAGGAGATAGGGAAATAGCGTATAGACTTCAACTCACAATAAGTGGGATTGGCAAGGGTACTTGGGGATTTCAGAGGTAAGCTAAGAAGGTATGTTAGTTCCCTAGGGTTGCTATAATCAAACACCAGAAACTGGTTGGCTTAAGAACAGAATTGTGTTCTCTCATAGTTCTGGAAGCTGAGAGCCCGATATCGGGGCTTCTGCCATGTTGATTCTCTGTAAAGCTTTGCGGAAGAATTGGTTTCATGTCTCTCTGCTGCTTCTGGTAACTCAGAGTCCCTTGGCTTACAGCTTTGGTGTTCTTCCTCTGTCCCAGTGTCTCCCATTGAATCAGGACTGGTTCGACTTCTGGAGTAAATCCCTGGCTGATGTAAAAAGTTATTATTCTTGGAGTCTAACTAAAAGGTTGGCTACTTGAGTCCACCCAGAGACACCTCAGAAAAAATGCTTAGAAATCTATTTTAGAAAAGTCAATCTTTGAAAACCCTATGGACCATGGTTCTACTCTGACACACATGACACCACCATGAGTTGGCATCAACACAATGGCAACTGGCCGTGATCGTTATACCTGTATGACCTCAGGTTAAATAATAACATCTTCTAAGACCCTACTTTCAAAAAAGTCCACTCACACATACAGGGAGTTATGACTTCAATGTAACCTTTTGGTGGACAAAATTCAATCCATAGCACATTACAAGTTTTACCCAGTTCTAATGTTCTTCCAGCATTCTGTGACTTTTACAGGATGTACATTTTGTTCATGAAAGAAAGGGGCTAAGCACCAGAGACAGAGGAGCCCCAGTAAAGCCTTGAGTTACCCCAGGGCAGTTTGCAGACATCACAAATGTGGAAGGAGGTTCTTGTTGTTGTTAAGTGCTGTTGAGTCGATGCCAACCTATAGCGACCCTATATAGGATTTCTGAGGAGCAGCTGTGAGCTTGAACCACCATTCTTGCAGTTCAAACGGCTTTTGCAGTCTGGCGCATTAACCCACAGTGCCACACCAGGACTCCGGAAGGAGGTTAGTAGGTGCATAAAAAAACCTGAATCATTTTATAATTTAAGCTAACATCAGCCCTTCCTGGGATGCCAGAATGTTATTTCGCAAAGTGTAAGCCCAAGAATCACTTACATCCAAAACCTTTCAGGCCTGTTAGAAGCCTAAAATTTCCAGATGACATCCCATATCTGAACACTGAGAATGTGGCCTGAGAGTAAGCATTTCAAATATGACCTCAATATAATTCTTAGGTGTATTAAGAACAGCTGTGCCAAAGAGTTAAATCAAGAGACAGCAGAAAGGCCCATTGGTCAGGCTTCCATCACCTGCAGTCAAGAACTCTTCTGCAATTGCTTTAGGAGTCATTGTGAAATTTTAAAACCTAAGTCTAAGTCTAAGACTCGTTTAGACATGAAGGAATGAAATGGAATAACCATAACAGATATAATAAGATGGGTAATACACTGTGAAGAAGATAACCAATGCCACTGAACAATTTGTATGGAAATTGTCAAAGTGGAACCTAAACTTCTTTATAAACCAACACTGAAAGCACAGTAAGATATTATTTTTTAAAAAACAAGAAAATGAAATGAAGGAAGAGAGAAATTACAAAATGCTGAATGTGTAGACATCATATCATTTACTGTGACAGACTTGTGAACAGGGCAAGCTTCATCTCATTCCATTTCCCTTCTTGATCCCTACCGTGTAGCCTGCGTTCCCTGGACTCCATTTCTTTGAATTGCTGTTCCCTCTAACTAAAATGCACTTCCTCCATGGACAAATGGATTTTTATTGGTCATTTGAGGCTGCGTTTTAGTGTCATTTTCTCTGGAAAGTTGAAACATCCCAAATCTCATCTTCTCTATTTCTGTAATATAAGATAGCGTCTTTCCCATGAGCCTGTGCATTTTTCAGTCATTTATCTTATCTACTTAGGACAAATAAAATTTCTGGTCATTAGTGCCTAAGACATTGAATCTGTTCTTGAAATGGTCTCTAAATTCAGGTATAATATATGCAAGTCTTCTAAATTCATGTGGGATATACTCAAGGTCATATGACTGAAGGTCAGAGGAATTGTGGGATGACATCATCAAAAACAGGAAGAAAACAAAAGGTTATTAAAAAGACAGGGAAAAAAGAAAAGACCAAAGTGGATATCAGAAACTTGCTCTTGAATGTAGAGAAACTAAAGTTAATGGAAGAAATGATGAAATAACAAAGCTTAACAGAAACTTTTAAAGGGTAGCTAAAGGATACAAAGTCAAGTATTATAATGAAATGTGCAAACACCTGGAGTTAGAAAACCAAAAAGGAAGAACATACTCAGCTTTTTCAAGCTAAACAAGCTGAAGAAAAAAATTCAAGTCTTGGCTTGCAATAGTGAAGGATTCCATGGGCAAAATATTGAATGATGAAGGAAGCATCAAAAGAAGATAGAAGGAATACACAGTCACTGTACCAGAAAGAAATTGTGAATGTTCAGAACTTATGGTATTGAAGGAAGAAGGCCATGTTGCACTGAAGACATTGGCAAAGACCAAGGTGCCAGGAATTTATGGAATATCAATTAAAATGTTTCAACAAACTGATGCAGCACTAGAGGCACTTATTCATCTATGTCAAGAATTCTGGAAGACAGCTACCTGGCCAACCAATTGAAAGAACTCCTTCTTTGTGCCAATCCCAAAAAAGGTGACTTAATAGAATTTGGAAACCATTGAGCAGTATCATTAATTTCACATGTAAATAAAGTTTTTCTAAAGATAATTCAAAACTATTACAGCAATACATCAACAGGAAGCTGTCAGCAATTCAAGCTGGATTCAGAAGAGAATGTGGAACTAGGATTAACTAACATCAGATGGATCTTGGCGAAAAGCAGCGAATATGAGAAAGATGTTTGTGTTTTATTGACTAAGTAAAGACGTTACACTGTGTGAGTAGTAACAAACGATGAATAACATTGTGAAGAATGGGAATTTCCAGAATTAATTTTGCTAAGGAGTTCTGGTAGCGTAGTGGTTACGAATTGGGCTGCGAACCTTAAGGTCAGCGGTTCGAAACTACCAGCTGCTCCGC
>NW_006408588.1:8434287-8440457 GCF_000296735.1 Chrysochloris asiatica | reverse complement strand
CAAAAAAGGTGACTTAATAGAATTTGGAAACCATTGAGCAGTATCATTAATTTCACATGTAAATAAAGTTTTTCTAAAGATAATTCAAAACTATTGCAGCAATACATCAACAGGAAGCTGTCAGCAATTCAAGCTGGATTCAGAAGAGAATGTGGAACTAGGATTAGCTAACATCAGATGGATCTTGGCGAAAAGCAGCGAATATCAGAACGATGTTTGTGTTTTATTGACTAAGTAAAGACATTACACTGTGTGAGTAGTAACAAACGATGAATAACATTGTGAAGAATGGGAATTTCCAGAATTAATTTTGCTCATGAGGACCAAGAAGCAGTTGTTAGAACAAAACAAGGTAATACAGAATGGTTTAAAATCAGGAAAGGTGCGCACCAGGGTTGTATATTTTCACCATACTTAATCTGTACACTGAGCAAATAATATGAGAAACTGGATTACATGCAGAAGAATGTGGTGAAAGGATTGGAGCAAGGCTCATTAACAACCTGATATATGCAGATGACACAAACTTGCTTGTTGGAAGCTAAAAGGATTTGTAGTACTTACTGATAAAGGCCAAAATTACAGCCTTCAGTGTGAATTGCACTTCAATGCAAAGAAAACAAAAATCCTCACAACTGAACCAGTTAATAACATCATGATAATGGAGAAAAGATTGAAGTAGTCAAAGATTTCATTTTACTTGAAGCCACAATCAACACTCATGAAAGCAGCTATCAAGTAATCAAATGATGTATTTCATTAGGCAAATCTGCTGCAAAATACTTCTTCAAAGTGCTAAAGAACAAAAAAAAAGAGACAAAGTGTGAAAAAGCAAAGATGTAACTTTAAGCACTAAGCTATTCCTGACCGAAGCTAGAGTGTTTTCAATTGCTTCATAGGCATATGACAATTGGACAAAGAATAAGGAAGACTGTAGAAGAATCGATGCATTTGAATTATGGTTGGAGAAGGATATTAAAAGTACCATGGACTGACAAAAGAACAAACAAATTAGTATTGGAAGAAGTACCGGCAGAATGCTCCTTAGAAACCAGGATGGTAATACTTAATCTCTCATACTTTGGACATGTTATCAGGAGGCACAGTCTCTGGAGAATGATATCATGCTTGGTAAAATGAAGGATCGGTGAAAAAGAGGAAGACCCCCAACAAGATGAATTGACACAGTGGCAGCAGCAATGGACTCAAATGTACCTATTGTGGTGATGGCGCAGAACCAGACTTTGTTTCGTTCTATTGAGCATAACATCGCTATAAATTAGAACCGACTCGATGGCACAACAGCAACATATGCATGCAAAAACTGGACAATGAATAACAAAGACCAAAGAAGAACTGATGTATCTGAATTATTGTGTTGGCAAAGAATACTGAAAGCATCATGGACCGCCAAAAAAATAAATCTGTCTTGAAGAAGTGTAGCCAAAATGCTTCTTAGAAGTGAGGGTGGGAAGACTTTCTCTCACATTCTTTCCATATTTTATTAGGAGGGATCAGTCCCTGGAAAAGGACATCAAACATGGTAGAGAGTCAGCAAAAAAGACCAATAACCCCAGCAACAATCAGCTCAAACATAACAACCGTTGTAAGGATGGCAGTATTTCACTCTGTCATGCATAGGGTAGCTATGAGTCAGAACAAACTTGATGGCATCTAGCAACAATAATAACTTGACACAAGTTTACTTCATGAAAAACTGTTCAATAATTTTTTTTTTAACAATTGATAAGTGATTTAATGTCTTGATGTTCTAAACATACTCTCTAGTCTGCCAGAATATTTTCACTTCACCTTGCCTAAAATTCTATTTGGAGTAACTGATCATAATAATTTAAAGAATAAAAATGAAATCAATCATTTACTTAATAATGTGAATCAATCCATTTACTTTCCCAGAGACTAGAGAGTAACTGCACACAGAGAATAGTGAGGAAGTGGCATGGGTCATTTTAGAACATAGGATGTTTGGGATTTAGTTGGTTCTGGGTACATCAGATCAATTAATGGGTAAAGGATGTGTAAGGACAATGAGCACCATGAAGTTGATGGGAAAACCACAGAGAGGTATGAAAAGGTGTGTGTATGTGTGGAGAGATTAACAACTGTGGACTTCAAATGTTTACGTAGAATCGGCCCTGCACTTACGACGGTAGGTGAAGAATACAAAACTCAAGCTAGCCCTAGGTTCTACTACATTCAGGATAAAATAAGCCTGAGAATTTGACCACACTCTGGAAACATGCAACCAAAATCCCAGGAAACAGATTTACAAACCAATTTTGGAATCCAACTAACCCAGAAATTGAGCAAGACCTATATTAAATTTTGAAAATCATCTCAATATTGCAAGCAGATTATATTTGTGAAGATAAAGGTCAGGACTCCAGAGACATAGCAAATGATATTTTTATGAGAGAGAAACTAGATGAAGTTTGAAGGGCAGGAGAAATTAAAATTAAAAAGTACTTAAATATTCTTAAGCAAATAAATAGCCACATTTTCTGACCCTAAACACAGACATGTAATCTTATCATTTATACAACATATGAGTGGGGACATTCCAAAGAATTGGTGGCCATGATAAATATACAAATAAAGTGATTGAAAATGTACCACAATACAAGCAAGATAAAGAGTGTATGTGTATGGTTTAGTGCAATTCAATCCAATTCTAAAGCTTAATATGATATTTGTTAAGCATATGAGTATGTGTGTGTATTATGTTTGGTTAGGTACATACCAAAACCAAACCCACTACTGTCCAGGCAATTCCAATTCATAGCAACACTATGGACCTGATGGCGCACTAGACTACAAACCAAAAAGTCAGTGGTTCAAACCCTTCAGCTCATCCTTGGAAATCCTATACAGGGTTGCTATAAGTTGGAGTCAACTCAATGGTACTTAACAACAACAACATGAGTATGTGTATGTGTTATCTTAGATACATATCAAACAAAATGCCAAACCCACTGGCCTTGAGTTGATTCCAACCCATAGCAGCAATACTATGACAGACTCAAACAGCTCCAGGGGGTTTCTGAGGATATAAAGCTTTACAGGAGCAGACTGCCTCCTCTCTTTCCCATGGAACCGTTGGTGGGTTAGCAGCCCACCATTGAACATTAGAGGTGTTAAATACATTTACTGAATGCATAGATGACTGATTGACTATGTGTCTGGCACGATGCTGATGCTGCGGAGAAGTGCTACATAAGACACACAGGGCATTTGTTCTCGTGCACACTGCAGTTTTTAAGAAGACAAGCAATTTAAAATGTTATGACTATTAGAAAGGGCAGGACTAGTTGCTACTGGAGCGCATAGCAAGTGGATTTAGTCTCAGCCAGGAGTCAGATAACACAGCTATAATGAATGGTGGAAAGGAGAAAAGGCAGGGGGCAAAGAATTGGTGGCCATGATAAATATACAAATAAAGTGATTGAAAATGTACCACAATACAAGCAAGATAAAGAGTGTATGTGTATGGTTTAGTGCAATTCAATCCAATTCTAAAGCTTAATATGATATTTGTTAAGCATATGAGTATGTGTGTGTATTAAAATAGTGCCTTGCATGACTGTAGAGGGCGTCACTCACATGTAAGGTGGCCCCGGAGAGAAAGAGGACAGAATAGTATATGCAAAGGCCTGGAATTTAGGCAAAATGTAGCAAATTCAATCAAGGAACTGTAGTCTAGATTTATTGTTGCTAAAGTGCCGTGGATGACTTACAGTGACTTTGTATAGGATGGCTCTGTATAGGATTTTGGAGGCTGTATATCTTTACAGGAACAGAAAGCCTCATCTTTCTCCCACAGAATAGCTTGTGGACTAGAACCACTGACCCTGTGGTTAGCAGTCCAGTGTTTATCTTAATAACACCGCACACTTTCCACAGTCTAGATAGCTAAGGGCAAAGTCAGAAACTATATAGTTGAAGGAACTGTAGCAATGTGTGCTAAGGAGAGCCTTTCAGGCCACATTGAAAAATTGGGGCTTTATCCTAAGGTTTAGAGATGCATGCACTGAAAAGATCTTGATTGAGGGGTGAAGAATGTTTTAGAGAGAAGCATGTGATTTGGATCTGACAGCTGAGACTACAGTGGTGGGAGAGATGGTGTGGCATATGAGTATAATCAACAAGATGGTTGGGTTTGGGGCTTAAAAAGTGGAGAGTCAAGGATAAATGGCTGTGGCTGTATGCCATCCAGTTGGTTCCAATGTATGTTGTTGTTAGGTGCTATTGAGGAGGTTCCTAGTCACAACAGAACAAAACACAGCCCAAATCTGAGCTCTCTTCACAATTGTTACATTTAAGCCCATTGTTGCTGCCACTGCATCAATACATCTATTTGGGTGTCTTCCTCTTTTTTGCTGACCCTCTACTTTTCCAAGCATGATGTCCGTCTCCAGGAAATGGTTCCTCCTGACAACATGTCCAAAGTATGAGAGATGAAGTCTTGCCATCCTTGTCTCTAAGGAGCCCTCTGACTATACTTTATCCCAGGTAGATTGGTGTTCTGGCAATACATAATATTTTCAATATTCTTCTCCAACACAATAATTCAAATGTATTGATTCTTCAACTGTCTTTCTTATTCATTGTTCAACTTTCACATGCATACGAGGTGACTGAGAATATCATTACTTGGGTCAGGGGTACCTTAGTTCTCAGACTGATTATCTTTCATTTTTTAACACTTTAAACAGGTCATTTCCAGTAGATTTGCCTAATACAATATGTCTTTTATGATTTCTTGACTGCTGGTTTCTTGAGTGTTGATCCAAGCAACATCACGTCAATCTTTTCTTCATTTATCATGTTACTTATTGATCCAATTGTAAGACTGTATATTTCCTTTCCATTGAGGTGTAATCCATACTGAAGGCTGTAGTCTTTGATCTTCACCAGTATTTTAAGTCCTCTTTGCTTCCA
This sequence comes from Chrysochloris asiatica, assembly GCF_000296735.1. Classification (NCBI taxonomy): domain Eukaryota; kingdom Metazoa; phylum Chordata; class Mammalia; order Afrosoricida; family Chrysochloridae; genus Chrysochloris; species Chrysochloris asiatica. The sequence continues at coordinate 8,435,498 of NW_006408588.1, read as the reverse complement.
GAAAGCAAGGTTGTTGTTGTTGTTGGTAGGTGCAGTTGAGTTGGTTCTGACCCTATGCACAATAGAATGAAACACTGTCCTGTCATGTGCCAATCTCACCAATGGTGTTACACTTGAGCCCATTGCTGCTGCTACTGTGTCAATCCATCTCATTGGGGGTCTCCCCTATTTTTGCTGACCTTCCACTTTACCAAGCACGATGTCCTTCTCCAGGTACTAGTTCCTCTTAATAATATGTCTGAAATATGAAAGACGAAGTCTGGTCATCTTGGTTTCTAAGGAGCACTCTGGTTGTACTTCTTCCAATAAAGATTTGTTTGTTCTTCTGGCAGCCCATGGTACTGTTAATAAGTACCATAAGATTGTATCATCTGCATATTACAAGGTGTTCAGTTCTCATGCCATATTCTTCTTCATATAATCCAATTTCTCTGATTATTTGCTCAGCAAGAAGATTGAATAAGTATGGTGAAAGTATACATTGGCTCACACCTTTCCTGATTTTACACTGTTGAGCATCCCCCTTTTCTGTTGGAATAACTGACTCTTGGTCTATATACAGGTTCCTCATAAGAACAATTAAGTGTTCTGGAATACCCATTCTTTATAATGTTATCCATAATTTGTCATGATCAATAAAGTCTAAAGCCTTTGCATAGTCAATAAAGCACAAATAAATATCTTTTTGGTATATATGCTTTTAGCCAAAATCCATCTGCCATCAGCCATGATATCTCTAATTCCACATCTTCTTCTGAATCTGGCTTGAATTTCTGGCAGCTCCATACTGATGTACTGCTACAGTCATTTTAAAATTATCTTCAGGAAATTTTACTTGTTTTTACTTGTTTTACATGATTTTCCCCATTCCATTGGATCAGCTCTTTTTGGAATGGGCACAAATATAGATCTCTTCCAGTCTGTCTTCCAAATGTCCTGGCATATATGTGTGAGTACCTCTAGCACTGTGTCAGCTTGTTGAAAGATTTCAATTTGTAACCAGACCATTCCTGGAGCCTTGCTTGTTGCCAATGCCTTCAGTGTGGCTTGGACTTCTTCCTTCAGTACCACTGACTCTTGATCATATGTTTCCGGTTGAACACTGACCATTTCATTTTGATATGACTCTAAGTATTCCTTCCATTTTCTTTTGATGCTTTCTGTATCATTCAATGTTTTGCCTATATGAATCCAACTTATAGGGTTTCTGA
>NW_006408588.1:8424926-8426155 GCF_000296735.1 Chrysochloris asiatica | reverse complement strand
AGGGTCGCTATGGGTCAGAACTGAATCGATGGCACTTTCCAATAACAGCATAAAGTTCACCAGCTGCTCCTCGGAAACCTTATACGGGGTTGCTATGGGTTGGAACTGACTTATTGGCACTTATTAACAACAACATCAGTAAATAAAGGGCTGTATATTTAACCATGACCTACTTTTCTTCTGCAATTCACATCTGCTACACAATAGCAGGCATATAGCACTTGTTGGTCCTCAGGTGACCTTATAAATTGCAGTAATAAGTATGGTGAAATCAGTATAACTATGGGCACATGTTTTTAATGTGAGATGAGGCAGGGAGCTTTTTTTCCTAAATAAATCCCTAATATTAATGTTTTCTTGATACATTAATTCTTACACACACAAAAATAAGATATAATAGGAAGAACATTGAGCTGGGAGTCCCAAAATGTGGGTTCTAGGATTAGATTTTTGTTACAAATAATGTATGAGACCTTGAGAAAAACATTGAACCTCACTTGCCTCAAGTTCCTTCATTTCAAAAGTGAGAGGTGTGGGTATTCAGTTTTAGGATAGTAAAGACATCTCTATCCCCTCTCTACTTTCTGGAACACAACAAAAAGCAGCATGGGAAATTCACAATAGATATCCCCAGGTGTGATGTTGTTTTTTTAAAAACCTCATTATCCTAAACCATTGTATATGTGAAGAAAGGTTTCCAAATACAGTGAATTTTGCACCAGATGGAGGGAAGATACTAAGAGAAGATCAAAGGCTAGAAGACAGAACTCTCCAAAGTGGGTGGCAAAATACACATAGAATAAGGTAGGTGGCTCTAGGAACTACGGAAGCCTCACAATATACCCTATAGTGGCTGGGGTCACAGTGATAAATGAAACACATACAGGCAAGCCACCTCCCCTTTGGCAGACTAGAGAAGACATTGTGAGTAATGAGCAGCGGGAAGGTGTCAGTCTTTATTTTTTATAGAATAATTATTGTGATGATTTTTTTAATTTATTACTATATTTCTGGAACCTAGAAGAGTATCTGACACAGAATAGGTACTATCCCAGGGAATCTTGATGTGGTGCTATAGGATAAACACTGGACTGCTAACTGAAAGAATGATGGTTCAAACCTGCCAAAGGGTCCTACTGCCTCTAAGAAAGAAGGACTGGGAGTGGAGTGTGTCCTTTGGGCCAGGGGTTGCTGTGGAGCATTGTGACGTTCCTACACCCAGGGAAAGA
>NW_006408588.1:8421859-8423521 GCF_000296735.1 Chrysochloris asiatica | reverse complement strand
AAGGTCAGCAATTCAGCCTCACCAGCTGCTCCTTGTTGTATGAGTCGGAATCAACTCTTATGAGTCGGAATCAACTCTATGAGTCGGAATCAACTCAATGGCACTTAAACAACAACAATATTACCAAATGTAAGGGGGTCCTGGTGTGACACTATAAGACAAGCACTGAACTGGTAACTGCAAGGTCAGCAGTTCTAATCCACCAGATGCTCTTCAGAAACCCTATACAAGGTGGCTATGAGTTGAAACTGACTCAAAGACATTACAAAAACAACATAACTAACAAAAATTAGGAGGGAGAAGGAAAACAATATTGGAAGCTATTTAAGTATACTGTTTCCTTATATTTTAAAATATGTTATTTAAAGATGATCTAAGGTGAAATATGAAAGAATAATTTTTTTAAAACTGATACAAAAACATAGAAACCTTCATTAAACAAAATTATCAAAATGTGAAGCTAACTTACTGTTTCTTAGCCAACCATCCATCTCGGTCTACACACTTCTGAAGGTGATGTTGCCATCTCTAACCTTTTCCACAGAATTCTGCACTCTTCATCTTACACCACATCAAAATGGTATTTTTTATATTCTTGAAAGACTCAAATAATTCTTCTTTTAAATGTTCTTTGAGTTTGGGGAGCAAAAAGATGTCTGAAGGGGCAATATCAGGGATGTAGGATAGATGAGGTAAAGTTTCCCAATGAATTTCTCTTAGTATAGTCGTTGCTACCTCAAATAATTGAAAAATAATTTCCTCAGCATAACTTTTCCTGACCTTTTTCTCAACAATACAGTTTTCAGTTTTCTTAAAACTTCTTAACCTCCCATGATCTTCTTCTATCCATCAAGAAAACCTATCAAAATGTCTCCATTTGAATCCCCAAAAAACAGTTGCCTAAACTTTCTGTGCTGACCTCTCCAACTTGAATTTAACTGACTCAGCAGAGCCCCTCAGAAGCCACTGGTGGTACTGGATTTTTTGAAGGCATCCTTATAAGACTAGACAAATGTATTACTGACAGAACTTGCCTGTAGCCATCAATTGCTCACAGAGAAACGTTTATACACGTTTCGTTTGGAATAAGTCTATGAATGTATGAATTAGAATACTAGTAGCAATACTTTTAGACTTACCCTTGTACAAGACAAGCACAGAAGTGGAAGGAACTGAAAGTATTCTAATTTTATTGTCACTCTGTATTCGGAATGAACGTGGTTGTTACTAGTTGCCCCCCAGCAGATTCTGACTCCTGGTGACCCTAGGTGTTACAGAGTACAACTACTCCTAGGGTTTTCTTGGCTGTAATCTTTTTTTTTTTTTCCAATTTTTATTTTAAATTGAGTGAAGATTTACAGGCAAGACCAACAAATCATACTCTATTCCATCTCAATAATTGCAACCCCCTCCACGCAACAATAGTTGTCCTACTTGCTCTGGTTTCTTGTTGTTATTGTTAAGTGCTATTGAGTCGGTTCTGACCCATAGTGACACTGCGTAGGGTTGCCAAGGAGCAATATGGCAAGCTTGAACCACTGACCTTGTGGTTCAAACTGATTTTGCAATCCAGTGCATTAACTTACAGTGCCACACCAGGACTCCTCTCTATGGCTACCCATGTACAAATATCTTCTTTCAAACAATTTCATATTTTTGGGA
>NW_006408588.1:8410075-8419623 GCF_000296735.1 Chrysochloris asiatica | reverse complement strand
AATTTTCCCAGATTCATACTTCGTATGAAAATCCATGTTCCGATTTTCAGTGGATGTTTACAGCAAATGAAGGTCCCGTGGGCTTTTCTCCTATGGGCTTTACTCCATTCACGTTATCACAGTCAACTCTACTTTGAGGAGGTGGCTCTCTCCCAGTTGCATTTTGAGTGCCTTCCAATCTGAGGGGCTCATTTTCCGGCACTGTATCTGACAGTGTTCTCTGCTATTCATAAGGTTTTCAGTGACTAAATATTCGGTAGTGGTTCGCCACTCTTTCTTCTGAGTGTGTCTTCGTCTGGAAGCTCATCTGAAACATGTCCACCATGGGTGACCCTGCTGGTATTTAAAATATCAGTGGCATAGCTTTTGGAATCACAGCAACTCACAAGACACCACAGTACAACACACTGACAGATGAGTGATGGCTCTTTATTTTTAAGTGAACATAATCTCCCCTCTATTATAATGCTTTTTCCTCACCATCACTGCATGTTTCAATGAAAACAAACATTCAAACCAATTTCACATTGTCGGAATAGCTAAGGAAGCAAGAATTCTAAAAGGTAATTTGATGAATGTAAAATACCCACCTGAGTGTCTAATTTCCAGGATATTCAAAAGAGGAAAGAAAGATACCCTACATGATTTTATATTCCCTGGACCTCAGCCCCAAGTTATTGAAAATCCCAAAGGTGGGCTCCTTTCACAGACTTAGTTCTGCTTCCTAAGAACAGATAGAGATGGCTCACTGCTGTGGTACTGCCCTGTTGATCTAGGTCCTGCATGAAAAAGTGCATCTTCAAGGAATCCTTGTGTGACAATGTGGGTTAATACGCTGGACTGCAAAGTCAGTTTGAACCACAAAGTCACCAGCTGCTCCTTGGAAACCCTATGCAGAGTTGCTCTGGGTCAGAACCAACTCAATGGCACTTAACAATGACAACAACAAGGAAAGAAGTGCTCATATTATAATTACTTAAAGTTTTCAGGACAAGTTTTACCATGATGACCAGACTAAAGGAGTGACCTAGCCACAGATCCACCCTGTACAGAAGCACCAGGCACTATACTACTAGCTAAATCTACAGAGTCTAGTTTAGCAATACCCACTGCCCCATTGATCACATAGTGAGTTATATGAGAAGTAGTAAAGAGCAGATAGTACAACTTTGCTTGCTACAAGTGAAATAGCCTTAAAATATTTACTGATGAAGATTAAAGACTGAAGCCTTCAATATAGATTACACCTCGATATAAAGAAAACAAAAATCCTCACAATTGGACCAATAAATAACATCATGATATGGAAAAAAGATTGAAGTTGTCAAAGACTTGATTTTCTCTGGATCCATAATGATAGCAGCAGTCAAGAAATAAAAAGATGCATTTCACTAACTAGGCAAATATCCTACAAAAGTTTTCTTTAAAGCATTCAAGAGCAAAGTTGTCTGTTTGAGGACTAAACTGTGCCTGACCCAAGCCATATTATTTTTAATCGCCTCATAAACCTGTGAAAGTCAGACAATCAATAAGGAAGTCCATAGATAAACCAATGCATTTGAATTATGGAGAAGAATATTGAAAGTACCATGGATTGCCAGAACAAACAAATCTTTGTTGGAATAAGCACAGCCAGAATGTTCTTTAGAAGCCAGGATGACGATACTGGCTCTCATACTTTGGATATATAATCAAGAGGGAACAGTCCCTGGAGAAGGATATCATGCTTGCTAGAGTGAGGGCTAGCAACAAAAAAGGAAGATCCTCAATAAGATGAACTGACAAAATGGGTCAAATGTAAAGAAGGATTCTGAGAATGGTGCAGGACCAGGCAGTGTTTTGTTCTGTTGTGCAGAGGGTCACTATGAGCTGGAACCAACTTGAAGGCAGCTAATAGCAAAAAACCTTCCTCTCCCCCAAGAATGCTGTGCCCTTTGGTTTGCATAATGTCAAAACAACAATTTGGGTATTCTCGAGAGACTCTAATTGTGTTTCTTTGAAATGTGCTTTGAGTTTTGGGAACAAAAGAAGTCTAAAGGGGCAAGATCAGGATGGTAGAATGGATAGGGTAAAGTTTCCCTATGAAATTCTCCTAGGAAAGGCTTTACTACTCTTAAAGAATGAGCAGATACATTTCCTGATTTGGTGGGGGGGGTGGGGGGGGTGGCAGGAAATGCCTCAGAGCAACTTTCCTGACTTGTTCTCACCAATGGAGCTTTCAATTTTCTTAAAAATTCTTAATAAAAAGCCCCTATGATTTCCTTTGTTCTCCAAGAAAATCAATTAAGACATCCCCTTTGTTGTTTTTTGTTGTTAAGTGGCAACAAGTCAGTAATGACTCATGGGATTTCTCACGAGCAAATGGTGGGTTTGAACTTGCAGTTAGCAGTGAAGTGCTTATCCTACAGTGCTACACTGGGACTCAGATTATTGTTGTTGTTGTTAAGTGCTGTAGAGTTTGTTCTGACCCATAGCGACCCTGTATAGGGTCTCCAAGGAGCTTGTTGTGAACTTGACCCACTGGCCTAGGAGTTCAAACCAATTTTGCAGTCCAGTGCATTAACCCACAGCGCCACACCAGGACTCTGGACTCATAAAAAATAACTAAAAACAGCTACCATAGCCTTCTGACTTGACTTCTCTGCCTTGAATTTAATGAGTCCAGAAGATACCCTGGTAAATCTACTTCAAAAGACCTCTTTAAAGTGTTAAAGAACAAAGATGTCAATTTGAGGACTAAGATGTGCCTGACACAAGCAATGGTATTTTCAATATCCTCGTAAGCATGTGAAATTGGACAATCTATTAAGGAAGTCTGTAGATGAATCGATGCATTTGAATTATGGAGAAGAATACTGTAAGCACCAAGGACTTCCAGAAGAACAAACAAATGTGTCTTGGAAGAAGTACAGCCAGAATGGTGAGACTTTGTTTCCTATTCCTTGGACATGTTGTCAGTGAGGACCAGTCCCTGGGGAAAGACATCATGCTTGCTAAAGGTCAACGAAAATGAGAAAGACCCCACGCAAGATGGATTGACACAGTGACAGCAACAATGAGCTCAAACATAACAATTGTGAGGATGGCACAGGACGGGTGGTATTTTGTTCTTTTGCGCATACAGTCACCATAAGTCAGAACGAATTCAGTGCATCTGCCAAAAAACAAAAACAAAACAGCAGCAGATATCTGTGGAAACTACTGTATTGACTGGATTTTTTCAAATGTACCTTAAAGAGACCAAGTCAGGTATTTTACTAGAGAATTTGTCTGCAGTCATCCATGGATTACAGAGGCATGTTTAAACACATTTTGTTTGGGATAAACCTATGAATGTATGAACTAGAACCCTAGAAACTAGAATTTTTGACTTTGCTCATACAACAAAACTGCTTCATAGAAACAAGCATGGTGAGACTTGGTGTGTTAGCAGCAGGGACCAATCCCTGAAGAAGGGCCTCATGCTTGCTAAAGTAGAAGGTCAGTGAAAAACAGACAGACTCCCCATAAAATGGACTGATACAATGGTGACAACAATTTGCTTAAACATGGTAACAATTGTGAGGGTGGCTTAGAATTAGATAGTATTTTATACTGTTGTACATATTGTTATTATTATTTAGTTTATCTCAATTCATAGAGACCCAAAAGGAGGGTTTCTGAGGAGAGGAGTAGTTGGTAGTGTTGTCATGTATGGTAATCTCAATTTGTTGTCTGTTGTTAGTTCTCAATCCAAAGAATACCTTTTAGCATTGTTTGTAAAGTTGGTCTGAACATTCTAAATTCCTTTTATTTCTGTTTATCAGGAAATATCCTGATTTTACCATTATATTTGAATGACAGGTTTGATGGGTATAGGATTTTTGGTTGGCAATTTCTTTTCTTTCAGAGTTTACATATGTCATCTTGTTGCGTTCTTGCCTGCATGGTGTCTGCTGTGAAATCAAAGCTTAGTCTTATCAGTTCTCCTTTGTAGGAACTTTTTATTTTTCCCAAGCTGCTTTCAGGATTCTTTCTTTGTCTTGATTTTGGAAAGTTTGATTATGTTATGTCTTGGTGATTTTCTTTTGGGATCTATCCTGTCTACGGTTCATTCAGCTTCTTGTATGCTTCTCTACTCATCTTTCATAATGTTAGGGAAGTTTTCTTCCAACAACTTTTAGACAATTTTTTCTGTTCTTTTAAATGTCTCTTCCTGTTCTGGTATTCCAATCATCTGTAAGCTGTTCATCTGCATGGTGCCCAGTATAAATCTTAGACTTTCTTCAGACTCTTCTGATTGTTCTGGTATACTAGTATTTAACTAAAAGTTCATAAATTTAGGCTTCCATTGCTTTGAAACTTCCCCATTGCCCTTTCAATCTATCATCCATTTCTGAAATCTTAGTATTAATCTGGGTTTCTAATGGCACGTTTTGTATTATTTCAAATTTCGCATTTATTTATTCTGTTCTTATAGCATTTTCCTGAATTCTTCTAAAGTTTTTTCTGTGTTTTCTTTGCCTTCTCCATCTTTCTAAGGATCTTTTGAAGTTACCTAATTAACATTCTTTTGAATTATTCTTCAGTTCATTTATTACCTTTTCTTCTTCAAAAACGTTCTAGCTTTGCATTTTGGTTGTTTGAGCCATTCTGTCTTATTCTTCATGTGAGCTAAAATTGTCTGTTGTCTCCAGGGCAATGTGGATTTGTTGTATTTGTAAAAGCAAACAGTACAGTTGTTGGGTTAGGGAAGGAGAAATCTCTGGTGGGCTCCTGCAATTTAAAGAGCTCATGAGGTGATGATGAAGGGACGTGACAGCAGAGTTTCTGGTCCTAGAAGAAGTTCCTATGGGCATCAGTGTTATCTATGTTCAGGACACTCAATCTTAAGTAGTTTGTGGGGGCCTTTGAGGAACGGGTTTCAGTGTCTGTTTGGACAACAGGACAACTGGAGGTAGGGTGACTGACTAAATGCTGTTCTAGTGGCTCTTCAGGTTGTGTAAGTCGGGAGCTGAGCCCACCTAAATCCAGGCACCAAACGACACACCAAAGTGACACAGCTGGCCCCTACATCACACTGGCATGATGCCCAACCATGTGGCTCTAAACTACTGGAGAGCAGGGTTTGCAATGGGGATGGATAATCGTGGGAGCTGACCATACCTCTGGTCACCAGGTTTTGTGAAAGCAGGAACTATGTCTTCCTTACATATGATTGCATTCCCAGTAACTGGTATGATGTCAAGTATGTAGTAGATACTCAAAACATTGTAGTACTAAATATGTGTCAGCTTCTGAAGTGTTGGTGGGTCACAAATGGATACTGGTCACATGTTGTTATGTGCCATCAAGTTGGTTCCAAATCATAAAAGCCCTGTATAGGATTTCCAAGGAGCAGCTGGGTATTTGAACAGCCAACCTTGTGGATAGCAGTCCAGTGCGTATCCTACAGCACCACACCAGAAATCCACTGGTCACATGACATATATATATATATATTGTTGTTAAATGCTGTCAAATCAGTTCCAAAATATAGTGATGTTGTATAGAGAGCTTCTGAGGCTTTACATCTTTACATCTTTGCAGAAGTAGAAAACCTCATCTTTTTCCCACAGAGCAGCTGGTGGGCTTGAACCACAGACCTTCTGGTTCTCAGTCCAGTGTTTATCTATGGAGCCACCATGCACCCATATACATATGTGTGTATGTGTAGATATATATGTTGTTGTTGTTGTTGTTATGTGCCGTGGAGTTGGTTCCGACTCATAGCGACCCTTGTACAGGGTTTCCGAGGCTGTAAATCTTTACGGGAGCAGAAAGCCTCATCTTTCTCCCGAGGAACAGCTGGTAGTTTCGAACTGCTGACCCTGAGGTTCGCAGCCTGATTCGTAACCACTATGCTACCAGAGCTCCATATATATATATATATATATATAATATTGTTGTTAAGGGCTATCGAGTCAGTTCCAACTTGTAGCAACCCTGTATAGGTTTTCCGAGGAGTGACTTGTGATTTTAAACCACCAACCTTGCAGTACAAGCTGATCTTGTGCATATACTTATAATTTGTACATTTTAATGGATATAAACTTTACAAATGGACTGCTAGTGGCTATTTTGAATCAGACAATCATGGTTTATTATACTGAAAATGTCAAACTGAAGAGGAATTCAATGGGATTCATCTTAAAACAGCATAATAGGTCACTATACACCTGGGTCTAACAAGATGGATTACACAGAAATCAAACTGACAACATTTGTGAGAAAAGACGATGCAGAAGTTCAATATCATCAGTCAAAACAAGGCCAGAAGTCAACTGTCAAACAGATCATCAATTTCACATATGCATGTTCAGGTTAAGCTGAAGAAAATCAAAACAAATCTGTAAGAGCAAAAACATGGCCTTGAATATGTCCCACCTGAATTTAGAGATTATCTCAAAAGAGATATGATGTTTTAGATACTAATGACCAATGACCAAACACCAGAAGAGTTGTGGAATGAAATCAAGAACATCATACATGAAGAAAGTAAAAAGTAAAAAGTCATTGAAAAGACAGAAAAGAAAATAATGTATGGCAGAAGAGACTCTGAAACTTGCTCTTGAGCATAAAGAAACTAAAGCAGCTAGAAGAAATGAGGCAGTAAAATAGCTGAACAGAAAATTTCAAAGAACAGCTCAAGAAAACAAAGTCAAGTACTATAAAGCAATGTGCAAAGACCTGTAGTTAGAAAACCATAAAGGAAGAACATGCTCAGTATGTCTCAAGATGAAAGAACTGAATAAATAGTTCAAGACTCAATAGGGCCCTGGTGTGGTGCTATGGGTTAATGTGCTGGACTACAAAGTCGGCTTGAACCATAAGGTAGATGGTTCAAGCTCACAAGTTGCTCCTTGGAAACCCTATACAAGATCACTATGGGTTGGAACCAACTCAACAACAACAATGGGCAAAATACTGAATGGTGCAGAAAGCATCAAAAGAAAATGAAAGGAGTTCATTACTTCCAACCAGTGGCTCATGGTCAGAATCTTCCTCATGCTCATTGTCTTCTTCATAATTTTTGTAGTCTTCCTTGCCTGAATGTTATCCACATTGAGGCATTTCATGGGGGTTTGGAGCACTCATGAACGCAGGTGGCCCATGTTGCCACTGAGCCTGTAAAGAGTGCTGGGGAGAAAGTCTTGGTTTCCCTGGCACTGCTAAGAATTGCCACTGCCTCTGAATCCCTGGTCCCCATCCTGCCCCTGGCCAACCTGCTCTTCCTCACTACCCTCGGGCCATGAAGCACACATGGTTCTGGATCTGGACTCTGGTGCTGTGGGTTAATGTGCTGGACTACAAAGTCGGCTTGAACCATAAGGTAGATGGTTCAAGCTCACCAATTCCTCCCTGGAAACCCTATAAAGGATCGCTATTAGTCATAACTGACCCGATGGTGCATAACAATAACAACATGAAATGAATGGAAGGGGGCAGACGTAAGCCAGGTGTCAATGAGATAGGCTTTCTCAGTTAAGAGTTTTTAGAAACCCTCCCCAGCCTCTCCCAATGGAAACTCTGGGAGCAAGGAGGCATGATGCCCTTCCTGTCTTCCTCAGAGTTAGAAGAGGAAGAGAGACTGCCCCAAGGACTTTCTTCAGGTTAAGTTGAAGAAAACTCTCCCATCTAGGTTAGAACTTGACCTCTTCTTCTTCCTCTCTTCAGCAGGAAGAGAGGGGGAGGTCTCTGAGTCCCTCTGCTACCTGTACAACCCCCAACACTGTCTACCAGTAACGCTAAATCTATTAAATGTACTGCAGCCCATTATTCTCCCAATAACAACAAGACAGTCAGCTTCAAAAGAAGAAGACGATGATGATATTGATGATGACGGCTGTAATACACAGAGTTACAGTACCAAAAAGAACTGGTCATGTGTTCAACCATTTCAAGAGGTAGAATATGATCAATATCCAATGATGCTGAAGGTAGAAGTCCAAAGTGCACTAAAGGCATTGACAAAAAGTAAGGCTTCAAAAATTAATGGAATAAAAATTGAAACTTTCAAACAAACTGATGCAGCACTGGAGACACTGACTTGTCTTTGACAAGAAATTTAGAAGACAATGACCTGGCCAAATTGATTGGAAGAGATCAATATGTGTGCCCATTCCAAAGAGAAGTGGCCTAACAGAACACAGTAATCATCTAACAATATCGTTAATATCACATGTAAGTAAAATTTTACTGAATATAGTTTTAAAATGGCTGCAACAGTACATTGACAAGGAGCTTCTAGAAATTCAACCTAGATTCAGAAGAAGACATAGAACTAGGGGTATCGCTGCTGATGTCTGATGGATCTTAGCTGAATACAGAGAATACCAGAATGATGTTTACTTGTTCTTTATAGATTATGAAAAGGCATTTGACTGGGTTGATCATAACAAACTATGGATACAATGTAATGAATGGGTATTCCAGAATGCTTGTTCTGAGGACAAGTAGACCAAGTAACAGTCATCAGAATAAACCAAGAGGATACTGAGTGTGCACCAGTGATGTATCCTTTCATCATATTTATTCAGTTTACATACTGAGCAAATAATCAGATAAAATGGATTATATAAAGAAAAATGTGACATCAGGATTAGAAAAAGACTCATTAACAACCTGTGCTATGCAGATGACACACATTGCTTACTTGAAGAGGACTTAAAACACTTACTGATTAAGATCAAAGACTACTACAACCTTCAGTATAGAGCGAACCTCAAGAAAACAAAAATCCTCACAACTGGACTAATAAATAACACAGGAAAAATTGAAATTGTCAAAGAGTTTGTTTTGCTTAGATCAACAATCAACACTCAGGAACAGTAGTCAGGAAACCAATGTATTACATTAAGTAAATCTGCTTCAAAAGACCTCTTTCAGGTGTTAAAGAGCAAAGATGTCACTTTGATGACTAAGGTTCACCTGACCCAAGCCATGGTATTTTCCAATTTCCTCGTATGTATGTGAAAGATAGATAATGAATAAGGAAGAATATAGAAGAATTGGTGCATTTGACTTATGATGTTGAAGAATAATATTAAAAGTACCATGGACCACCAGAAGAACAAACAAATCTATATTGGAAGAAGTACAGTCAAAATTCTCTTTAGAAGCCAGAGTGCTGAGACTTTCTCTCTTGCACATGTCATTAAGAGAGGCCAGTCCCGGGAGAAGGGCATCATGCTTGGTAAAGTTTAGGGTTGTCAAAAAAAGAGGAAGACATCAATGAGATGTATTGATACAGTTTCAGCAACAATGGGCTCCAATGTAACAATAATCGTGAGGATTACTCAGGATGAGAAAATGTTTTATTTTGTTGTGCATAGGGTTATCATAAGTCAGAGCTGACTTAAGGACACCTAACAACAGCAACAACAACAAACTACTTCTCAGTAAAGAATTATGGAAAGATTAAGTACTGTTGAGTTGTCTCCAACTCATAGCAACCCTATGCACAACAGAATAAAATATTGTCTGTTCCTAGCAATGAATCGGTGAGCTAAGCCCTACAACGTTCAATG
>NW_006408588.1:8389553-8408955 GCF_000296735.1 Chrysochloris asiatica | reverse complement strand
CCCATGTGGCTCTAAGGAGCATTCTGGCGGTACTTCTTTGACTATAGATTTGTTTGTTCTTCTTGCAGTCTATGGTACTTTTAATATTCTTCTCCAAAACCATAACTCAAATGAAAAAGATTAACGTTGTCAAAGACTTCATTTTGCTTGGATCCACAATCAACACTCATGGAAGCATCAGTCAAACAATGAAACAACATATTGCAGTAGGCAACTCTGCTGAAAAAGAACTTTTGAAAGTTGAAAAATTATCAGTTAAAAAAGTTATCCCTTCTCAGCGACCTTATATGCATGTGAAAGCTGAACAATGACTAAGGAAGACTGGAAAAGAATCCATACATCTGAATTAGGTTTTTTTTAAAAAAAAATTTATAACAAATAGTGACATCAAAGCAAATTAAATATTTTCTACCTCCTGGAGACTTAAACTTACGAATAGACAACTCTTTCTAAAAGAGTCTAACTGGGCAATCCCCATAAGCCAAACCCGTTAGGCCATTGCTTGGGCTTCTAAGACTCAGATCACAAAAATAACTAATAAGTCTAAACTGAAAATCCATCTGTCCCAAACAATGATCCACTGAGGCATTTGGCATTTGGGTGGCATGTAATTCTATTTCAGCTATAGTTTCACACTTTCCATTATACACATCCCCTAGTATTTTTGTAAATAAGTCAGCCACAACAGCGATTAAAATTCCAAACTCTTATATACTTTTTCACTTCACCACCCAAAACAACAACAACAAAATACAACATATTTCAGATCTTACCATTTATTCGTAGTTAAAAACATGTCCCACTGCTGTCTATATGTAAATAATCCCCTAGTTAAATATTGTAGTTGCTGCAGTCTCTCATGATTTGATGCAGAGCATAAAAAACCATATTCCACAGTGTTATTATTGTGGTTAAGTGCCATCAAGCCAGTTCTGATTCAGAGTGGCCCTGCATAGGGCTTCCAAGGAATAGCTCGTGAGTTTGAACCTCTAACCTTGTGGTTCAAAACGACCTTGCAGTCCAGTGTTTTATCCCATAGCACCAGGCCAGGACTCCATATTCCACAATAGGAAAGAAAATTCACCAGTGAGATTTTCTTTTCACTGTGTGATGCTGTAGGAAAGTAATGAACTGCTAACTGTAAGGCTAATGATTCAAACTCACCAGCTGCTCCTCAGAAACCTTATACAGACGTCGCTATGTATCAGAATTAACTCAATGGCACTTAACAAAGGGAGTCCTGTTGTGGCACTGTAGTATAAGCACTGGACTGCTAACCATAAGGTTAGCAGTTCAAATCCATCAACTGCTCCTTGGGAACCCTATATAGGGTCACTATGAGTCTGAACTGACTCGATGGTACTTATCAATAACAACACCAGGCAAATGATAAATGTGTCAGATTACAATTTTGTTAATATTGTACAGTTTATAATCCACACCTTCACAATATGTGAATGTCTGAATTATTTGTACAAATTTCCTATGGAACAGTTCTACTCTGTCACATGGTGTCACTTTGAATAGTAATGAACTTGATGGCACTCAAAACCAACAACCTATTCCCAGTACTTACTGTCTTCATGAGGCTGAATCAATCCAAGTTCAGCATCATAGTTGGCACATCTCAATAAAATACTGATTAACTGATTGGTGCAGGTGTTAAACACAAAAAAGGCCCTTAAAATGCAGATGATGCCAACAATAAATAAACAAGTTTGAGACAGAATCACAAATTATTCTCAAGCTGATTGCCAGAAAACCAAAATTATAGCACACAGATGGGAAGTTTGGTGTTTCTGGCCCATATCCTTGTTGTTGTTGTTGTTAAGTACCGTGGAGTTGGTTCCGACTCATAGTGACCCTGTGCAGGGTTTCCGAGGCTGTAAATCTTTATGGGAGCAGAAAGCCTCATCTTTCTCCCGCGGAACTCTGGTAGTTTCGAACTGCTGACCTTAAGGTTCGCAGCCCAATTCGTAACCACTATGCTACCAGAGCTCCTTGGACCATATCCTTAGCCATGGCCAATTAAGACAAGCCAACCCTCTCAGTCCAACACAATTCAGATATGTTCACCCACTCATACTTTACAATTGTTTATCAAATAGGAATTATGGTGTAGTGGAAAATGTGCACCACCTATAATTTAAAAACTATGCACATGTGGTGTCACATACATACAAACTATATATTTATAACTTCAGAAACCTTGTAAGAAAACAGAATGTTGGAATGTGATCGCTGAGAATACATGATGAAACATTGCTGTGAAAAATTTAATGCACAGACGTTCTTGTTGGAAAATAAGAGAACTGTTTCCTCTCTTCACTGGCATTCAACAGATTTTCCTCCTCCATTGCTATTATTACAAGACCAAAAAATACAGCACTTGTAGCTGAATCCTTTTCTGCAAAACTCACAAGTCAATCAGTGGCCTTTCATATATATTTTACACTGTTGTTGTTAAATGCTGTCAAGTTGGTTCTGAGTCATAGCAACCCTCTACAGAGGAGCAACTAGTCTAACAAATTTTCTGTTGGCAGTCAAGTTCTTATCCTGTATCATCACACCAGGTAACTATATATTTTGCAGTATGTTGTCCAAATGTAGACCCCTGATCAATGTAAATCTTGCCATAGTAAGGTCCAAAAAAGAAACATTTAATTTGAAGTCAAATCTTCTTTGATCATTCTTAGTTCAAATAAATCATAGAAAAACTCCTGGTGTGATACCCTAGGATCAGCACTGGACTGTGAACCACAAGGTCGGCAGTTTAACCAGTTCAAACACCAGCTGCTCCTTGGAAACCCAATACAGGGTTGCTAAGAGTTGGAACTGACTTGACGGCACTTAACAACAGTAACAGCAGCAACAGGTTAAATATGTCTTGTCTTCTGTAATTTCCGTATCATAGTTTCCAGTTGGAACTTAAAGTTAAATTGTTAACTATTAAATGCTTATACTCGACCTAAGCTATGGAACTATAGTTGTATAATTAATCACTAACATTAAATACTTTTATTATTTGTATAAGAAATGTTTTCTGATTTTTTTCTATCTATCTATCTATCTATCTATCTATCTATCTATCTATCTATCTATCTATCATCTATCTATCGAGAGAGAGAGCGAGCTCTGGTAGCATAGTGATTACGAATTGGAATCGGGCTGCTAATCTCACGGTCAGCAGTTCGAAACTACCAGCTGTTTCACGAGAGAAACATAAGGCTTTCTGCTCCTGTAAAGATTTACAGCCTCGGAAACCCTGTACAGGGTCTTTGTGAGTCGGAACTGACTTCACAGCACATAGCAACAACAATACATATATTGGTATGTTATTGTTTTGTCTTTAAAATTTTTTGTTGTGAATTGAGTGAAGGCTTACAAACAAGATCATCAGTTTTACATTCAACAAATAATACACTTTGTTTCATCTCAATGATTACAATCCTCTCTGTGAAACAACAGTCATCCACTTCCCCCTTGTAGCTCCTATTTCCCTTCCCATCCCTTCTCACCTTGTCCTTAGGAACATGTTGCCTCTTTGATTTTAAAGCAAACAGAAAACAAAGTCCCTTCAGTTTGTAGCATACTTTCATGTGACACTAATACTATTTTGAAGATTTTCTAATATTTTTATAAGAAGAATATATACTTAGATGTATTTTTCCTTTTCCATGACTTCAAAATTGGGGTAGGAGCAACTCAGAAGAGGAGCGTGAAACTGGATATACTGCTTGAAGAATGTTATCACTTTCACTGAATTTTACATGTAGAAATGGGTGAATTGGTCTATGTTTTACTGTTTATATTCTCAGCAACAAAAAATACATTTTAAATACTTTGAAACTTAAATAAAATGTTGTTATTATTTGCTGCTGAGTTGGTTCTGGCTTACAATAGTCCTGTATAAGGTTTCTGAGGCTGTAAATCTTTGTAGGAATAGAAAAACCTCATCGTTCTCCCTCAAATTCGTTAATGTGGTCCCACTGCCGACCTTGTGGTTAGCAGTCCAGTGCTTATCGTACAGAACTACAGTGCTCCCAAAATAAAATATTAGAGGCACATTTCTGTCCTTCCCCATCTGCTTTTAAAGCAGTAATTACAGTGCATAAAATATGTTTTAATAAAAATTCCTTCCATTGTAAAGAACTCAAGTAAACTCTTGAAAATGTGGACAATGGAAGGAACAACCTGCTGTTTTCTACTAGATGGGAGGGATAATGGAAAGAAACAGGTTTAACACAGACACTCTGTACCACAAATTGCTGCATAACAAACAGCCACAAAATCTCCATGAATGTTACTGCTTATGTAGGATTAGTAACATCCAGTGTTACCTGGGTATCAGCAAAACATCCACATAAAATAAGAATTTATTCTTTACCACCTTCACTTTAGAGTACTGGGCAAACTATGTAGGAAATAAAACAAAGACTCTGCAAATAAACATGGCATCTTCCTTATTTAATGGTTGTTGTTAAATGCTGGTGCCTCAGTTCCAACTCATAGCAACCCTGTATAGGGTTTCTGAGCAGTTGTTGGGTTTGAACTGCTGACTTTGTGGTTCACAGTCCAGTGTTGATCCTGTAGTGCCACACCAGGAGCCAGGTCCTGTATCCTATTGTTGCTAAGTCGGTTTTGACTCATAGTGACCATATGCACAACAGAATCCTGTGCCATCCTCACAACTGTTGTTAGATTTGAGCCTGTTGTTGCTGCTACCATGTCAATCCATCTCATTGGGCTCTTCCTCTTTTTCACTGACCTTCCTCTTAACCAAGCATGATGACCTTCTCCAGGTACTTGTCCCTCCTGATAACATGTCCGAAGTATAAGCAAAATATTGAGTCATATTTTTAGTAATTTGTTCTTTATACTTAAGGTGAGTTGTTAGAAAAGTTTAGTGGTTACAATTCTAATTGTGTAACTGTTATTTTTATAGGAAACTTACAGAGACTCATCTGAAAATCATTCCCAGTCACGCATTTTCAAATCTGCCCAATATTTCCAGAATGTAAGTATTTCCATTGGATATGAAAAATAATTTGCATTTGTGACATTACTTTCTAATTGTAGCATATGTTTTATTAAAAATGTTTTATTGTATATTATACTTGTCATAAATCAATGACATGTACACTTCTAATGTATTTGAAAGTATATTTTGCTATATTTCTTCTCCCTAATTCCTAAATTATTTTTTAACCTAAAGCAAATTTAAATTCATTTGGTCTTGGAAATTTTATAATTCTTGATATATTTTCTAATATCTTAGGATGAAAAACTTAGCTGGGAATCTCTTTCATAAACAGATTTATAATATCTATCTCTAGCCTATCTATTCTAGTAACCAATTATTGATTCATTTTTCAACACTAATATCTTTGTTTAACTTTCTTATCAATGTAGTCAGTGATTTCTGACTTCTCTCATAAAAGAGAAATAAAAAAAAGGAAAGAATCAGAAGTAATTCTAAACCTTCGAAACTGAATTGCTATCTGCTCAGAGTGAAGGGAGAAAGGATGTCTCTGTTGGGTTGACAAAGAGTGCATCTCTGTATAAAATGATGTATGAAGTCTCAATTTCATTTAACTTACAGTAACACTCCAGAACATTCAGGCACACTAAATCACACTACAACCAGGAGCAGCCTCTGCAATTTCAGGGGAAATACATTCATTTCATGGCCATTTGGTAAGTTTCTATTGTGTCCATTTTGTGCTTTCTCAGCTAGGTATGAATTTTCCAGAAGCATTTGGCAAGGTGTAGAGATACTTTTGGCTCTCATAACTGGAGGGTCACTATTGGCATCTATTGAGTAGAAACCTGGGATGCTGCTACACATCCCACAAAAATACACAGGACAGCGCCCTCACCATAACTAAAAAGTTTCCAGTCCAAATGTCAATTACACAAGGTTAAGAAAGCATTCTAACTAAACCACTTTGTAATTTCTGATTTGTCTTCCATTTTAAAAGTCTTGTCTACTTTGGTTTCCTTCTCGTAGCTCTCTCTGTCCTCTTAGCATCCTATACTGCTTAATCTTCTTCACTTCCCATTTTATTTAATTTTACTTTATTTCTTCAATTCTTTCTTTGTTAATGTCCTAATCCCTTTACACCTACTCTCTTTTAATGAACTCCTTTGACTTCACTCTTACCTAACAAGGTTGAAATTCATAGGCCAGGATCTCTACCACTGTCTCATTCCTACAACTCAGGCCTGCGTTATAAACTTCCTTTTGAACATCGCCACCACTTTGCTATTATTCCACAGGCACCACACATACAGTATATCTAAAATAAACCTGTCATCTACCTCCCAAATTCCTCACCTTCTCCTTTTAACAGCATCACTATTAGGTGCTCTATAAATTAAAGACCTTAGTCACATTTAGTTCCTCCTTGTCGTTCATATTCTTATACAGTTGTCTATTTAGTGTCTCCAATGGATGTTCCAATAGTTTGACCACTACTTCATTCATTCAACATTTATTACTGAGCCCTACTTTATGCCGGACACCATGCTAGGTTCTTCATAGACAACACTCAAGGAGACTTCACTTTCATTCCTAAAGGAGTGAAGATTGTCATGATTAGAGAAGTTATGGAAGCTGTGGGAACTCATATGAGGGACACATGACCTGCAGAGTATGGTCAGGAAAGACTTCTTGGAGGAAATGACACCTAACTTAAGATCTGCCTTACCAAGGCAAAAAAAAAAA
Source organism: Chrysochloris asiatica (assembly GCF_000296735.1). Lineage (NCBI taxonomy): Eukaryota > Metazoa > Chordata > Mammalia > Afrosoricida > Chrysochloridae > Chrysochloris > Chrysochloris asiatica. The sequence goes on along the minus strand of NW_006408588.1, from coordinate 8,402,228 downwards.
GTGGGGGCGGGGGGTGTGTGTAGAAAAGCAGTTTCAAGCAGTAAGGAAAAATCTGGGCTGTTTGAGAAATTTATTTACATTTATTAAGGCTGGAGCTTAGTATGATAGGGGAGATGACAAAAAAAAAACAAAAAACAAATAAGATCAATGATAAGGTAGGTACAGGATCTTTTAAGATGTGTGAAAGAATCTGCTGTCTTCCCTAAGGACAGTATGGAGCCACTGTATGTTTTTGAAGGAGCTCTGGTAGCGTAGTGGTTACGAATCGGGCTGCGAACCTTAAGGTCAGCGGTTCGAAATTACCAGCCGCTCCGCGGGAGAAAGATGAGGCTTTCTACTCCCGTAAAGATTTACACCCTCGGAAACCCTGTACAGGGTCGCTATGGGTCGGAACCGACTCGACGGCACTTAACAACAACAACAACAAGTTACATGATCAGATTGTTATTTTAGAGACATTACCCTGACTGTACTATGGACAGTAACTTGAAAAGATCATAACCGAAGACCAGAAACTAGTGAAGAGGCTGATACAGAGCCCAAGGAAGAAGACAGATGATTAATCAAATAATGATAGTTAAATTGGAGGCAAAGAAAAAGTAGTGAGATTTGAAAAAGAAATAAGGGGGAATTGACAAACCTGACATTAGATTGATTTGCAGGGTAAGTGATATGGAGAAGTTCTGCATCCAAGTGGCTAACTAGGACAACTATGTGATGATGAGTGTTTGTGCTAAGATAGAGAAATATTTCTTGTGAATCTGTTGTGGAGAAGCAGAGGGTAAATTATGAGTTTATTTGTGACATATGGCATTAGAGGTGCCTTTAGGCATCAAGTAGTTATGTCAGATAGATATCAGGACATATGCATAATTTTTCATTCATTCAGCATATATTTACTCAGTTCCTATTTGTGTCAACTCCATGGAGTTAAGGGTACATCAGGGAGCAAAGTGGACAAAGATTCCTGCCTCTATGGAACTTCCATCTGAACGTAAGAGATAGACAATGGCCAAAAGCATAATGAATATGTAAATTACATAATCATTTAGAAGGTGATAATGGATATGGGAAAAGTAAAAACTATAGCACAGAAAGGATGCCTGGAAATGACGGGTATGTGAGGAGTATTCAGGGGAGACATTTGAGTAGTGGTTAAATCTTGAGAATAATAGGGAGATGTAACTGGAACCACAGGAAGGTATCAGTAGAGAGGGGGAAGTTGGAGACAGTGTGAAGAAAGAATAATTTTTCAAGTGTGAGGTCACTGAAGAGTCAAGGAATGAAATCAAAAATGAAGTGATTGACCTTCCACAGGAAAATGGTCACCTTTGCACTGTAACAGGAAGCAAAAGAAGAGGCAGATGCAGGTCAATTAGTATACTTGTTGGTGGGAAACTGAAGGGATTCTCATTAAACAGAGTGTTTACTTTTTTTCATTAATCAAGTGAAGTTGATATTTCATAACGTATGGCTTTTCAAAACAATGAAATATGATTTTTCATATAAAATTATAATAAGTTATCTATTAACATTATAGGTAGAGTTGACTAGAATAAAATTTTAACATTAGAACCAAATGTGGAGGTCAATAAGAGAAGGAAGGTTGACTGAGTTGATGTCCAGGCAGATTTAAATGTGAGTTGAGCCTTCCTTCAGGGAAATTGTGCTAGATGATCTGTCATGTTGTTGATATTAGGTGCTATTGAGTCGGTTCCAACTCATGGAGACTTAATGCACAACAGAACACAGCAATGCTTGGTCCTGTACCAGCCTCACAATAGTTGTTGTGTTTGGGCCCATTGCTGCTGCCACTGTGTCAATCCATCTTGTTGTGAGACTTCCTTGTTTTCCCTGGTTCTCAACTTTTCCAAGCATGATACCCTTCTCTAGAGACTGGTCCCTCCTGATAACATGTCCAAAGTACAAGAGATGAAGTCTCACCAACCTCGCTTCTAAGGCGCATTCTGGCTGTACTACTTTCCAAGACAGATTTGTTTGTTCTTTTAGCAGATAATCTGCTCTGAGTTAATTGTTCTCTGAATCCCATCAAAACATTTAACAACACAGTTTGTTAATTCTGTTTCTCCATCTATGTCTCCCACTACATTGTGAGTTCCTTGAAACTAGGGATTGAGTCAGTTTTGTCAATGTCCAGAAACACATCTGACATGGATAATATTTGTTCAATTAAAACATACATACATAAATGAATAATAATTAAAGAGCTGGTATGTTTAAGGGGAAGGCAGAAGTCACCAGGATTATACAGTTCAAATTCTTACCTGTTATTCTGGCATAATTATTAACAGCACTCCATTTTTCACTTAAGAAACTATCCTGGATTAGATGATAAATGACGAAGCTAAGAAATTTGAGGAAGAGGTGAGATTTTATTTTCCCTCATTATAAAAAAGGAATAAGTACAGAAAATTGGCAGTGGGGTGGCTCTGTAGGATAAGCAATGGACTCCTAACCACAGATCTATGGTTGGAGTCCACCAGCCACTCCAAGGGTATTTACTTTTCTTCATTAATTAAGTGAAGTTGATATTTCATAACACATGGCTTTTCAAAACAATGGAATATGATTCTGCATGAAAAATTCTTTATTAGCTGTAATGTACTACACAAATAAAAACTGGACTATTAAACACAAAATTGGCAGTTTAAAACTACCAGTCACTCCACAGGAGAAAGATGAGGATTTCTGCTCCCACAAAGTTTACAGTCTCAGAAACCTATAGAGTAGAGATGGGTAAACTTTTTTCTGCCAAGGGTCACTTGATATTCATAACATCATTCAGAAGTCATAAAATTATCAACTTAAAAATTAGCTTTCTATACTTGGTCAAATATTTACTTAACTCACCCCTATTATGACGGCTCCTCGGAAACCCTGTATCCTATACACGGTCGCTATGAGTCGGAACTAACTCAACAGTGCTTAACAACAACAAAATGTGATGCTGAAACTTCAGTTGCCTTGACAGGGCCAGACCAAATAATTTGGTGGACCTTATGTGGCCCTTGGACCAGATATTACCCAACTCTGTTATAGAGGGTTCACTATAAGTTGGAACTGAGTGGCACTTAAAAACAATCAGAGAATTACTACTGCCATTCCATTTACTTAATAATTCCAACATTTTGTCTCACCCTCTAATAAGATGTCATCAGGTTGGAGAAACTGGAGTCCATATAACACGAGTTGAATGATCATTCCACTAAGCCCTTGAGAAAGGTTCACATTCTAAACCAAGAAATTCAAGAGATGATTTGGAGCAAAGGCAGTGAAACAAGTTGAAAGCCTTCAAAATAAATCTTACTTTTCAGATGGCTCAGCTTCAGTCATTATAAATATAAATGGAAGACATTCTTTTCAATGTCTTGTAATGTTTTCTCTACTTGGAAATATGGTATTTGGATTAAAGTAGTTTATATAACATTGTTATTCACAAAAGACCATGGGTTTAGGAGACCAGACAGATTAAAGGATAATAGTTAAGAGAGCAGGTATTTCAGAACAGAAAGTGCAGGGCCATTAGAATTGTCACAATAACCATGAAAGAAACTCATAATGGAGCAGCTATTGTATCAGTGAAAATATCCTGCTGGCAAATTCAATTCAAACTCTAGACCAGTGGTGCTCAATCCTGACTGCCTCTAGAATCACCTGGGAAGCATTGTAAAAATAAAAATGATTTTCCCATCCTGCATACACTCTGATTTAATTATCCTGGACTGAGTCTTTGACATCAGTATATTTTAAAAGCCCTGCAGGTTCTTCAGTTATGTGGCCAGAATTGAAACTCTGCTATGACTATGGGTGGACACCATCTGCTATTCATTAATTTTTTAAAATGCCATGGAAATATCTCTCAAAAGAAAACAGTGATTGATTTGATGGTATTAGTCATTCTCATTACAAGATGGAATTTGAGCAGACTATTTGAGACGTCATTCCTTACGTATTCCTGACAAGTTGTACAAGTATTCAGTTTTTCCTTTTTCTCCTTTTTCAGTACTGAAAACTTTGATTTCTCTTTTGCTCACAAAGTTCAAGGTGAATCTTGAATTTTTAGCCTCATTCAAATAAAGTCTTGAATGAATATGCAATTCTATATTTTTCTTCATCCTCTCTAAAACTATATTCCAAACCCCATGTTATTCAGAACTAAGATGACAGATTATTAATTTTTTCATGCTTTTTAGTTTAAATAACTCACCTGTTCATTCATACATTCACTTAATACATATTTATGGGGAGTCATATACCTGCCAAACACTACAAAAGGTACTCAAGATTCAATAACTGGCCAGCAAAAGTCAAAACAGTTTTTCTTTTTAGAGAATTTACAGTCTAGTGAAATGAGAAACAGTTTACGATATTATTATTATGGGGAATCCAATCTAGGAGACTTTATGAAGGAAGTGACATTTGAATGAGATCTGAAGGATAAATGAATAGGACATGCTGTATTAGGAAACTTCTGATGTCATGAGATGAAAACAAATATAGCAACTATTTTAATATAAGGAGAAATAATGAGAATTATGGATATTGCAAGATCTGGAAAGCTCCTAACAAAGAAGCTACATCAAAATTAAATAGTATACTTGATGTTCACAACCCTACTAATTTCCTACTTTGTCTTGTATTTTTTGTGATACTCAGCTACTTATCAATAGACACAACTCTGCAACGGCTGGAATCATATTCCTTCTACAATATGAGTAAAATGACTCACATGTAAGTACAATGAAAAGTGTGTCAGTGTCCCCAGCTATTGTCAATCATGGCTGATGATGTGGGGGTGCCAGATGACAATGAGAACTGGTTCCTAGAACATAGGTAAAAACTTCTATTTATGGTCAAATTCTAAGTCTCTCTCTGAGTTTATGTTAATCCATCCTGATCACTTCTCAGTTCCGTGATTAAAAGATGAAAGACAACATGTGAAATCCTCTTCATGACCTGCTATTTTATTCTATTGTTATGCTGTCTGCAGATATTTTTGGGGCATATGCCAGTGGGTCAATGAATGTTTACTAAGCACTCATTTTGCGTTTTGCCCCATCAGCAAATAAAGGTCCTAAAAGCTTTACTCCATTCACCTTGTCATGGTCAACTCTACTTTGCGGAGGCAGCTCTTCCCCAGATTGAGTGCCTTCCAATCTGAGGGGCTCATCTTTGGGTAATATATCTGACAAAATTGTGGTGCTTTTCATCATATTTCAATATTAAATCATGATGCTATCTGACAGTATTCCACTACTTACTACTCATGAAGATTTCAGTGACTAAACATATGGAATTAGTTAGTCTCTCATTCTTACTAGTCTGTCTTAGTCAGCAGAAACCTTTCAACTATGGGTGACCCTGCTGGTATTTAAATACCTGTGGCATAGCTTCCAGAATCATAGCCACATGCAAGCCATCCCAGTATGACAAAGTGACAGATGAGTAGTGGTATAAATCTTTATGGGAGCAAACTCACCTGCCGCCTCTTGGAAACCCTATATAGGGTTGCTATGAGTTTGAACCAACTCATCTTTCTCCTGTGCAGTAACTGGTAGTTGTGAACTGCCAACCTTGTATTTAGCAGTCCAGTGCTTATCATACAGTGCCACCAGGACTCCCCCCAAAATTGTTTTTATTTATGTAGTAATTACAGCTTATAAAGAATTTTACATACAAAATCATATTTCATTATTTTTAAATGCCATGTGTTATAAAATATCAATGTCATTTGATGAATGAAGAAAAATAAGCACCTATGATTTGTTTTTATTTATGTGGTACATTACAGCTTATAAAGAATTTTACATGCAAAATCATATTTCATTGTTTTAAATGCCATTATGTTTTGAAATATCAATTTCATTTGATTAATGAAAACAACAACAACACTAATTATCAATAATAGCAGTCCTAGTGTGATGCTGTAGGGTAAAGCACTAGACTGGAAGGTCAGTTTAAATCATACGGTCAGTGGTTCAAACTCACTAGCTACTTCTTGGAAACCCTATACAGGGTCACAATGAGTTGGAACCAACTCGATGGCACTTAACAACAATGACAACAATCAATAAATGCTTGTCTAGACAAGGACTCCTGATGGCACAGTAGTTAAATACCTGATCTGTAGACTGAAAGGTCAGAGGTTTGCATACATCAGTCATGGGAGAAAGACATGGCAGACTGCTACCATAAATATTTATAGCTTTGAAAACCCTCTAGGGTTGTTCCACTTTGGCCTAAATGGTCACTATGAGTTGTAATCCATTTGAAAGCAATTTGTTTGAAATGGTCTAAGACACTATGCTAAGAATTTCATGTACTTTGCTTAGTTAACACTCAATTGCCCTTCAAAAACTAATCTATGAAACTGATTCTTATTTCCACAACTTGTATATAAACATATAAATGTTGCTGTTACCACGTGCCATCAAGTCAGTTCCACACATAGTGAACCTATACATAATAGAACTGAACACTGTGTGGCCCTGTGCCAGCCCCACATTTATGGTTACACTTGAGCCCATTACTGCTGCCATTGTTCCAAATCTATGTCACTGAGACTCTTCCTCTTTTTTCTGACCCTCCATTTTACCAAGCATGATGTCTTTCTCCAGGGATTGGTGCCTCCTGATTGTTGTTGTTGTTGTTGTTAGGTTCCATCGAGTCAGTACCGTCTCATAGTGACTTTATGCACAGCAGAACGAAACACTGCTTGATCCTGGGTCAGCCTCACTACTGTTGCCACGCTTGAGTCCATCGATGCTGCCACTTGGCCAATCCATCACGTTGGGGGTCTTCCTCATTTTCTCTGACCCTCCACCTTACCAAACATGATATCCTTCTCCAGCGACTGGTCCCTCCTGACAACATGTCCAAAGTATGAGAGACGAAGTTTGGCCATCTTGGCCTGCAAGGAGCACTCTTGCTGCACTTCTTCCAAAACCGATCTATTGGTTCTTTTGGCAGCCCATGCACTTTCAATATTTTCCAACATCATAATTCATTCTTCTTGGATCAACTACTAACACTCATGGAAGCAGCAGTCAAGAAATCAAATGACATATTGCATTAGGCAAATCTGCTGCAAAAGATCTTTTTAAAGTGTTGAAGAGCAAAGATGTCAGCTTGAGGACTTAGTTGCCAAAAATACGAAGCCATGGTATTTTCAATAACCTCATATGCATGTGAAAGCTGGGCAGTGAATTAGGAAGACTGTAGAGGAATTGGTGCCTCCTGATAACATGTGCTAAATGTGACACATGAAGTCTCACCATTCTGACTTCTAAGGAACTTTCTGGCTTTACTTCTTCCAACACAGATTTGTTTGTTTCTGGTGGTCCATGTTACTTTTAATATGCGTCTCCAACACCATAACTCAAATGAATCAATTCTTCTATGATCTACCTTATTCAAAGTACAACTTTCACATGTATATGAGGAGATTGTAAATATCATTGCTTGGGTCAGGCATACTATGTAGTCTCAAACTGACATCTCAACTCTTGAACACTTGAAAGAGGTCTTGTGCAGCACATTTGCCTGATGATTGCTTGCCTGTTGATTCCATGGGTGTTGATAGTGAATCCAAGGAAAATGAAATCCTTCATAACATCCATCTTTTCATCATTTATTATGATATTATTTATCGTTCAAGTTGTGAAGATTTTTGTTTTCTTTACATTAAGGTTCAATCCATGCTGAAGGTTGTGGTCTTTGATTTTTATCAGAAAACATTTTAAGTCCTCTTGCCTTTCAGTAAGTAAGGTTGTACAATGTGTGTTTCACAGATTGTTGAGTCTTCCACCAATCCTGATGACATGTTCTTCTTCACATAATCCAGTTTCTCTGATTATTTGTTCATCATACACAGTGAATAAGTATGGTGACAGAATACAACTCTGGTGCACATCTTCACTGATTTTAAAATATTTAGCGTCCCCTTGTTCTGTTGGAATGACTGCCTCTTGGTCTATGGAATGACTGCCTCTTGGTCTATGACTGCCTCTTGGTCTATGTCAGGGGACAGGTTCTGAAAGATCACAATGAAACATTCTGGAATACTCATTCTTATAAATATTATCCATAATTTATCATGATCCACACATTTGAAAGCCTATGCATAGTCAATAAAGCACAGATAAACAACTTTCTGGTATTCCCTGCTTTCAGCCAAGATCCATCTGGTATCAGCAATGATATCCTCCTCATTCTAAGTCCTCACCTGAATGTGACATAAACTTCTGGCAGTTCCTTGTCTATGTACTGTTGTAGCTGTTTTTAAATTATCTTTAGCAAAATTTTACTTGCATGATGATAATGATATTGTCTGATGATTTCTGCATTCCATTGGGTCATCTCTCTTTAGAATGGACACAAATATGGATCTCTTCTAATCAGTTGACCAGGTAGCTACCTTGCATAGTTCATGGCACAGATGAGTGAGTGCCTCCAGTACTGCATCAGTTTGTTGAAAGATTTCAATTGTTATTCCATCAATTCCCAGAGCATTGTTCTTTGCCAATGCCTCAGTGCATCTTGGACTTCTTTCAGTACTGCTAGCTCTTGATCATATGCTACATCTTAAAATAATATCTACCATATCTTTTTGGTACAGGGATTCTGTATTCCTTCCATATTATTTTGATGCTTTTTAAGATCATTAAATATTTTGCCAATTGCTATTGTTGTTAGATGCTGTCGAGTCAGTTCTGAATCACAGTGACCTTATGCACAACAGAACAAAATACTGCCCAGTCCTGTGTAATCTTCACAGTCAGTATTAAGCTTTAGTCCATTGCTGTTGCTACTGTGCCAAACATCTCCTTGGGGGTATTCCTTTTTTTCACTTATCCTCTTTACCAAGCATGATATCCTTCTTCAGGGATTGATCCCTTCTGATACTATGGTCAAAGTATGAGGGAAGTCTCACCACCCTAGCTACCAACGAGCATTCATGCTGTACTTCTTCCAACACATATTTGCTTCTTCTCCTAGCAGTCCATAGCACTTTTAATATATTTCTTCAACAATAAAACTCAAATGCATCAATACTTCCATGGTCTTACTTTTCACTGTTTAACTTTCACATTTATATGCAGCTATTGAAAATACCATGGCCTGGGTCAGGTGCACCTTAGTCCTCAAACTGACATCTTTACTCTTGAACACTTTAAAGAGATTTATGGAACAGATTTACCTAGTGCATATGTTGTATGAAGTCAAGGATTAAATTTTTTCCTTAATTCTTTCATAAATGTTTGTTGTTGTTGTTGTTGTTGTTGTTAAGTGCTGTTGGATCAGTTCCAATTTATAGCTACCCTGCATAGGATTTCCAAGGAGGGGCTGGTGAGGTGAACCGCTGATGCTGAGATTCAAACTGACCTTGCAGCCTGATGCTTACCCTACAGTGCCATACCAGGAAAATGCTACAAGAACAAACAGACAAAAATAAATGCAACTTTTGAAACAATACAAAATCTGCCATTAGTAATCCAGAAGATTAATACTAAGGTTTCAGAAATTGAAAGGGCAATAGAGAATATTTGAAATAATGGAATCCCAAATTAGTGAATTTAGAGAAAAACCTTTCAATACTAGAAGAACAATCAGAAAAAAGAATTAAAATCTCAGAAGAAAACATAACAGTTATGTGAGACACCATGAAGATGAACAACTTATGGGTAAATGGAATTCCAAAACAGGAAGAGACAATAAAAAGCACAGAAAAATTATCTAAGTGTTGTTGGAAGACTTTTCTAACATCATGAAAGACAAAGAGATAAGCATAAAAGAAGCTGAATGACCCCCAAACAGGATAGATTTCAAATGAAAATCACCAACACATATCATAATCAAACTTTCCAAAATCAAACACAAGGAAAGAATCCTGAGAGCAGCTTGGGAAAAATGAAAAGTTACCTACAAAGGAGAACCAATAAGACAAGCTCTGATTTCTTACCAGAAATAATACAGGTAAGAAGGCAGTGGAATGGCAAGCATATGCCCTCAAATATGATGGCAAAATTAGGATATTTCCTGATAAATAGAAATTAAAGGAATTTGTAATGACCAGACCAACTTTACAAAAAATGCTAAAGGGTATTCTTTGGACTGAGAACCAACAACTGCTGATAACAACCTGATAATTACCATACATAACAATGCCACCCAGAAATAAATACAGATATAGAAGTATTTAAAGTGAAACAAAGCTACAAGACGGAAAATGGGAAACCAGACATACCAACATATAATGAAGAAGTCAGCTACAAAGAATTGATGCTTTTGAGTTATGGTGTTGGAGAAGAATATTGAAAGTGCCATGGACTGCCGAAAGAACAAACAGATCTGTGTTGAAAGAAGTACAGGCAGAGTGCTCCTTGGAGGCCAGGATGGCCAAACTTCATCTCTTATACTTTGGACATACTGTCAGGAGGGACCAGTCACTGAAGAAGGATATCATGTTTGGTAAGGTAGAGGGTCAAAGAAAAAGAGGAAGACTCCAGTGAGATTACTTGGCAAAGTGGCAGCATCAATGGGCTCAAGCGTGGTAACAATTGTGAGATTCACCCAGGTTTGGGCAGTGTTTCGTTCTGTTGTACATGGGGTTGCTATGAGTCGGTATCAACTCAATGGCACCTAACAACAATAACAAAGTCAAAGCAAAAAGTGGGAATAGTGTAGATACAGAACTTCCAAAAGGCAAGGAGGTCAAGAAGATTTCAAAATAAAACAGACTGTTTAAAGCAGGGAAAATACAATAAATTACAGGATAACCTCAAAGAAAAATAATATACCCACAACTGAAATGAAAAAAAGAGGAAAATCAGAAAGATTTAGTAAACATTAACACAACAGAAATGAAAATGAAAAGAAAGCCCACAAACAAAATGAAATCAGCATAAAAAATTATGTGGAACAAAAAAACCAGCAGCATTAGGGAAAAAAACAAAAAACAGAAATAATAGTAATCAATTCATGCCTATTGGTAATTACTCTGTATGTAAATGGATTAAATGTACCAGCCAAGAGACATAGAGAGCAGAATGAATAAGAAAACAGGATTTTTCAATATGCTGTCTACAAGAGACATATCAAAAAGTAGAGAGCATAACTGTCCATCAACAGAAGAATGGTTAAACAAACTTTCGTACATACACATAATGGAATACTACAAAAGAATAATGATGAATCTGTAAAACATCTCACAACACAGGTGAACCTGGTTGAGTAAAATTATGCTGAGTAAAATGTTGTTATTGTTAAGTGCCATCAAGTCAATTCCCACTTATAGTGACCCTGAATAGGGTTTCCAAGGAGCATCTGGTGAATTTGAACCAGTGACCTCACAGTTCAAACCAACCTTGCAGTCCAGTGCATTATCCCAAAGTGCTACACAAAAGGACAAATGTTTTATGAGGTCAATGTTGTTAAAAGTTTAAAGAAAAAAGATTTCTTGATAAGAAATGATGGATGATGATTACTGGGGAGTAGTCAGAAAATTATTCACAGGTTTGAGGGTAGACACGTGTCAACATGGGTGACAGGGTTGGCAATATATAACAAGAGAGAAGTGTGCAGAGAAAAGATGAAGGTAGTGGAAGACACAAAAAGGAATGCAATAGTTGAAGTGCATAAAAGTAAATGCTATTAACTGTTGGGACATGGAGAAAATTGCAATCATTGTAAAGAAGCAAAGTATGTGATTTGATGAGCATAAAACTCATCATCTGCTCTGTAAATCTTCACTGAATTCCCAATAAAAAGTTTTTAAAAATGTATTTCCTAACATTGCATTATGTTGCCATTGATAATGTTCAATACTCAATAATACTGATGTTTCAAATGTTGTATCAGATCAATTGCTCAACTGGCAACAATTATGAGAGTTGACCAGTTTTTGTTTGCTTGACAATGTCTGCCTTTTGCCTTCAATTTTGTAGGACCTTTTTGTGGGATTGTCAGGTTATTACTATTTTTTGCTCTCTGCAGATAGCATCCATCCTATTGGTTTCTATAATTTCGGTAGAAAATTTAACTATCAGCCTTGCTTCTTCCTTAAACATATTATGTATTTCACGTCTTGGTGCTTTTAAGTATTTTCTTTCTGTCCTTAATTTTTAGTACTTTACTATGATGTTCTATGATGTGACTGTCTTTCTGTTTATCCTTTTGAAGTTTGTAGCAATTCTTATATCTGTGACCGATTGTCTCTTCTAAGTTTTTAAAATTATTTTCAAATAATGCTTTGATTTTATTCTTTCTCTCTCCTTTTTAGTGGTTATCCAATAATAAGTATATCACACTTTATGCTGTACTAATATTTCTTTTGTTTTTCTTCTGTGCTTCAGACTCCATATGTTCTTCTGAGTTGTCTTCCAGATTACTAATTGTATCTTAGGCTGTGTCTAATCTTGTGTTAAATGTTTGTACTGCTGTTGTTGCTATTAGGTGCCATGGAGTTGGTACCAACTCATAGTGACCTTATGCACAGAACGAAACACTGCCCGATCCTGGGCCAACCTCCCTACTGTTACCATGCTTGTTTGTATTTACTCTTTTTTACAGTTATTGAATTTATACATTCTAGATTTGCAAAAATGAAGAGAAACAGCTGTAAACATCCACTGAAAACAGGAACATGGAATGTAC
>NW_006408588.1:8340960-8365475 GCF_000296735.1 Chrysochloris asiatica | reverse complement strand
GGGGGGGTGCAGGTTTACAGGGTACACCCCTTGGTTGGGTGAGGATGCATGGACAGGATGATAACTATGCCAACGAAATGATGGATGATGGAATGAATGTAAAGCTGATGTTCTTCCATGTAGACTATCACACAACTCACAATAAAACATTAAAAAATAAAAATAAAATGCATTTGCCTGCGTGGAAAAAAAAAAAAAAGGATGTCAGAAGAGATTCCGACCTTGCACTGTATCATAGAGATGCTAAAGCAAATGGGAGAAAAGAGGAAGTAAAAGAGCTAATCAGAAAATTTCAAAGGGCAGCTAGAAAAGACAAAGTCAAGTATATACTATAATGAAATGTTCAAAGACCTAGAGTTAGAAAACCAAAAGGGAAGAACACATTCAGCATTTCTCAAGCTAAAAGAACTGATGAAAATATTCTAGCCCTAACTTGAAATACTGATGAATTTTATGGGCAAAATATTGAATGATGTAGAAAGCATCAAAAGAAAATGGAATAAATATGAGTCACTAGATGAAAAAGAAACAGTCTGTGTTCAACCACTTCAAGACATAGCATATAATCATGAGCCAATGATACTGAAGGGAGAAATCCAAGCTGTACTGAGGCATTGACAAATACAAGGCCCTGGGAATTGATGGAAAACAAATTGAAATCTTCCAACAAACTGAAACTGATACAGCACTGGAGTCATTTACTCATCTATGCCAATTGATTGGAAGAAGTTCATACTTGTGTCCATTCCAAAGAAAAGTGACCCAGTGGAATGTAAAAATCATCAGAAATATCATTAATATCACATGCAAGTAAAATTTTGTTCACAATAATTTAAAAATAACTGCAACTGTACATTGACAGAAAACTTTCAGAGGTTCGAACAGTATTCAGATGAACTGTGGATATCATTGCTGACATCAAATGTATCTTGACTTAAAGCAGAAAATACCAGAAAGATGTTTACCTGTTCTTTTTCGACTATACAAAGACTTTTAACTGTGTGGATCAGAACAAGCCATGAACATTGTGGAGATTGAGTATTCCGGAACACTTAATTGTGCTCATGAGGAACCTATACATAGACCAAGAAACAATCATTTGAACAGAACAAGGGGATAATGAACGGTTTAAAATCAGGAATGGTGTGTGCCAGGGTTGTATTCTTTCACCATACTTGTCTTTATGCAATCTGTACACTAAGAAAATAATCCAAGATACTGGATTATATGAAGAAGAATGTGGCATCAGGATTGGAGGAAGACTCATTAACAACCTGCAACCTGCAGATGAAACAACTTTGCTTGCTGAAAGCAAATAGGATTTGAAATACCAAAGATGACAGCCTTCAGTATGAGTTGTACTTCAACAAAAATCCTCCCCACTAGACCAATAAATAGCATCACAATAAACAGAAAAAAGATTCAAGTTGTCCAAGACTTCATTTTACTTGGATTCACTATCAACACTCATGGAAACAACAGTCAAGAACAATTCTGTTGCATTAAGTAAATCTGCTGCACAAGACCTCTTTAAAGTGTTGAAGAGCAAAGATGTCAGTTTGAGGACTATGATGCTTCTGACCCAAGAAAGGGTATTTTCAGTAGCTTCATATGCATGTGAATAAGGAAGACTGTAAGAGAATTGATGTGCTTGAGTTATAGTTTTGCAAAAGAATATTGAAAGTACCATGGACTCCTGGTGTGGCACTACAGGATCAACACTGGACTGCAAACCATAAGGTCGTGGTTCAAACCACCACCTGCTCATCGGAAAACCTATACAGGGTCGCTGTAAGGTGGAATTGACCTGAAGGCACTTAACAACAAAAATAGACTGCTAGAAGAACAAACAAAACTGTGTTGGAAGAAGTATGGTGTGGTCAGGATGTTCCTTAGAAGCCGGGATGGTGAGACTACATCTCTTATACTTTGGACATCTGATCAGGAAAAGGATATCATGTTTGGCAAAGTGAAGGGTCAGCAAAAAAAAGAGAAGCCTCACAATGAGATGGATTGGTACAGTGGCAGTAGCAATGGGCTCAGACTTACAATTGTGAGGATGGTATAGACCTGGCAGTGGTTTGTTCTGTACTGGATGGCACCTAGCAGCCACAACTGGTGGGAGATACATCTAAAGGGATATTCAAAAAGAAACTCTTGGAGGGCAGTAAAAATTTGTTCTGAGAGAAGGTGATCACTCCTCTTGTAAAATTTGGATTTCGTTCCACCAGTAACTGAAATGCTAATATCTTAATATATGCAAGTGAGTGGTATGTACATTGTTTGGTGGTACAGGTTATTGTCGTGTGCTGTAGAGTTGATTCTAACTCATAGTGAATCTATAGGATGAAGTAAAAGTGCCCCACAGAGTTTACAAGGCTGTAATCCTGCTGTAGCACTGGAGGATAAGCCCTGGACTGATAGCCATAAGGTTGGTGGTTAAAACCCACCAGCTGCTCCTCAAAAACCCTATATAGGGTTGCTGTGAGTCTGAACCAACTCAACAGCACTCAACAACAATACAATGTTTAAGGGAACAGATTGTCATTTCTTTTTTCCATGGAATGACTGGTGGATTTGGACTAACTGCTGACTTTTCAGTTCCTAGTTGAGTGATTAACCATTGTGCCACTACGGTTCCTCAGGTAATAAAAGGATAGATCAAAAAGCAGACTTACTTAAGGTTTTAAATAGACAGATTCTGGCCAAACTCCCTATCTGACATTTCCAGCCCTTTGCTATTTGGCCTTCACTTAACCCATGAGCCTTGCCCCACGTACTTGTTCTGATGTGGCTCTGTAAGATAAGCACTGAACAGCTAGCTAACTTCAAGGTCAGCAGTTCAAACCCACCAACTGCTCCTCAGAAACCCTATGTAGGGTCTGTATGAATTTGAGTCACCTTGATAGTATTTAACAACAACTTCCACATGAACTCTAGTTCAACTGAACTAATTTGTTTACTATCCCTCAAATCTATTTTATGGAATCTCACATCTCCCCTTTATTACCAGGATGCTCCATGTCACATTTTGATGTTTTGGCTTCTACTTCCTATTGAAATTCTATGTCTTCCCCTATGCAAGGAGTCAAGGCTGCATTTGCCTTAGAAGTTTACCAAAAGATTTTCTTTAAAGCGTGACTGGGTGCCTAAATCTCATCCCAAGGCATACCTTCCCTCTCAAAATAGTCACTGCATCCATTACTGATATTTTAATAGCTGCCAAGTATTTTAAACCAACTAAATGTGGGAGGCTACAGGAATCTGAGAATTTTTGTACTTGTGTTGTTTCAAGCATGTTTTTTAATCTTAGTATTTTTTTCTCTGAATGTCACAAACTTTGGGCATTTAAGACATTGTCTTTAACTAATGTCCTCTGTCTTCTGAACATAGCTTTTCAATGGTACTGCTGTTCCCAGGTAGCTGCTGGGAGAAGGCCATTCTTGGCAAAATACTAAACACAATATAATGTAGAATGTGAAAGGGGAATCCTGGTTTGGAGTTGGGTCATCTTGTTGTGTTCAGACCCCATCCTTGTGTTTGCCCTCCCACATAGAACTATCTTATTTAAAAACATAGCCCAAAACTCTCTTTCTTCCTCACACATATAGAAAGAAACTTCACAGCTTATTTTTATCTTCTAATTCATTTGGTTTAAAGAATCCCCAGATTCCTTTAAGAAGAACAGATGTGCTGGCACTGGGTTGGTTGGACTCTTGTACCATGGAAAAACCCTATCTCACCCAACAGTTAGAATTTATCCATTATCATTCCAGTCTGACTGGAAACCTATCCTATCAGCTATTACATATTTTTTACCTATGGATTTCCTTACCTAAACTGTTTTCTTTTTGCTTGTTTTTTATGTAATTTAGTGGAATTTTCAACACTGGACTTAAAGTATTTCCTGACCTGACCAAAGTGTATTCCACTGATGTGTTCTTTATACTGTAAGTATGCACGCATGCAGTGTTAGGTGATGTCCCTTTTGTCAATGGCAAGTACTAGGGTGCAACCATGGGAGTTGGTTGAAGGCAAGTGTGGCAATTGTTACGAAGTAGGAGTGAATGACAGATGCATCGATGGATGAAGTAAGGCAAGGGCTAAGAAAAAACTATTGCATTGGGGTTGCGGGATTCTGACAAGAAAACCTCCAGCTGAGTGTTAGGGGTACAGAAGAGTGATGGGAGTGGGCTCAAGAGATACTTACCTAGAGAAAACTATAAGGAATGGCCAGAAGAAACTTTTTAGAAGTCTGCTTTTAAAAGGGGAACAGAAAAGTTTGGAGTAACTTGAAGAGGATATTGAGTTAGGAGGAAAAGTGTGCAAGTTTTTAATAAAAGAAAGTATGGCATGTTTGTTTGCTGGCAGAAATGATTGTGTAGAAGGAAAATTTGATAATAACTATACCTTATTTTTTATTTATAGTAAATACTGTTCCATACCTTATCAAATTTGCTTCTCTCAGTCATCACATCAGCATAAAAGGAAGGTTTAGGCTGTTTTTTTTCCATTTGACAAATAAGGAAACAAATCAAAACCTCAAAGAGCACTCAGTAGTGATGTCCAAACTACTTCCTGTGACTTCTGATTGATTACCATGAGCTCTTTTCCAAATCCATTAACACTGGTTCATTGTCTTATCCCTGGCACAACACCATAGACTAAGCACTGAAATTCTAACCACAAGCTCAGCAGTTCAAACCCACCAGCTGCTCTTTAGGAAACCCTATACAGGATCACTATGAGTTGGACGTGACTTGACCACACGTAATAACAACAATGGTACAGAAGAGAAAGGATATACTCAGAGGTTGAGTTAGCACTACAGAGTCAGCAAAAATGTGGCGTAATAAGATCCAAACTCCGGAGTTTTTACCAGAACAAAAAGTAATCTCAACTTCTTATTGCAGAAGTGCACACCTCAAGATACAGGAAGATTTCCAGGTATTAGGCTGGCTCAGGAATGTTCTAGAGGAACATCTGTCTGGCAGAGTTGTGCAAGTAGAAGATTTTTTAAGTAACATCCTTGAAATGAAATGCATTAATCTATTTCTCCTAACCCCTGTTAGAGATCTCACACTTAGAAACCTCTGTTGCTATAGACACAGTATGTGTTGCAAAGTCAGAAGCCCCGGGGATCCACCTACTCTTCTTCTAGACCAGGATTAAGTCAGGAACTTCAACCCCCACCCATATCTCACTCACTTACTGCATATTTGGGGCATCTTGGACAGCTCTCACCATCTCAGTGAACTTCTGAGCCACCAGTGACTAAGGAGATTTGATGAGTCTTGAAAAAGAGACAAGATTTTTTAAGTATTGTGTATGGTTAGTCATTGAAGTACATATGTGCAGTAAGAGCCCTAAACTCAATCAGCATAAAGAGCAAGTTTGTTGTTGTTTTTTTTCTTCAAGTATTTATGTCCTTCTCTTTTGCAGTGAAATTACAGACAACCCTTACATGACTTCAATTCCTGTGAATGCTTTTCGAGGGCTGTGCAATGAAACCTTGACACTGTAAGTATTGTCAGTTGCACTCTGGTTGTCCAAGTTAGCTGGTGCTGATAATAACAAGGCTTTTAAAAAACAGAAGTGTATTCTCTCACAAGGTCCTTGTCTCCTTTCAGCATCTGTGGATGATGTTTTCCTTGGAGCTTTCCATGTCTCGGCATCACTCTTTCCCTAGATCTAGGAGCTTAACAGTGCAGGGATCCCAGGTCCAAAAGATGTACTGCTCTCCCAGATCTTCTTTCCTGGTGGTAACAGGTTCCTCCTTCCTGCCTTCTTTGGTCACTGCTTTCTCTTTTTATTTCTTGTAAGATAAAAGGTGTTGCATGCCATACCCCCTGGGACTCTCCCTTACATCCTATAATGTTCCTGATGGAATGTCACTGGACTGCAAGGTTAGTTTGAGTCACAATGTCAGCGGCCACCAGCCTCGCTCCTCAGAAACCCTACACAGGGTCACTGAGTCAGATCTGACTCAACTGCATTTAACAACAATAGCCCACCCTTATGGAATTTCTGGTGTGACACTGTAGGATAAGTATTGGACCACAAAGTCTGTTTGAACCCCAATGTCGGTGGTTCAAACTCACCAGCCACTACTTGAAAAACCTATACAGGGCCACTATGCATCAGAATCGACTTGATGGCACTTAGAAACAACAAAATCCCACCATTAGTCCTTTTATTAGTTTATCACATCCTGGGGGACCATCCCGTAATTGCCAAAGTACTAAGAATTATGGCCCAGACAAGTTGACACATATTTTGAGGGAACACAATTCAATCCATGGCACTGGCCAACAACTGCATTTTTATTTGAGCCACTGTCATGTTTTCACAAGCCACCCAAGAATCATACTAACTTATACTATGTACTTTACATTCTACAAAGGGTTTCACATATTTAAATAAGAGTATTATCTTATGGTATGTTACTTTATAGACTACAAAAAGGTTTCCAGTAAAAAGACAAAGGCATTCCCTGGGTGGCATAAACAGTTAAGTCTTTGGATGCTAACCAAAAGTTAGTGGTTTGAATCTACCTTGAGATGTCTTAGAAGGAAGACATTTACTTCTGAAAAATCAGCCATTGACATGAAGAAGATTGTATCCATGGCAATGAAATGATAGACGATAGGATGAATGTAAAACTAATGTTCTCCCATGTAAGCTATCACATAATTCACAATAAAACATTTTTTTAAAATAAGTCATTGAAAACTCTACAAAGTTCAGATATCTTTGACATACATTGTTATTTTTGTTGTTACTGTTAAGTGCCATCGATTTGGTTCTGACTTATAATGACCTCCGAGGAGCAGTTGGTGGGCTTGAACCACCAACCTGTTAACAGCCCTACAGTGCCACAGTAGGACTCCATTGTCACACATGGGATCATCACAGATTGAAATCAACTTAATGACAACTAGTGTTGAAGGAACATTTTCTTACAGCTGCCGTGGTTGGCACATTTTTTTCTGTAAAGTGCCAGTTAGGCTTTACAGACCGCATGGCCTCTGTATCAATTACAAAACTGTCATTGCAGGGTGAAAGCAGCAATACAGAATATATAAAAGAATGAGCATGGCTGTGTTCCAATAAATCGTCATTTACAATAACAGGCAATGGATCAGATTTGGCCTACAGGCCTTTTAGAATTTTCTATAGTCTATAAAGGAAGAACCTGCAGGTAAGTGATTTTCCCAAGGTTACTATGAAAATGGTGTCACGATGGCCTTTGCACACGCTTACACTTTAACTTCATAATCACCAACTATTATAACCTCCTGTGAGGGAAAACTGAATCAGCAACACAGTGTTACCATCTATCATCATGATTTCACATGGAAGGGCTCTGCTCTTTAGATGTTCAGAAATAGACCCTCCCCTCCCCTCGCTGCCCATAAAGAGGGAAATTAACAAAATGTAGAGAAGATCGAATAGAAGTATAAAAGATAAGCTCTCCACCATGGTAGACAAGTCCTCTCATGAAGAGGAAGGGATGCCTCTGAAGGACCTTCTCTCTTCATTCCCTGAGCACTGCCTAAATTCAGGCATTGCAGACTATGGATTGTCACTCCAGTTTCTTTTCACTGGTCACACTACAGTCAAAGGGTTCTTTATCAGTCACAAATCTGATAGAAATTATCCCTAGCAAACCTGATCCCAGCCTCCATGCAGCCCTCCTAAGGTCCTATTTTTCAAGCTACTCCTATTAAGTTTCTTAAATCATTGAGCCTCTATCCAGAGTGGAACATTCCAGCTAATTCTCAGTTCAACAAGGGAGAGCTCTCTTGAAAAGACAGGAGTTCCTTCTCAGACACTATTTCTTTTCCAGATAGTAAAGCAAAGACTTGGGATCGTAGCCTGCTCAGTCCAAATCTCAAAGCCTTTGACCTCCACTGTGCTGGGTTTCATTGTACCATCTAGCACCCATTGTTGTTGTTGTTAAGTGCCGTCGAGTCAGTTCCGACCCATAGCGACCCTGTAGCACCCATTATAAACTCATATATTTAAGATCTCTTTACAAAATGTTATTTTTTCAAGTATTTTTTTTACCTCTGATGATCCCATATCCTAGGCATTTCTCTCAATTGAAAACTTCATATTGTCCCACACCTAGTACAATGCCTACTAAACATCTAAGAGAGAGAACCTCAGATCTCCTAAAAACTAGTTAGGAATAACATGGGCTATCCATGGTCCTTCCCAGATTGTTTCTACATTTTTGAGGGGGAAATCCTCACTTCCTTTGAAGTTCATATTCTCAAACTCTGTTACATTTCCTCTTTTTCATTTTTGCCATTCTTGGACACCTTACTGATTTCAATTCCTGCTTGATGCTATCCAGATATCCTTACTGCAATTAGTCTTTACAGCATCCTCTTTGTTTCCTATGACTCTGATCTCAATACTACAGATTTTCTACACATTCCTACTGTGGTGTCGTGGATTCTCTAATGTCTCTTCTAATCACAGTCTGCTACACCCACCAAATGACATTTCTGCCCTGCTAGGTCTGGGTAAGAGAAATAAAGAGAAGATACTGATAAGATGGCATGATTCCACTGTGGATGTTAGCAGAGCTCACTGTGATTGTAAAAACTTGAAACTCTAGCATGGCTTTAAAATGAGCTGTCTCTGAAGAAGGAGGGGGGACTCTCACTATCATCAAAGAAGACTCAGGAGTGGAGTGTATCTTGTGGACCTCCTTGACCCAGGAACAGTAAGACTGACACTGGACAAGTGTCAGAGGAGTCGCAGCAGCAGAACCAAAACCCAGAGCATGACACAGAAGTGGATTTCCCAGCTCATGGAACAAGTGAAGCTGAGTGATTTGGGACAGGAAGCCTGCAAGTGAGGTGCCTCCAGGCACTTATGTTGTGGGCTAGGTTTGCTGACCCATGGAGCTAGACTTGAGTGCCGTTAGGCTGAGGCTTATGGTGGAGTAGTGTGTTTTGTGGGCATTTATCAGCAGCTGACTGACTGGAACAGCTATGCCCTGAGCATTTCTGACCCCAAATTGTAGCCTCTTAACTTTCCTATTAATGACCATAATCCTGAGTATGGTGTTTGAGTTTGTGTGGCCATTGCAAAGAATGATCAAACCCAATAGTAAAGCAGAGAGTGTTGTGAGAGGGATGGTTGGTGCCGTGTCATTTTTAGTTCTTGATGTTGTTAAGTGCCATTAAGTCAGTTCCGACTCACAGAAACCCTATATAGGGTTTCAGGAGCACCTGGTGAGCTTGAACCACTGACTTTGCAGTTCAAAGGGCTTTGCAGTCTGGTACATTAACCCACAGCACCACACCAGCTCCAGCCTTAAGTCAGTTCAATCAGTCATGTTCTTCCTTCCTATCCTGAGCTACTAAGTGATGCTGGAGAAAACTAGTGAACTACAAGTTCATAATCAACAACCATGAGCAACACTATGACTTCAGTGTTATGTAGCAACCCACCCAAACCAAACCTGAACTTACATCATACCATTGAAACTTTACCAAAGATAAAACAGTGACTTTTTGATTCTTTGTCTAAACTTATTTTATCAGCCTAAATCTATTTTATTACTGATAACTTCCTTTGAATTCTGATATTGTTCTCTCTCATGGGTTTTCATGACTCTCTTCTGAAATCACTTCTCAGATACCTTTTACAATTGAGAGATTTCTAAGAAATATCTGAACACATGGCTCCCTTGAAAAATCAAAAGATGTGAAGATGAGTCACATTCCTGTTTGACATTGACAAGACTGAATCAAGTCTATTACCTCTAGAATGATTATTACACCCTCCAGTTTGCTAGTTCATTTCATTTATAATTGCCTCAGACAGAATCTGCTTGCCCATTACATGACTCCTTGGTGCCTGTATTCATTTAAAGATGTGACCTGTGTCATTGGTCATCTTTCCTTCTTACCACAGGTGAATTTACCTACTCACCTTGCTTTAGTTTTGAGCAAGAACTCTCTAGGCAGACCTTTCCTGTGACATCAGATCCTGAGACACCCATGAATACTTCTACCATTGGATTAACTCTTGCCTTAAATTCTTTTTTTCAAATATGCATGGGACATTTCTAAAATTCTTTAATGGTAGTAAACCTCACAGTGAATCTGTTTCCGATAAATAGTTAAATGTTACTACGAGTTAATTCTGAATAATGGGCATTGTAACTGTGAACTGACATTTTATGTCCCAAACAAGGCATGAAATTTTTTTGTAGAGTTCATCTGTGGAACCTAAGAACCATCACACAGTGAAGAAAAGAAGCCTAACCCTCAAGAAAAGGCCCAGCACCACCTAGCACAGGTCACTGATTTCTCCTTTTTGTGTTGATTATAGGAAATTATACAACAATGGCTTTACTTCAATCCAAGGACATGCTTTCAATGGGACAAAGCTGGATGCTGTGTAAGTCATGGGTAGCCTCTAAGAAGGAGGGTCAAAATTCTGAATCTTTATTTCATTAAACTTTGCTGGTAGGGATTTTCGGAAGTACATTAAGAATGAGAAAAACTAAATTTAGATAACTGGGGGGGTGGCGGGGGAAGGGGTGTGTTGTGTAAAGTTGCTTCCAACTCATAGTGACCCTGAATAGCATTTCTGAAATTGTAAATCTTTATGGGAACAGAAAGACTCATCTTTGTCCCTCAGAACCTTTGGTAGATTAGAACTTCTGACCTTGAGGTCAGCAGCCCAATGTGTAGCTCACTATGCTACAGGGCTCCTTAAAGTTAAACAACTAAAGAGAGGAAAACTTTTAAATGTCAGAATGTCGAAAACATTCCGTTTTAGGCACTAAAAGTGGTATTATAGCACAACTCTGTTGTTGTTTAGTGCTGTTGTGTCAATTCTAACTCATAGTGACCCTGTACACAGTTCCCAAAGAGCAGCTGGTGATTCGAACTACTGACCTTATTATAGTTAGCAGTTCAGTGCTTATCCTACATTGCCGCACCACCAATCCTACAGCACAGTGCTAGTGGGGATGGTTTTGTACTGTCAAGTTGGTTTTGACTCACAGCAACCCTGTAAATGGTTTCCAAGGCTGTAAATCTTTAAGAGAGCAGAAAGCCCTATCTTTCTTCCATGGAGTGACTGGTAGATTCAAACTGCAGACTTTGAAGTTAGCAGCCCAGCTCATAATCCACTATGCTACCCGGCTGCATACAGCACATTAGAAAAGTAAAATTTAAGAAAGCATTCAGGCCTGCCTCCACCCACCCCTAAAAGGATGCAATGATTACTTACCTACATGAATTTAGGAATCAACTGATACT
Organism: Chrysochloris asiatica; assembly: GCF_000296735.1. Lineage (NCBI taxonomy): Eukaryota > Metazoa > Chordata > Mammalia > Afrosoricida > Chrysochloridae > Chrysochloris > Chrysochloris asiatica. The sequence goes on along the minus strand of NW_006408588.1, from coordinate 8,354,181 downwards.
TTCTGGGCCTGGCAGGTGTTCACACTACATACTGGGCCTTTGGAATATAAGTAGACCTCCTACAAATGGAGGCTAGGGGACAGGTTCTGCCTCTCTCTCATCCCTAGAATTAGTGTTACCAAGACTTGAAAATAATCCTAAGGAATTTGGCAAGAACCAGCTTGAGTAGACACTTACATTAGCTCCAGTTCTAAATCGCAAACTTTTAGCCTCAATCCAATGGAGAACCAAGTTGTCCTTTTCAATTATCTTGTAGAAATTGGCGTGTGGGAATGGTTGTGTGGATATGTACATGAAGTAAAGAGGTGTTTTAAGTTAATTCCAAAGCTTTTCAAAATGTCAGGTTTCTCTTTTAGCCCTTGCTGGCATATTTTCAAGAAAGATGTCCAGTTATATTTTATTGACTTAGAAATAACTGAGAAATCAACTTTTGCCCTTTCAAAAAATAAATAATGCTCAGAACTGAATGTTGGCAAAAAAAAAAAAAAATAGCTTAGCATGAGTTTCTGGGTTTGTTGTACTTTTATTTAATTTAAATTAATTTAATTTTTATTTAATTTGTAGGGTGTTTCCACTACAAAATAACTAGATCACATAGAAAATATATTTCTTATTGCATAGCTCCAAGAGACAGAAGTGGAACAAATTAACAAACCAAGATCTAAAACTGAAATAGTTCATGTTCAAAACGGAAGGTGTTCCCTTATAGACAAGTGCCAGCTTCGGTTGTACTGGGAAACTGGAACTTAGAGCAGAGAGAAGGCAGTTGGGGATGGTGTGAACCTGAGACACCTGCAGTGAGTCAAAAACTATGGGCAAAAGCTGGAGTGCTCTCATACCAATAGCAGCTCTTGACTCCTGGCAGAAATAAATACAGATCATCTACAGAAGAAATAATCTCAATGCAGGCATCCAGGTTTTTTGAAAATTAAGATCACAACCAAAGATCAGACATAGAAGAAAAAAAATCACCAGGAGTAAGAGTCAGTTGAAAGAACAAACAACAGATTTTTGTGTTTGATTTATCTCATAACCATTCACTTAGGCTTTAAAAGATTTTTTAAACAATTACATATTTTTTTACTTCCATAAATTCTACTTGTTTTTTGTTTCCTTATTTGTTTTCTAATGTACTGACGTTTTTTATAGGATTACAAAAATGAGCAAGCAACAAGACACTGTCTCATTTTCCCTTTAAATATTTCATATGTAATTATTTTATACTCTGGAACTGACCATTACAATCTGAAGATCTTATGATGCTAATCTGTTTTTGTAGTGCAGTATTTCTCAGACTTATTGGGCATGCAAGCCATCTAAGGGAACTTGTTAAAATGGAGCTTCTGATCTGATCAATCTGCAGTGAGCCTAAGATTCTGCATTTCTAAGAAGCTCCCAGGCGATGTAAACATTATTTCTCTATTCACTTCTCTTTATGTAGCAAGGGGTAGGTAAACTAGATTCACAACCATATGCAGTGAGCGTGAATGGTAAAGAACACGTATGTAGATCACAAGTGGTTTGGGGATGTTCTGGTTTGGGGGTTTTGTACTGTATTCTGATATGATTCCACTTTTATAGGATAAATGCTAGTAAATTTTTAAGTCATTAAACTTAGGCATAGTTTCTGAATGATCAGAAACAGAGTCTCAATTTTAAAGGGGGATCTTACTCGTTTCCAAGCTTTGGGGCTTCCTAGTCATCTTTATCAAATGAAGAGTCACAGAACCATTCTCTTCAGTGTCTCACTGAGGGATCATTACAATGTATGTCAGTCATTTAAAAATATAAATAGTTAGAAGAAAATTCGAAAACAAAGAAAATTTCAGGGAATCACTGCAAGAACAAACTGGCAAAATAAACGGAAAATTAGAAACCATATAAAAACAGCAAATAGAAATTGAGAAGGTTAATACAAAAATTTCAGGAATAGATAATGTTTTGGAAGGACAAAGGAGTAAAATTCAATCAATGGAAGACATAATTAGCAAAATTGAAGACAAGTCTCTTAATGTTAAACTGTCAGAAGAACAATCAGGAAAAAAAGAACAACAAACCTAAGAATTATATGAAACAATCAAGAATAATTTATGTATAACTGAAATTCCAGAATAGGAAGAGACAAAAAAAAGCTAGAAATTGTTGAAGATTTTTTAAAAAATGTTCCTATTATCATGAAAGATGAGAAGATATATCTTCAAGAAGCTCAATGAATTCTAAATAGGATAAATTTCAAAAGAAATATCACCAAAACATATAATAATCAAATTTTCCACAATTCAAAACAAAGAATCCTGAAGGCAGCATTAAAAAAAAAGAAATCACTTACAAAGGAGAACTAATAAGACTAAGTTCTCATTTCTTAGCAGAAACTATGTAGGCAATAAGGCAATGTTGTTATAGTTGTTAAGTACCATCGAGTTGATTCGGACCCATAGCGACCCTGTATAGGGTGACCAAGGGTCAGCTGGCGAGCTTGAATGACCGACCTTGCAGTTCAAATGACTTTGCAGTCTAACACATTAGCCCACAGCCTCACAATAAGGCAATGGGATGACATAAATAAAACCCTGAATGAAAAAATTGCCAAACAAGAATTGCATATCCAGCAAAGTTGTCCCTCAAATATGATAGCAAAATTGGACATTTTTAGATAAGCAGAAATTAAGGGAATTTTAAAAAACTAGAACAAACTTAATTGAAATATTAAAAGGAGCTCTTCAGACAGAGAACTAATAATGACAGACAACACTATCAGAGATTAAAACACAAATAACATAGCCCAGAAATCAACGCAGATATAGAAATATCAAAAATAAAATAAACCTGTGGCCCTTGACTCACAGATGACACTAATTCAGGCCTTAGAAGCCTCCTCACACCCAGTGATGTTTCAATTGTGGGACCAGCACAGTAATTAATATCTAAGCCAGTGCCCCACTGCCGTTACCTGCTTGGAAGCTGATGTCTCAAGGATGAACACACCTCAGGGACAGTAATGCTGTAGGCCCAGGAAAGGTAAAGGCAATCCAAGCCACAGGACTAGTGTGCCTGTGCACCTTTCTGTGCCAACAACCCACCATACCAAGAGCTTTATCTTTGGGTGGTGAGAAGAAGGTGGCATTTCATTGTATATGACCAAAGCAGCCTGAATTGACCCAATCGCTTCAGATTCAGAAGCTAAGCAGGATGAAATATTTATGAATAAATATAACCATAGAAACAAAGAACACTACTACAAAAAACCAAAAGAGACATACAGAATGGAAGAATATACCATGCTCCTGGATAGGAAGATATAACAATGTCAAAATGTCAATACTGCTGAAAACAATTTACACATATAATGCAATCTCAATCCAGATTCCAATGACATTCTTTAATGAGATGGAAAAAATACAATAAACCTGTAACACTGAAAATAGGGAAACAGAAGTGTCAATTTGTAAACAATGACAACTACAAAGCAAAAAGAGAAAATAAGTTATATAGTTACAGAACTTTCAAATGGAGAGGAAATCAAGATGTTAGCAAGATAGAACAAACTGTTTTAAATACAGAAAGATAACAATAAATTACAGAGTAACTTCAAAGAAAATTAATAAACCGTCTCACCAAATAGAAAAGAAATTCATAGTCACAGTAAATACTAAAACAAGAGCAACTAAGGAAATGATATAAAAATCTGTAAACAAAATGGACCTGGCACAGGAAAATATATGGAACAAAGAAACTTTCAATACAATGCACATGTGCACACACAAAACACAGCAAAATGACAGCAGCAAATCCATACCTATCAATAATTTCACTGAATGTAAATGAATTAAATTTACCAGTCAAGAAACAGAGCAGCAGAATAAACAGGAAAATATGACCTATCTAAATATTGCCTACAAGAGATACACCTTAGACACAAAAACAAAAACAAGCAAAAATGAAAGGATGGAAAAACATATCAAAAAATGGAAACCAATGAAGAATAAGAGTGGCAATATTTATTCCTGATAAAATAGACTTTAAGGAAAAAGCCAACAAAAAAGAGACAATGAAGGACATTATATAATGATTAAAGGGCAATCCAACAAGAGGACCTAACCATAATAAATATCTATGCACCCAATGAAATAGCCTTAAAATATATAAATCAAACTTTAACAGAATTGAAAAGACAAATTGACAAGCACACACAATGGTTGTTGTTGTTAAGTGCCACCGAGTCGGTTCCGACCCATAGCGACCCTGTATAGGGTTTCCAAGGAGCAGTTGGTGAACTTGACCCACCAACCTTGCAGTTCAAATGACTTTGCAGTCTGATGCATTCGCCCACAGTGCCACACCAGGACTCCCACAATAATGGTAGGAGACTTTAATATAACACTTTTGACAAAGGATAGAACAACTAGAAAAGAACTCAACAATAATACAGAAGATCTAAACAACACAACCAACCTGATCTCATGACAACTACACAGTATACATCCTTATCCAGAACACATTAAACATTCTCCAGAATGGACTATGCATTTTGACACTAAGTAAACCTCAGTAAACTTAAAACCAATGAAATCATAAAAAGCATCTTCTCAGATCACAATGTTATAATGTTAGAAATCAACAACAGGACAAATAAGAAAGAAAAAAAAATCAACTACATAGAAACTGAATAACACCTTGCTTAAAAATCACTCAGCAGTAGATGAAACTTAAAAATTGCTTGAATCAAACAAGAATAAAAACACAACATACCAAAATCTTTGGGACACAGCAAAAATAGTGCACAGAGGGAAATTTATAGCAATAAATTCACATATCAACAAAGAAGAAAGAACCAAAATCGATATGTTAACTCATCTCCAAGAGTTAGAAAAAGAGTAGGAGACAAGAAAAGAAATACCAAAGGTATGAGTAGAAATCAATGAAACAGAAAAACAATACAAAGAATTAGCAAGACTACAAGTTGGTTCTTTGTAAGAAATAATAAAATTGACAAACCAATGACAAATTTAACAAAGGAAAGGAATGTGAGTGTGTAAATAAAACAAGTAAGAAATGGAAAATAGGCAATGTCACAATAGAACCAATAGAAATTAAAAGGATAATGACAGAATACCATGAAGAATTGTACTCCAACAAATTGGGAAACCTGAAAGAAACTGGCACATTTTAGGTTAGGAGTCTTCCTCCAATCCTGATGCCACATTGTTCTTCATACAATCCAGTTTCTTGGATTATTTGCTCAGAGAATTTGTTGTTAAGTTCCATCGAGTTGGTTCCAACTCATAGAGATCCTATATAGAGTTTCAGAAGAGTGAATAGTGGGTTTGAACCACCAAACTGACCATGTGGTTCAGTGTTTATCATAGAGCATCACACCAGGACTCCGCAGGAGAATTTAGGAGCCCCATTACAGGATTGCTATGAGGTAGAACTGACTCCACTGGACTCGTAACCGCAAGGCTGGTATGTCAAAGCACCATTCACCCCTCAGAAATCCTACACGGGGTCTTTAAGAGTCAGAATCATCTTGACAGCACTAAATAACAACAATAATATCAAAATATAGTTTAAATATACCATCAAATACATCTAAAAAGCACAAACAGAAGACAAATTAAATAACTGACATCTCCTAAAAATTAAAACGTTCACATGCATCAAAAGACTTCGCCCAAAGAATAAAAAAAAAGCCTACAGACTGAGAAAAATTTTTGGCAATGACTTATCAGACAAGGGACTAATCTCTAACATTTATATATATATAAATCTTTCAAAACAGTATCATCAAGAACAACAATAACAAAAAAAATCCAAACAATCCTATTTAAAAATGGGCATAAGGACATCATGAATAGAAACGTCACCAAAGAAGATGTTCAGGTGGCCAGCAAACATAAAGACACGCTCATGAATATTAACCATTCCAAACACACTGCCATCGAGTCAACTCTGACTCAGCGACCCTATCCAGGGTTTCTAACACTGTAAATCTTTACAGAAGCAGACAGCCTCATCTTTCTTCTGCATCAGCCACTGTTATTGTTAAGTGCCATTGAGTCTCTTCTGACTCATAGCAAGCTTGTACAGGATTTTCAAGGAGTGACTGGTGAGTTTGAACCACCAACCTTGTGGCTAGCTGTCCAGAACTGATCCTACAGTACCACACCAGAACTCCAAAGGATTTCCCATTTTATGGGATTGTTGATGTTGGTGTTAAGTCCTATTGAGTCAGTTCTGACTCATAGCAACTCTTTACAGGGTTTCTGAGGAGCAGCTGGTAGGTTTGAACCCCCAACCTTGCATACAAACAAACCTTGCAGTCTAGTGCTTATCCTACAGCACCACACCAGGACTTTCTTAAGTTGCTGTTTTTGTTGCTGTTGATAAATGCTGTTGAGTCAGTTCCAAGTCATGGCAACCCTTTATAGGGTTTCCAAGGAGCAATTTGTGGGTTTGAACTGCTAACTTTGTGGTTCACAGTATAGTGTTGATCCTACAGTACTACATCAGGAGTCCATCGGTCTTTAGGAAGTTTCAAATGAAATCAATGAGCTTTCATCTCATCTTGATATTAACAGCAATGTTAAAACAAAAACGGAAAACAATAAATGCTGCCAAAGGTATGGCAAATTTGGAACCCTTATACATTGCTGGTGGGACTGTAAAACTATGCAACTATTGCTGAAAATGGTATGCTGCTTCTTTAAAATTGGAAATAGAAATACTTTATGACCCAACAATCCCACTACTGGGTATATGTCCTAGAGAAATGAGAGCTGTAACAAGAACAGATATATGCACACCTATGTTCGTTATGACACTCCCAGCTGTTACGCAGGAGAAAGATGAGGCTTTCTGCTCCTGTAAATATATACAGCCTCAGAAACCCTGCACATGGTCACTATGAGTCAGAACCAACTCCACAGCACATTACCACCACCACCACCACCATGTTTGTTACAGCATTATTTACAATAGCAAAAAGTTGGGACCATCCTAAGTGCCCATCAATAGATAAATGGATAATATATACACTATGGAATATTATGCAACATTAAAGAATGGCAATGAATTGAGAAAAGGATGAACCAGTAGGACATTACGCTGTGTGAAATTAGTCATTCGTAAAAGGACAAATATTACATGAGACCACTAGTGTAAACAGTCAAGAAAAGGTTTACTCACAGAAAGAACCATTTTTTGAATGTTGTTGGGGAAGGGAGAGTACATCACTAACTAGAGGGTAGATGGTATTAACTTGGGTAAAAGAAAAGGAAATATACAATAAGGGGGAGGTCAGCACAAAATGATCAGACAAAGGAAGACTCCGGGAAGAGACAAGAATTAAAGGCAACCAAGGTAAATACTAGTACATACCCAATGCGCTGTTGTATAAGCACTGGACTGCTAACCCACCAACCACTTCTTGGAAACTGTACTCAGGGCCACTGTGAGTCTGAACCAACCCAACAGTACTTAACAACAATAACAACCACCCATGATACTCCAATAACAGTAACAGTAATACTCTGCATATAGATACACAGATACACACTCAAGCTGAACAGGGTTGGGTAGACCAATGGGACTACACCCACAAATAAACAAGGGGGCTTCAAAAAAGTTTGTGGGAAAACTACAGTATCTTTTAATTCCATCTTTCCATGAATTTTTTGAAGTCCTCTTATATATAGATTTGACAGAGGAAATTTCTACATATGTCTATAGATGTATTGCAAATATCCTCATGAATATAGTAAAACATATAAGGAGTCCTGATGTGGCACTGTGGGTTAATGCACCAGACTGCAAAGCTGTTTGAACTGCAAGGTCAGTGATTCAAGCTCACCAGCTGCTCCTCGGAAACCCTATACAGGGTTGCTAATGGGTCGGAACCGACTTGACGGCATTTAAACAACAACAACAACATAAGGGGCAAAATTATGAAAACGTCTTAACAATAACCCAAAACCTTGAGAGGATGTGGTGCTGGGCTTAGGGATTCAGCACCATCATCTCAGGAGATTCCAAGGTCAATTGGCATAACATAGTCCACAAAGACAATGATCTATAACTAACTTTGGTGAGTACCTACTAGGCTCTTAAAACCTTGTAAGTGGTGGTCTAAGGTGAAACCATTGGTCTCTCCCTATTCAGAGCAAAGAAGAGTAAGAAAATAAAGACACAAAGAAACATTTTATCCAAGGACCAATGGACTGTGTGAACCCTGGCCACCATGACCCTGAGACCAGAACTAGATGGTGGCAGCTACCACTGCTGACGACTCTGCAAGGGATCACAATTAGGAGGCACTGGATAGAGTGGGTGGAAAATGTGGACTAAAACTCAAAATAATAAGTAACTTTTTTATAAATCAGGCTTACTGATGTGATAGAGACTGGTGGACCTCTATAGGACTTAGATACCCTCCAGGTCTAGAACTGAGCTCACCTTTCAGTCAAAGGCTCAACTTTCAGTCAAAGACTAGACAGGCCTCTCTGGTAAATAGCAACACTAGTGAGGTACGCACGCCTTAGAACAGTCAACCATAGTAGATCAAAAGGGTAGCATTTGCCCAGGGATCAAGCTCAGAAAGCAAGAAGAGATAGGAAAGCAGGATGAGGGGACATGATAAATACAGGGAAGTAGTGGGAAGACTACTATTACATTGCAGGAATTACAATCAAAGTCCCAAAACAAAATGTGCATGGCCTGTTGAACAGAAAACCAATTTGTTCTGTAAACCTTCACCCAAATCACAATTTAAAATTTTAAATAAATAAAAAAGAATAACTTGTTTCTTAATTTCTAAGTCTAGATCAGAGGTCAGCAAATTTCTTTCTCTCACAAGCCAGATAGCAAATATGTGGGGGTTTGCAGGCCACAGGGTTTCAGGTTCAACTACTCACCTCTGCCATTGTAATGCAGAATCAGCCATAGATGATATGTAAACAAACGTGTGATTGTTTCCATAGGATTGTATATACATACATAAGCAGGCAACAAGCAAGAGTTGGCCTAAGTGGCATAGTTTGCTGAACTCTCATCTTAGCTGAAAATATTCAATGAGGAGGACCAATACTTAATGATTATGTAGTCTATTACTCCCAACTTCTGGTAATAGTTAAAGGGCAAGCATGAAACTAAAAAAATATTTATTTGGATAAAAAGATTTCAGAATTAGAAAGATCAGAATCAATCACAATACAAAACAAAGATTCTTTTTTGCAAACAATATTTTGAATCTAATGTTGAAACTCTGTTGTTATAAAACAATGCTCAATTCATTTTTCTATTCTAAGGTTCTGGTTCCTAGCTGATGAAAACTTCAGTAAAGGGTATTATGCAAGTCCAAGATAAAATCAAGCTGATGATCTGGAGAAACCAGAGGTCAAAATTTGATAGTAATAATAAAATAGTATTGGTTTCACGTTTTCAATATAGCACAGCTGCTTCTGAGAATATAAACTAAAATAAACACCTCAGTTCATTGTGAATATAAACTAAAATAAACCCATGAATCATTTATAATTATCCTAATAGTGTTCAAGGATTCACATGGCATTTTAGCAATTTGGGAAACTCTCCAGAAGTGTGTTCAGATATCTATAGGTTCTAATTTAATATGTTTAAACAGTATGTCATCCAAAAGATCAATTGCTCCCCCATCATCAGTCTCATGCCGATTTGCTGAAATTAGCAAATTTGACCTCATTTACACTCATTTTTAAAAAAAGTATAACTGAAGGATACAATTACAACTAAGTGGAATAAATTCCATATTGAGAACAAGTGTTGATACTGCAGCAGCGGTTGAGTAAATTAAACGTTTATGAAAATTAAGCAGATGTGTAAAAGTACATCATTCCTGACATTTCATGTGGAACTAAACATAATCATCACTCAAATGTGAAATTAATAATACAAGCATCTCTGGCTCAATAGAAGTTGAACTTTTACTCAGTCAGTTGCCAATAAATTCACACATTCGTTCTTTTCTGCCCTCTGTCTATATGATCAAGCATAGGGATATGTTGTTTCTCGCAGGGCCATGGTTGGTTGGTTGTGTGCCATGGTAGTGACCCTGTACAGGGTTTCCAATGTTATAAATCTTTACAAGAGCAGAAAAACCTCATCTTTCGCCAGCAGAATGGCTGGTAGTTTTGAACTGCTGACCTTGGGGTTAGCAGCCTGACCCATAAACTACTATGCCACCAAAACTCCTTCACAGGAGCATAGAGAGGGTAATAAGCACTCAGAAGCAATCTAAATTGTCCACAATTTCAATATGAATAGACATTGATAGGGGCCATGGATCAGCAGAAACACCTTTGCCAACCATATATCACTAGAAACACCTTCCTACCTCTTTATCTGACTGCCTCGGGCCTTTCATATTTGTGGTACCTCAGCATGTCTTTTGGCGCCCACCCTGGTGCCCCCTTGAACTTGCATCCTAGAGACTATACCTCTATTTGCTTCCTCCCCTACCTCTGCTTCTTGCAGAATCTCTAATTCTTTATATTGTGTTTTCCATTATCAAACTCTTGTAGCTAACTAGTTCTGACAGTGATTTATTGGGCAGGAAAAAAAATGTTATTTAATATGCTAAGAACCTAGCAAGACACTAACATTATGAATAGAAAAGTCAGCATAATTAGTGTACTAATTAATACCACACATTAGCTGAGCAAAAGTAAAACAACACAGTTTGGAGCACTGAAAAAACTTATGACGGAAGATTATAGGATTAAGCCAACTATGGTTTCTCAATGAATAAGTGTTTGTAGAATATGCTCGAAAGTTGGCCTTGTACCTCTGCCTATGGTAATCTTGAACATCTTCTCACCTGTGACTGTTTACAAACAGCTGTCCTGATTTCCGATACCACAAGGATTTGCAGACAGCTAGCTAGCTTCTCTCGAAGAGCTCTGGTAGCATAGTGGTTACGAGTCAGCCTGCTAAAGTTATGGTCAGCAGTTTGAAACTACCAGTGGTTCCATGGGAGAAAGATGAGAATTTATGCTCCTCTAAAGAGTTACAGCCTTGGAAACCCTATGCAGGGTGGCTCCCTGGCACACCACCATCAGCTAGCTTCTCTCATATTAAGCGTGAGCTGAACAGGGTGCCCCTTTAGTTTTGTTAATAACCAAAGCTGTAGAAGGAAACACAACTTCCCACCAAAGTGTTCCCATGAGAATCTCACAACATAAACAGGTGCCAACCTAAGTGCCAACCCAAATTTCCCCTGAAGGCATTGTATAGTGTGTGGCATCTTGTTGTGGCGCTATAGGATAAGCACTGGACTGGACCTCAAGGTTGGTTTGAACCACAAGTTTGGTGGTTCAAACTCACCAGCCACTCCTCAAAAACCCTATACAGGGTGGCTATGAGTCAGAACCGGCCGGACAGCCCTTAGTAACAACATGCTGAAAGACAATCTCAGAACTGAAATGTATCTTAAAACTCCCCAGAGAGCAAAGCATAGCAGCAATAGCAGATTTCCTCGTCAGAGTATCATACCACATTAGCATAGATCACTGCCTTAGCTACACATACTATAGAGGGGGCCTCGCTCTAGACATTACCCGTAACTGGCTTTCATCTAGTCATTTAGCTAGCAAGTCTTTATGGAGTGGCTGCTATGTTCCAAGGATGACTCCAACAGGGAAGGATATGAGCTGTAATATTGTACACATTTGCCAGTGGAATGTTCGTTTACAGTTCATTCATGACTACCTTTATTTGTGACTGCATTGTTCTCTTTCAATGACGAAATATACTAAGAATCAAACCACACCTATTGCCATCAAGTCAATTCCATCTCATAGCAACCCTTTAAGATAAAGTAGACCTGCTCCCACAGAATTTCCAAGGCTGTAAATCTTTACAGAAGTAGAATGCCACATCTTTCTCCAGCAGAATGGCTGGCTGGTGGGGTAGAACCATTAACCTCTTAACCACCATACCCCCACCAGAAATCACTATAAAATATATGAAGGTGAGTCCAAAAGTACTGTTACAAAATCACAGAAACTTTTATTAAACAAAATGATCAAATGTGAAGCTATTGTTTCTCAACGTATTGTCTACTTGGTATGTACAGTTCTGAAGGTAATGTTTCCATCTCTCTAACCCTTCTCTATGAGCGCTGATCAATGCTCAAGGAAACAGCAGCCAAGAAAAAGACCTCTTTAAAGTGTTTAAGAACAAGCTGTCACTTTGAGGACTGAAGTACTCCTGACTCAGCCATGATATTCCAATCACCTCATATGCATGTGCAAGCTGGACAATGAAAAGAAGGCTGAAGAATGGTTGATGTCTTTGAATTATGGTACTGGCAAGGAATCCTGAATACAATAGGCTACAGAAGGAACAAATTTATCTTGCAAATAGGACAGCCAGAATGCTCCTTAGAAGCAAGACTTGGTCTCACATACTTTTTACATGCTATCATGAGGAACCAGTTCCTGGAAAAGGAGATCATGCTTGGTAAAGTAGAGGGTCAGTGAAAAAGAGGAAGATTGTCAATTAGATGGACTAACACAGTGACTGCTCAAACATAACAATTGTAGGGACAGTACAAGACCAGGTAGTGCTGTGTTCTGTTGTCTGTAGGACTGCTATAGGTCAGAACCTACTCCATGACACCTAACAGCAACAACCCTGCCCTGAAGAATTCTGCTGTCTTCAATGTGTCATTATTGTTGTTAAGTGCCATCGAGTTGGTTCTGACCCATAGCAACCATAGATAGGGTTTCTGAAGAGCGGCTGGTGAGCTTGAACCGCCGACCTTGCAGTTCAAATGGCTTTGCCGTCTTATACCACATCAAATGGGAGTTTTGGCATTCACAAATTGTGTTCCTTTTAAATGTGTTTTGAGTTTGGGGAACAAAAATAAGTCTGAAGGGGCAAGATCATAGCTGTATAAGGATTCCCAATAAAATTCTCATGCGACAGTCCTTACTACTTCGGAAGAATTGAGCAGGTGCATTGTAATGATGAGACAAAACTCTGGTGCAACTTTCCTGGCCTTTTTCTCACCAATGAAGTTTTCAATTTTCTTAACCCTTCTTTTTTTTTTTTTTTTTTAAGATTTTATTGGGCATTGAGTGATAGTACACATGGGAGAATGTTAGTTTTGCACTCATCCTATGTGTCTTGTATCATTGCAATAATTACAATCTCCTTCATGCACACCATTCAACAGTATTTGCTTCT
>NW_006408588.1:8339209-8340228 GCF_000296735.1 Chrysochloris asiatica | reverse complement strand
AATAAATGTAACCTCATGAGACTAAGACATTTTAATATGCTGATTGCAGAGGAGTGATTTAATGTGTTTTGTTAGAAATAAACCCATATGTGTGAACTTGAACCCCAGTAGCAATACTTTTCAAGTATTTTGTCTTCCCCTTATTCATCACTTAAATCAGAACAAGGCCTCTTAACCTTCACCCCCTGACCCCATGAAAAATCTGACATATTCTTTTCCAGAAAGATCTTCATTGATTCCAACAAGTTCTTAACAAGGTATAAACCCCAATAGTAAAGATCTATTGAACATACACAAATGTAGCGTGTCTATCTTATTTTTTAAAACATAACCAGTTCTTGTCAATAACCCTTCTCAGTATTTGTATTTAGGAATTCCAACCTTCAGAAAGTTCCTTTCTTTAATCTCCGATTCTAAGCCTTTGACTTTAAATTCCATTATATTTAACTTGTCTTTGCAATGTTGTTGTTAGGTGTCATCGAGTTGGTTCCAACTCATAGTATCTCTGTTTGGGTTTCCGATGAGTGGCTGGTGAGTTTGAACTGCGGATCTTACAATCCAGTGCTTTTCCTACAGTACCACACCAGGAGTCCTATCTTTGTAACAGATAAATTAGAAAAAAAAAAAACTCCAGAGTCCTGGTATGGCATTGTAGTTATTGTTGTTGTTGGTAAGTGTTGTGGAGTTGGTTTGACTCACGGTGACCCTCTATAGAGTTTCTGAGGAGCAGGTGATGGGTTTGAACCACCGACCTTGTGATTCAAACCAACTTTGCAGTCTAGTGCTTATCCTACAGCACCACACCAAAAGTGGATACTAACTGTAAAGTTAGCAGTTCGAACCCTCCAACCACTCCTTGAAAACAGTATACAGGGCCATTGTGAATTGCAGCCAACTCAATGACACTTAACAACAACATCATAAAATAGTCTACTCACTGGGTAATGCGAATGCTTAATACACTTGGCTACTAACTGACAGGCTGGCAGTTAAGTTAAGGAGCCCAAAGGCTCCTTAAA
>NW_006408588.1:8337871-8338994 GCF_000296735.1 Chrysochloris asiatica | reverse complement strand
TACTTTTTATAAAATAAACATCGTCTGTTATAAGTTACCCATATGGCTTACCATGACCTGTGCTTTGGTCCAACTGATTTAAAGGTTGGGAATAAAAATAAATTTAGCTAGACAGGAAATCCCGGAAATTGTTGTGATAAATGGGGCTGGTGGAAGAATTTTCTTACTATACACTAAGGTGGAACAAACAGTTCACTCGACTACTAACTGAAAAGTTGCTGGTTCAAACCCACCAGAGGCATCTAGGAAGATCAGTCTGACAATCCACTTCCAAAGGGTCACAGCCTTGAAAACCCTGTGGAGTTCTACCTACACACCTGGGCTGCTCTACACACCTGTTGCAATCATGATGGCAACTAACAACAACAGCCTTCTGGCTATTTCCTCACTCCCCTTTTTTGATTCAGATAGGAACAGCAATCTAAACCCAAGTTTAGTTTAAAAGCTTCAAAACTGTTAAAGTCAAGTGACAAGTTACATTTTAAGCACCTTATTATCTCTAAGAGGTGAAGTGCCCAACGTCCCTGCTGGTTTTAAGGACTGGGCCTCTCCAAGGAAACAGTTCATCTCCGTTCAAGCTGGCTGCGCCTCCCTACATCCTCTTCTCTGAACTCTGGCTGGCTTTCCCAGCTTAAAGTCTCCAGCAATATTTCTGGTAAACCACAACTCTTATCAACCAGCCTCATTATCCTCAGGGACATATTAAATATCAGATTAAAACACAGCAGAATTGAACAAGCAATTATTTAGTTTACCTATTATTTCTAATGATTAGAGCTAGCCGATTTTTCACTTGCAGCAGTAAGAGATGAAGAGAAAAACGGAAATGAGTTCACCAGTTCTTACTCGATTTCCAGCAGTCTGGGCACAGGATGTGATCTGCAAGTTACATGATCCAAAGAATACAAAGAGAGACGCGAGCCAGGGCAACAGTTACCCTAGAGCATAGTCTAGATATCTTTTAAAAATACATTCTGTTCATCTCTTGAGATGTTTTCTCCAAGGTGGCTCCCCGTCACTCCAGCTATCACTGATTAAGGAACTCTGTGGATATTATAATGGGTTGAAGGAACACAAACAGAGATGACAGTGACCCATCAGTAAGGCATGGATTAGTTATGTT
>NW_006408588.1:8317036-8336896 GCF_000296735.1 Chrysochloris asiatica | reverse complement strand
TGTATGTGTATATATATATACACACATAATATATACACATTTTATATATATCTATATACACACACACACACACATGCTTACTTGACCTTCTCCATGTCAGATTTATCATGAAGAAGTCCTGTAAGATTGATAGCCAACCATTACCTAAACAGGAGTCCTGGCGTGGCGCTATAGGATAAAGCACAGGACCACACAGTCAGTTTGAACCACAAGGTCCATGGTTCAATCTCACCAGTCACTCCTCAGCAACCCTATACAGAGTCGCTATGTGTCATAACCAACTCAATAGCACTCAACAACACCTAAACAGATATTTCTAGGCCATAACCTGGTGGCATTTGTAAACCAGCTTACTTGTCAATTGCCAAGAAAAAGGTCAACTGACCAAATGCCACCACATTATATGCTGAATCTTCTCTCTTCTTTTGCCACTATTTTTTTCTAAAGCAATCATGTAGCTCAACATAATTTGACATTGCCCTTCATGATCTTGGAGGAAAGTTGTATTTATTTATTTCTTCATTCAATCAACAAAGTTACAAAGGCACTGAATTCAGGCACTGGGGGTACAGCAATCAATAAGACATGGAGCTTTTCTTCTAGTTGACAGGCAGATAACAAGACAAGTAAACAAAGTAACTGCAGATTGTGATAAGTGGCATGAAGAAAATAAACAGTATGATATGTAAGGAAAACCAGAGGAAGCCACTTTAGATTTGATCCTTTTCAATCTCTATTTGAGAAAACAAGTCAAGAGAAAGAAAAATAAAGATTAGTTTATGAGGCCTCATTACATGTTACCCCATTATTTATGTCATTTGATTAATACCTTTTCCTGCCCAGAAGAGGGAGACTGCTCCAGTATTTGTAGCTAGTGAACTCTTTCTCCTCAAATGGATTGTGAAGTTGCCCACTCTTAGTCTAGGTCCCATTCTCTACAGAGGAACAGAGTAGCTGGAACAGGATGTTAGGGAAGGGACCTACACAGAAACACTGCTCCCGTCTGCCTCTTATAGGCCTCTTATTGCCTCCCCTTTGGTTAGCCACAAGCAAATCCACATTCCCTCTCTCCAACTTTGATTCAGAAAAAGGGATGGATTGGTCACTTAACCGGGGCAGGGGTTTCTCTTTGAGGGCCCTGGAGAAGGATCCTTCTGACCATATCTTCCTATCACATCATGAAGAGCAAACACCATAACTAGAAAAAATGAAATCATTATCTAAACATGTAAAAGTCTCCACTGCATTCATTTTCATCAACTGGTGTCCACTCAGTAACTCTAGTATTGACTAGGCTAAATTTAGGAGTTCCTGGATGGCATTGATGGTTAAGTGTGGGACTACCAACCAAAAGGTTGGCAGTTCAAACCCACCCAGAGGTACTTGAAAAGGCAGGTCGGCAATCTGCTTCCAAAAGGCCATAGCCTTGAAAACCCTATGGCATAGTTTTACTCTGCACAAATTAGGTCACCATGACTCAAAATTGACCAACCAGCATCTAACAACAACAAAACATGCAAAACCCGGGATCATTTATTACAGGATATTTATGTGCTTTGTTTCTTTTTAGATAATTTTGTTCCCTAAGGGGGGAAAAAAAAAAAAAAGTAGAGTCAAAATAATTTAAGTTTCAAAATCCATGGAAGCTTTTACCCATTTGGAGGAAATTTTACGTTTCAAAATCACTCTGTGACTTAAATAGCTTGCAAAAAATATATTTTTTTTTAAGTTTTAATTGTAAACTGAGTGGTAGTTTACATGGGAGAACATCAGCTTTATACCATTGTTTCATTGCAATGATTAAAATTGCTTCTGTGAATCATCATTCAATAGTATTTGCTTCCATTCCCTGTGTTTTTCCAAAATATTTTATTCTCAGATGCCGAGTTTATTTTCAAACTGGAAAGATCCAAGGGCCCATCAAATGGCTTCATGAAACATTCTATAATCTTATTTACATATATCCCTTCAAAATAAGCTTGCCAAAAAAATTAATAATGCAGGGCACCAAATCACATTTGAATTTCAGACAACTTTTTTTTTTTTTCAGTTTAAGAATGTCTCAACTATAACATAAACTTTAGTATAAGAATATCACAAAAGTATGCATGGGTCATACTTATACAAAAATATCATTCACTGTTAATCTGAATTTCAATTTTAAAAAGTATCCTGCATTTTTATTTGTTAAATCTGCCAACCCTACCCCAAAAGAAAAGTCAGAATTTCTAATTACCACTCACCATCCTGACCACCATCATTCTATTCATGATTTAAGTCTGGTCCTCAAGAACAAATGGGAATATTGTTCAATGGTGAGAAACAAGATTCAAACCAGTTAGTTCTGATGAGGATTAAAAAATGCAATTTCTATGGACCAGGTGTATATGGAATCTAGGTAACTCTGATGAAATCTGGCTGTGCAAACTAGATCAAAACATACATGCTCATTTTCTAAAATGTATAATTTATATAAAACTCATAGAATTGAAATCCACAATGTTTGGATGCTTAATCCAGAAGAAATAAAGTATTTTCCAAATTCTTAAAATCAGTTAGGGAGATTTGGTTACATGTGTTTTGATATCTGTATCAATTTGTTATGATTACTTAACCTTGGCTCATTCGTTGTCTCTTTCTCTCTCTGTCTCTCTGATTCTTTGTGTCTTCCCCATCACCCAACTTTCTCTTCCTTCCTCCCTGCCTCTCTCTTTCTT
Organism: Chrysochloris asiatica; assembly: GCF_000296735.1. Taxonomy (NCBI): domain Eukaryota; kingdom Metazoa; phylum Chordata; class Mammalia; order Afrosoricida; family Chrysochloridae; genus Chrysochloris; species Chrysochloris asiatica. The sequence goes on along the minus strand of NW_006408588.1, from coordinate 8,334,179 downwards.
CCTCTAGTTACTTGAACAAGAATAAACACCTGACAGTTATTGACAAGGATGCATTTGGAGGAGTATTCAGTGGACCCACCTTTCTGTGAGTAAGACATCAAGAGAATATTTGCTTTTTTTTATTTTTCCAGGTGAGGAAGATTGAAAGGAGACGCTGATGTTCATAGTGAGGGTGCTGTTTTCTTAGATAAGGGCTTTTTCTGAAGATTGTCTACCCCGCTGTATAGGCTACTCCACAATATAAAGTCCAAGATCTTTGAGACTCAGAAGGCACTATGCCCACCATGTCATCCTAATGTCTTATCAGGCAGTCCCCTGTGTGTGGACATTCACAGAGGCCCTCTCATAAAAAAACTAACAGATACTTCCTGTGTAACTACTGCCTCTCTGTCAGTGGAGGATTGTGTTTGGCTGTGACTCTGAGCAGGTCTCAGCATCACATCCACACTAAAGAGGTGTGTCTTCATGCGCTATAACAAAAATACCCATGGTGATGACATTAACAAACCAATATATTCTGTCACAGTTCAAGAGACTAGAAGTCCAAATTTAGGGCACCAGCTCCAAGGGGTAGGCTTTTTCTTTCTCTGTGTTCAACCTTCACCTGAATCTAGGAATGGCAGAGCACAAAGACCCCAGGTCCAAAGGACATGCTTTGTTCCCAGTTCTCCTTTCTTGGTGGCACTAAGGTGCCTTTTTCTTGTTTACTGCTCTCTCCTTTTAGTTCTTACAAAAGGTGATGTGGGCCACACCCCAGGGAAACTTTCCTTACATCGATCAATCCAGTGCTGATCCTATAGCGCCACACTGTTGTGGTTCTGTAGAATAAGCACTAGACTACTAGCCACAAGATCGGCATTCAAACCCACCAGCTGCTCCTTGGAAGCCCTATTCAGGGTCACTATAAGTCAGAAATAACTCGATGGCACTTAATTACAACAAAGGGAGAAGAGTGGGATGCAGCACCCTTATTCAGGTCATAGACTTGATCCATGTAAGGGACGTTTTCTCTGTGATTCCAACTCGCCAAGGTCAAGTGCTTATCCATATGTATATATGGAGTCCTGGTGCCATGCCGTAGTATAAGTGCTGGGTACTTATCCATATGTATATATGGAGTCCTGGTGTGGTGCTGTAGGATAAGCGCTGGGTGTTACAAACTGCCTAACTACTGAATGTCATGGTCCAGCCAAGCTGACTCATATTTTGGGGAATACAATTCACTCGATGACATTACATGATGAAGAAAGCCCTGGCAATCTAATTCTAAAAGTCAGACAGTGAAAACCCTATGGATCATACAGTTCAGTAAACAACTGATCACATGGAAGGAGCAGAACTGATCAGTGTTTCTTTCAAATATGCATGAATCCCCAAGAGTCAGGAGCCAGCTAGATCAAAGCAGGATCAAGGGCTTCAAGAGGAAGGTCTTTTAGAAATAAAATGCCATTGATAGGTTGCTAGACAGGCCTTAGCATGTGAGAAATGTATTTGAGATGTGCTTTACAAAACTTTTGGTACATGTGGGACAACTTAGTAAGAGACCCATTCAAACCAAATTGTGCAAATAAACAAGAGAGACAAACAGACATCGCATGAAGAAACAAAAAAGTTAGACAAGAAAAGGAAGTGAAGGTTCCACAGGCACTGCGTGCTCTACACAACTGCAGCTCCAGCCTTTGGTCTGACTCAACCCTACCATGGCTTCTGGTTTGAAAGAGCTACAGAAAGATCTGGAAGAGGTAAAGGTGCTACTAGAAAAGGCCATTAGAAAAAGAGTACATGATGCTCTTACAGGTGAAAAAGTCAAGACTGAGACAGAAATCAAGAACAAGATACAGCAGAATCACAGGGGAAAGCAGGCCCTGTTGTCAATGAAATGCCGGTGGCTGTGGTTGTTCCCACTTCAGTGGGGTATACAGTGAAAATCAGTACTTATGGATGCGATCAGTCACATAAGTTTGTGAAAACCTACATCACTTTAACAGGAGTCCATCACTGGGACTGTGCAGCTGTATTTCACAGACATTGTTTGATCTTCTGGTAAAGAATCTAAATGGGAAGAGTTAGTCCATTATCGTTAATAGCCTTGAAATCCTTCTCTGTAGATGGCAGTTAAAAAAAAAAAATCAAGTCTGCTACAGTCCTTATCTTGTGTAGAAAGAAAGTTGAAAACACTTGGTGGGACTATCTGACTCAGGTTGAAAAAGAATGCAAAGAGAAACAGATCCAAGTGATGGACTGATGAATGTCCTAAAGAAAATTTATGAAGATGGAGATGATGATATTAAGTGAAACGTTAATAAAGCTTGGTTCGAATCAAGACAGAAGTAAGTTTTGAGACTTTTTAACACAGAATTTTGAGACTTTTGTGAACTGTGATGTGGAAATAGTGTTGTTTCCAATAAGGGAGCGTTGGTGAGCAGTACAGGTAAATTTGACAAATTGTATTTACTCAGCCTTCTTCCAAAAACAAGCAATGAACTCTTCAGTTCCCACTGGAGGATTTATTTAAATAAAATATGTTCATTTTAGAAAAGATGTGAAAACACAGGACACTACTTGGTTCAGCAGTGAACAATTGTTGTTAAGTGGCATCGGCGAGTCAGTTCCAACTGATAGCTACCCTGCATAGGGTTTCTGAGGATCAGCTGGTGAGCTTGAATTGCCAACCTTGTGGTTCAAATTGCCCTTGTAGTCAAGAGCATTAACCCACAGAGTCTCACCAGCAATGAACAGCAGAATTGTAATAACCAGAAGACTGAAGGTGGATCTAAGAAATACATCCTAAAACTATTTCAAGAGAGTGAAGAGTGAAGGTGTATCAGGAGAGTAATTGTATGAATGGGTGAGGTGTTAGAAGTGAGTTAAATCCTTAACTTCCACAGTAAAGTGACAGTGGTGACATTTTAAATTGGCAAATCAATAAATATTTACAATTTTGCCAAGAAATTCAAGAAGTTGAAAATGGTTGGACCTCCAAAAACATACATACCATGGGAAGGGATTAGACAGAAGCCTAAAATTAGTCCGTGTGTTATTTTAATGGAGTCTTGGTGTGGCCTGTAGGATAAGCACTCGATCACAAGGTTGGTTTGAACCACAAGATTGGTGGTTCAAACTCACCAGATGCTCCTTGGAAACCCTATGCAGGGTCGCTATGGGTCGGAACGGACTCAATGACACTTAACAACAAAAACAATTATTTTCATACAAATTAAATTCAAAAAGAAAGAGGAAAATAGCTATGTCACCATTTCAGAGGCCAATGGAAGGGAAGGAAGAATGAAAAAGAGTCCAATTTCATTCCTCAAATTCCAATCACATATAAAAGAAAACAATTCTTGATAAAGGAAATGAGGGTAAATTGCTACAATTTGATGAACTTGACCTATATTCATGAGGTAGTAGCTCAAAATACCAACAGAGAGGGAAGAGTCTTCATATCTAGTATCAATGCTATCCCCTCTGTATACAGGGTAGATAGGGATGGGCAACTTAAACATTGACTACGTAGAATGAGGGAGCGATAAAGGCACGAAGTGACTGGCTTACAAGGTTTCAAGAGGGAGTTTAGTTTAAGAGTGTGTAGAGTACTCACTGAATAGTTTTCTTCTTGTCTAGATGGGTCTGGTGAAAGGAGATGGGGATAAGATTCTTATGATTCAATAGTAATTGTTATCATGATTAATTGCAATTGTCACAATTGTGAAGGTAGAATTTTTGTAACAACAACAAAAAATAATTCCAATCACAGCTGTTACTTTAAAATATATTTGTTAAGTAACCATTTGACCTCTTGACATCTCTTTCATTTTAACTCTGAACTGTGCTCACAATCTTAATTATTTTATTCCCCACATATCTTCTTCCCATAACTAGATTTTAAGATCCTTGAGGAAATGGACTATACCTTTTTTTTTTTTTTTTTAACTCTTGCACCTTAAAAGAGAAGATAGCAAGTACTCAACAATGTTTCATAAATTGAAACTGAATATCAAATAGTCAAAACAGGCATTTGGTACAAAAGTCAAATTTAGAAAGTCTTGAAGTTCATTTAAAATGCAGAGAGTTGAATATTGTGTGTATATATATATACTTTTACCTCATAAAGATTTTTGCAAAAGAGCAGTCATCTCTAACATTCGACAAAAAGCAATCCAACTTGCCCACTTCTTTTGCCATCTTTTTTTAAGATCATTTCTCAAAACAGAATCTAATTTAAAAGAAATGCATTATTCAGAGTAAAAAGAAAGATTCTCCAATTTTACTGTTGTTGTTGTTAACTGCTATCAAGTCAGTTCTGACTACTAGCAGCCCTGTACAGGGTTTCCAAGGATCAGGTGGTGGATTTGAACCACTGATCTTATGGTTAGAAGTACAGGGCTTATCCTACAGTGCTGCACCAAGGCTCCAGTCTTTGCTATTAAAGAGGGGGAATAAAATCTTTTAGAACTTGGCTTAATAACATTTTTTACTTACTGATTTTTAATTTAGGAAATACAATCTCCATTTTCCATTTTTAAACTTACTCTTATTATCTTGTTTACTTTTCATCTTATTTTGAACAAGAAGCTACTGGTGATTATAATCCCAAAGGAAAGAATTCCCTGAAATAAAATGCCTTTCCTAACAACAGGAGTTCTCTAAGGTTTAAATTACATAACCCACGTTCATAAGCATTTAGCTTACTGTTGAAAATTACTGGTAGTCCCACTTATCATTATAAGTATCTCCTACAAAGAGAAATGTCTGTGATAAATATCCTTGAGTCTTCCTTATCCACAAAAATAAAGTTCAAAAATAAACTTTTGTTGCTCTTAAATGATCACATTAATCATTGCAAATCCAAGGTTAGTAGATTTACATATTGTCATATTGCTTTAGAGAAAATAAGCCTTTTTTTTTCTTTTGACTCATAATGACTGATTCTCATAAGACCATATTTTTAGATGGCTGAAAAATTACTGCAGGTTCGTTTTAGCATTCCTGGAAACTACAGATGTGTTCAATACATGATTTATCTGGGTTACTCCTGAGCAAAGTTATTTTTTGAGGTATAGTTTATTACCAGTAACATGTACAGCTTTTAACTGGACAGTTTAATGAGGTTTGACAAAACTTACTAATCAAAATGTAGAATATTGTAATCATCTCAGAAAATTTGCTGATGTCCCAATCTTTCATAGGTAAATACATGCTTGTTACATTTTCTTGGGGAAAAATATAGGAGCCTGGGTCCTAGGGTAGGCATGTATTTAAGTTTAGAACTACCAAACTGTTTTCCAAAACGGTTGTTCCATTTTCTGTTCCCACTGGAAAATAGGCGAGTTGCATACTGTCCAACTCTTTCTTTTGTCAATCTTTGGGATTTTGCTTATTCTAGTGGGTGTAAAGTGATACCTGTTTGTGGTTTTAATTTGTATTTCTCTAGTGATTAAGGATGTTGAGCAACTTCCCATGTTTACTGGTTACTTGTATGTTTTTTGTGCAGTGTATATTCAAATTTTTGCCCTTTTTTCTTTTCAATCAAGAACCAAGTCAACCCCATGACTTGAAAACTAAAACTCTATGTTATTCTAATGTTCTCTCTACATATCTTGAGAAAAGTTTTTGAGTGTGAACTCCTGTTAAACTATTGAGTAAAGAATGATTCAGATTAGTAGAAAGGAATGAGTGAGTTAGAGATATTTTTGTAACAGTAATTCATAATTAAAACTAACATTTTAATGAAATCATAAATAATCAATTACGTACAATTATGATTGGTATATATTAATGTTGTGCAACTATTTTTTATGGAAAAAATAATGACTCCCCTTATTACCACTTAAGTAAGGGGCTTTTAATATAGACCACTTCTGTACAAAGTAAATATGAATTTCTGACAGTATAAACATGCTTTTCAGTCTTTTCAAAAGTTCTCAAAGTGATTCTAATTTGTAGTCAGGGTTGAGGAATACTGCTCTGAGTTGTTGTTGTTAGGTGTTGTCGAATGTGTACGACAGAATGCAACGCGGTCTATTCGTGTGTCATCCTCATAATTGTTATGCTGTCTCTAAATTAATTCAAAACAACCCTTTTATTTCTCCTATAATGGTTTTTTTTAACAAACAATATAAATTGTTGAAGGGAGAAAGGTAATGATGTTTCTTTTCCTGGAGCTACCTCTTTAGGAAAAGATGAAGATACTTATGTTTCCTTTGCTTACCCTCTGGCTTAGAGCATCTGTAAACTGGGGGACAGTCTGTGTTCTGGTAAGGGAGGATGAGTTTTAATTCTCACTCTATTTTTAAAAGAATCTATGATCCAGTAGTTCTGGGAAATCTTTGACAATCCCCAAGGGAAAATTATGCTACTCTTCACACATCTCAAAAGAAAGAACTAAGTTTTTTTATATTTCTTCCTACATGTGTCCTTATTCGTCATTGAAATTCAATGATTAATCTTCTGAAGGTGATGGATAAACTTGGAGAATAAGATAATCAAATACGTAATTTTATTTGACAACTTTGTGCTTATTTTATGTAAATATTTGGTAAGTGTACTATACAATTCTAATAAAACCCTCATGCCTTTTCATTACACGTAGTTTCAGTGTTCAACCTGATGTTGTAGTATGTGTCTTTCAAGATGCTTTAATGAGAAATATTAAGAAAAATATAGATTTGTATGTTGATTTATACTTCAGAAATCCATATATTTGTCATATTATTTTTTAAAAACTCTAATTGCAGGACTAAATGGCATTTAAAATGAACTCCCCAAGATATTTTATACCTGAGTTCAGAGTTTACATCTTTTGGAATCTGTCAGATATCCATATTAATGGTTTATGTGAAAATAATCAAAATTGTTTGTATTTTATATCATTATGTCTATGTACCAAATATCTAAGTATTGGCTATTAAAATGATACTTTAAAAAAATCTTTAAAAAAACAAGAATACCAAGTCAAGATTATAAAGCCTGAGTTGCCTATCTTTTTATTATTTACTTGATATTCTGTATAAATTTTTGGCCTACACAAAAAATCAGTTTTAGTCCTAATGTCCACTGTTCCTAAGTCTTATGTTAGTACAAATGCTTAACTATTTAAGGAAAAATTGGAGGTTCAACTAAGACCAGAGACACCTCAGAAGAAAGACTTGGAAAGCTACTCACAAAAAATAAAAAATAAGCTACTAGAAACACTCAGGAACACAGCTTTACCTTAACACCCATGAAGTTACCACGAGTTGGAATCAAATAGATGGCATCCAAGAACCACACCTCCACCATCCAGAGTTTAACCTGTCTTTTCACTTTTGTTCTTAAGGAGAAATGATTAACCGCAAACAAACAAGTACCAAGTGCTCATTTACTCACTTATTCAATAGGCATTTTAGTGAGCACTTATCAAATTCCAGGAAGGCTGTTGTTATGAGCTGTTAAGTTGGTTCCAACTCATAGCAACCTTATATTGGGTTCCTGAGGAGTGGCTGGTGGGTTTGAGGCACCGACTTTGCACTAGCAATTCAGTGCTTAGCCTATAATACCACATCAGGACTTCCATGAAGGTTATAAGGATGAAAGAGACACAAACAACCTCAGCTTTTAAAGAGGTCACAATTTCCAGAAGAAATGTGAATTAATAACTATCCATTTAAATGTAAAAAGAGTCATAATAGATATGAGAATCAAGTGAACATTTCTAAGGGGATCAGCAAAGGCCTCATTAAAGATTGTAGAATTTGAGATGGACTTTGGATAAGGCAGAGAATTACAACAGACAGAGCATTATGAGCAAAAGAACAAAGGCAAGTCTAAGGAAAACAGGATGTGTTCAGACAACTAAAAAAATAATTTAATCTGAAAGATACGGTTGTTGTTTTGAGGTGTCATTAAGTCAGTTCTAACTCACAGCAACCCCATGCACAACAGAATGAAACACTGTCCGATACGGCCATCCTCAGTCATTGATACGTTTGAGTCCACTGTTATAATCATTATGTCAACCCATCTCTGAGGGTCTCCCTCTTTTTGGCTGACCCTCTACTTTACCTAGTATGGTGAGCTTCTCTAGGGACTGGTCCCTCACATGTCCAAAACACGTGAGACAAAGTCTTACCCTCCTTACTTTTAAAGAGCATTCTGGTTGTACGTCTTCTAAGATAGATTCATTCATTCTTCTATCAGTCTTTGCCAGTATCGTAAATCAAAGGCATCCAAATTCTTCTTTGGTATTCCTTTTTCATCATGCAATTTCTTATTTATATAAGGCAAATGAAAATACCATGGTTTAGGTCAGGTGCACTTTAGTCCTCAAGGCAACATCTTTGCTGTAAACACTTTAAAGAGCTTTTTTGTTAACACTTTAAAATGTTAACACTTTAATATCACTTGCTTTCTTACTGCTGTTTCCATAGGCATTGATTATGAATCCAAGTAAAATGAAATTCTTTTCAACTTCAATATTTTATCCCTTTATCATAATGTTCCTTATTGGTCCAGTTATGAGGATTTTTGTTTTCGTTATGCTGAGATGTAATTCATACTAAAGGCAGTAGCCTTTGATGTTCATCAGTGAGGTTTTAAGTCTTTTTCACGTTTAGTAAGTAAGGTTCTATCATGTGCATATTGCAGGCTGTTAAGGAGTTTTCCTTAACAACACTAATACTGCATTCTTCTTCATATGATCCACAGTCTGGAATTATTTTCTCAGTATAGAGACAGAATAAGAATGGTAAAAGGATAAAACATTGATGAATACCTTTCCTGACTATAAACTATGGAGCATCTGTCTCTTGGTCTATGTATAAATTCACATGAGAACAACTAAGTTTTCCCATCCTTTGCAATGCTATCCGTGAATTTGTTATGTCTCACACAGTTGAATGCCTTTGCATAGTCATTATATACAAGTAAATATCTTTCTGGTGTTACAGCCAATATTTATCTGACATCAACATTCCACATCCTCTTCTAAATCCTGCTTGAATTTCTGGAAGTTCCCTGCCAATTTACTGCTATGGACATTTTAAAATGATCTTCAACCAAATTTTATTTGTGTGTGATGTTAATGATATAGTTAGATAATTACCACATTCTATTGGATCACCTTTCTTTGAAATAGGCATGCATATGCGTCTTTTCTAGTCAGTATGTCAGGTAGCTGTCTTCCACATCTTGGCAGAGCTGAGTGAGAACTTGCAGGGTTGACTCCATTTGTTAAACCATCTCAACTGCTATTCTGTCAATTCATGGAGCCTTGGTTTCCACCAGTGCTTTCATTGCATCTTGGACTTCTTCCATCAATAACATCAGTCCTTAATCATATGGTACCGCCTCAAAAGGTTGAAAGTCAACTCATTCTTTTTGGTACAGTAACTCTATGTATTCCTTCTATCTTTTTTTTTTTTTTTAAGGTTTTAATTATAGATTGAGGAAAAGTTTGCAAGGCAGATCATCAGTTTTATAGTCAACAAACCATACACCTTGTTTCATTACAATGATTATAATCCCCTCCATGTACCACTTAAGAGTGTTTCTCTCTATTGACGTTAGCTCTTTTTTTTTTTTTTTTTTTTAAACACTCAGGCATATATAATAATTTACACCACCAAAGGCGCATTGTGCAAGTCTGCCTCCTGGCCACCAGCTCTTAGTCCCTCTCTTTCCATGAATCTAGAGTCCTCAGCTGCTCCCTCTCTCCATCTCTGCCTCCATCTCTAGTGTCGCTGCTTCTCTGGATAAGGTCTTGCATTCCGTTTGTGCACTTCTCCCTTGATGATCCTAGGGTCCTTTATTTCTGGACTGTTAAACTAACTAATCTCCTGTTTTTGTTACAAATGTCTACCTTTACAATTGTGACAGTCACAATTAGTCATAACAAGTACTTACTATTGAATCATAAGAATCTTATCCCCATCTCTTTTAACCAGACCCATATAGACAAGATAAAAACTATTAAGTGGGGACCCTTTCTTTCCCCACACACTATTAAACTAAGCTCCCCCTTGAAACCTTGTAAGTCAGTCACTTTGTGCCTTTATCGCCCCCTCATTTTAAGTAGCCTATGTCTAAGTTGCCAATCCCTATCTACCCTGTGTACAGAGGGATAGCACTGATACTAGATGTGAAGACTCCTTCCCCCTCTGTTGGTATTCAGAGTTACTACCTCCATGCTTACCTGTGCTTTACTGACTACACAAAGGCTTTCGATTGTGTGGATCATGACAAGCTATGGACAACAGTGCAAAGTATGAGTGTTCCGGAACACTTAATTGTGCTCATGAGGAATCTGTACCTGGACTAAGAGGCAGTTGTTTGAACAGAACATAGGAACACTGAATGGTTTAAAATTAAGAAAGGTGTGCAACAGGGTTGTATTCTTTCACCATACTTATTCAACCTGTATGCTAAGCAAATAATCCGAGAAGCTGAGTTCTATGAAGACAAATGTGACATCAGGATTGGAAGAAGACTCATTAACAACCTGCAATATGCAGATGATACAACCTTGCTTGCTGAAACTGAAGAGGACTTAAAACATTTACTGATGAAGATCAAAGAGCACAGCCTTTGGTATGGATGGCATCTCAATGTAAAGAAAACAAAAATCCTCACCACTGGACCAATAAACAGCATTCTTATCAATGGAGAAAAGATTGAAGTTGTCAAGGCTTCATTCTTCTTGGATCAACTATCAATGCTCAAGGAAGCAGCAGTCAAGAAATCAGATTTGCCTTAGGTAATCTGCTGCACAAGACCTTTTTAAAGTGTTGACAAGCAAAGATGTTAGCTTGAGTACTAAGGTGCGCCTGACCCAAGCCATGGTATTTTCAATAACCTCATATGTATGTGAAAGCTGGACAGTGAATAAGGAAGACCGTAGAAGAATTGTTGCTTTTGAGTTACGGTGTTGGAGAAGAATATTGAAAGTGCCATAGGCTGCCAAAAGAAGAAACAGATCTGTGTTGGAAGAAGTGCAGCCACTGTGCTCCTTAGAGGCCAGGATGGCCAAACTTTGTCTCTCATACTTCGGAATTATTGTCAGGAGGGACCAGTCACTGGAGAAGATGGAGTGTCAAAGAAAAAGAGGAAGACCCCCAACAAGATGGACTGGCCAAGTGGCAGCATCGATGGACTCAAGCATGACAACAGTAGTGAGGTTGGCCCAGGATTGGGCAGTGTTTCATTCTGCTGTGCATAAGGGCACCATGAGTGGTTCTGACTCAATGGCACCTAACAACAACTCTCAGTCCTGATACATTAGACCTGGATACCTCTGTACAAACGAGTTCTGTTAGCATAGTGGTTACAAATCGGGCTGCAAACCTCAGGGTCAGCAGTTCGAAACTACCACCTGTTCCGCAGGAGAAAGATGAGGCTTTCTGCTCCCATAAAGATTTACAGCCTCAGAAACTCTATACAGGGTCACTATGAGTCAGAACTGACTCCGTGGCACATAACAACAACAACAAACCTCTGTACAAGTGGTTCCACCAAATTGCCTGTCTGAACTTCCTGGCTATTTGGCAGGCACTGGACCTCCCTCAAAGGGGAGAAAAATCAAGCCCCAGAGACCTAACCAACCCAGAGAGCTCCTTGTTTTCTTTTCTGTGCTTGCCAAGTGGAGCCCACAGAGAAGCAATCTTAGAGACAAAGACAGCCTCCTGGAGGGTAAAGTCAGAGGAGGTTTATCCACTTATCTGCTCTGCTCACTGACTGTGAAATGAGTTACAAATAGACTGCTTTTGTACCCAACTTGGGCACCATGTCAGATTCATGTCAACGGAGCTAAGCTATTGGGGGAAGCAACTGAAGTGATTCACTCCTCCTCAGTCACGTGCACACACCTCAGAGGCGTGGCAAACGAGAGGGTCTTCAACCCTCTTGTGGAGTAAATGAGTGCTTCAAGGAAGGTTCCAGAAGAATTGAAGAAAAAAGAATTGACAATTACTTGTCCAGAATTGTATACATGCCGGTATCTGCCAAGAACAAAGAGGTGGGCTATACCAGCCCTAGAAATCTTAAAGCTAGAAGAGTTTTGTTGACAACTCAAAATACTTACTTTTCAAAATACTCTAATGTATTGACTGATAGCATTTATTACTATCACAGCCTCTGATAAGAGAAATCTCTAATGGTAGGGTTTATGTCTTAGACCTACACGTTGTCCCTGACTTACAATGGGGTGTCATTCTGATAACTCCATTGTAAGTCAGTTCTGACGTATGTCAAATGTATTTTTTATAAAGTCTGCATTAGTATTGCCTTTTATTAGTAGTACTTTATAAATCTTTTCTTTAAACATCTATGAGTGAACTTCTAAAATTACTACAGCACTGTACGTAGTACATATTACTAATGATAAAATGTACACACAAAAAAAGATGCATTGGTAGATTCATCATAACTTGAATACATCCTAAGTTGGAGACTCTCTGTATTTAGAAATCACTGTAGTACTCAGCTAATTGGCTGACTCTTGGTGGGAAAGAGTTGGAATTATTGCAAAGATCCTCAAGGCCATGAAAAACTTTGTATTTCTTCAGTCACATAAGGGTCAACTGCTATCATTCTCGGTTACAAAATAATCTCACTCGACAGCACTTAACAACAGTTAAAGTTTATTGTTTAAGTGAGAGCTTCTACCAGGATCAAAACCGATAGAACATAAAAGAATAGTTGCTGAGTCTGAATCGTATGTTCACAAAGCTTGTAAGAGTTTCTAAACCATGTTAATTCTGAACAATTTTCATAGCCAATTATTACTATTTAGACCGAAGCCCTCAACGCTGATGAATCTTAAAAACAAAAATCAAATAGGAATACCTTTTTAAAAACCATTTCTCCTTTGAAAACTACAAATATGAAGCTGCCATTTAATTATAAATAAAATTCCAGGTTCTGTGTAAAACATTTTTTTATAAAAATGTTTTACACAGAACCTGGAACTTTATTTATAATTAATTTTTATTAAAAAATATTTATCTCATCCTTCCAACCCCAAAGGGTTGTGACTTTCCCAACTATAAACCAGTCAAACCAGTTGGTGTCAAGCCAACTCTGACTTATGGCAACTCACGTGTGTCAGAGTAGGACTGCGCTCTTGGATACACGGGGTTTTCAATGGTTGATTTGCAATCACCAGAGCTTGCTTCTGAAGTGTCAGCCTTCCAGTAAACAACCAAGCTTTGTAACCATTTGCACCACACAGAGACTCCTTCCCAACATGATTCTTTTCATAATCCTTGGTGATTTCACTCATTTTAAGCTCCTATTATTGTGATGAAAGAAGAGAAATGAGATTGCCTGTAACAAAATAGATGAGGCAAAAATCATCTGTACTCTCTTTGGCTGCAGGATTTATTTATGAGTTTACAATTAATTAGATGTTGCTAGGAACAGGTGAACTAATAAGAAGGATAAATCAACCTGGGATTAAAATTTCCAATAAATGATCTACAAACATCAGTTTTTGATGAGCACAATTAGGCACACAATTCTTCTCAAGTAAATATGCCTGAGTACTATATTTTTCACCCTTCTGAGAGTTTTACTCCTTACTTGTGACATACTACCTCTGCCAAGCCACTGAAATCCATTTTGTTAGTTATGATCTACCTCTGAGTCTAAAAGAAATAATACATCTTAAAAGGAAACCGACTTGTTTCTCACAGGTAGTGGTGAATCCTATTCTTTCATTGCTGGTAATGGTCATTTAGTTTATGCTTGGGGTGCATAGAGAAGGGAATCAGTATTGAGAAGGAGATGTTTGTTGTGTGTTTGTGTTTCAGTAAATGACTATTGGCAGTGACTTGCCAGCATTTCCTCTGGTCAATGTAACCTACTGTGGCAGTTTTTCATTGCAGAATCCATTAGATTGAAACAATAAACTCTGTGAGATTACATAAACTTTGAAAACTATAGGCTTAAATGAAATGTAATTATACAAATTTAGAGGGAGGAAAGGAGGGAAACCATCATATTTAAGCAAAACAAAAGAAAATTTACATATCTGTCCATCAAAGGCTCTCTGAGAAAAGCTTAGCAATTTGTGATGTGGAGTTGTAGAATAAACACTTGACTTCTGTTCACACAGTCATTTAAACCCACTAACCGCTCCTCAGAAACCCTGTATAGGGTCACTATGAGTCAGAAGTGACTCAGAGCACTTAACAACAAATCATTACAAAAGTATTTCCTTATGAATAACAGCAGCCATTTTTTATTTTATTTTTTTCGTTTTTATTGTGAATTGAGTAATGGTTTACATGGGAGAACATCAGCTTTACATTCATCCTATTGTATTTCATTTTATTGCAATGATTACAATCCCCTCCATGCATCATTGAACAACCAAAGGGTACATCCTGCAAGCCTGCCCCCCAGCCGTCAGAACACAGCCCTCTCCCTCCTTCATTCCAGAGTCCCCAGCTGCTCCATCTCTCCATGTCATCCTCTCTGCCTCCATCTCTGGCATCAATGCTTCTCTGGATAGGGTCCCACACTCCACTCTTCTCCCTTGATGGTCCCAGGGTCCTCTGCTCCTAGACTGCAAAATTAACCACTCCCTTCCTTTTGTTACAAATCATCTACATTTACATTTGCAACTCTCACAGTCAGTCTTCATAGCAATTATTCACTATTGAACCAGAAAGTCTTAGCCCCATCTCCTTTCACCAGCCCTGTTCAGACAGTTTGGAAACCACTCAGTAGGGAATCTACCTTCCTCTGCACCCTCTGGAACTAGACTCCCTCTTGAAAGCTTGTAATCCAGTCACTTCGTGCCTTTGTAGCACCCTCTCCCCAATTTTGGGTAGCCAATGTCTAAGTTGCCCATCCCTACTAACCCTGTGTACTGAGGGGGTGGGAATGATCCTCACTGTAAAGATTCAGTCCCTCTTTTGAGCTACTACATCCATTAGTATAGGTCAAGATCATCAAGTTGTAGCAGATTACTCTTTTTTTCCTCTTCTTTCTTCCTCTAGTCAAATTCTGGTCATCTGGCCATTGAAGCCAGGTCAAGTGGGTACTGTCTACAAGTATGAGTGTTCTTGTGCATCTCCCCTCACTTCATATCAGTTGGACACTTCCCTCTCTGCTCTAGTCCTCTGTGGCCATGTCCCTGTCTCTGGGCCCAGGAGTCCCCAGATCTCGCCATACTGCTGGCCAACCAGGTCTCTATCCAAGTTGACATGAGTCTATTGAACGTGGTTGGACTTAGCTCACAACTTCATTGCTGTTTTCTCTCCACTTCCCTTTATCGGTAGACCAACGTGGTCACCAGCAAGACCACATGCCTGCTCATGTATTCCACTTGAGTCTCAGTCTTGGAAGGGGGTTTGCTCTGAGGAGACCCGACCAC
This sequence comes from Chrysochloris asiatica, assembly GCF_000296735.1. Classification (NCBI taxonomy): domain Eukaryota; kingdom Metazoa; phylum Chordata; class Mammalia; order Afrosoricida; family Chrysochloridae; genus Chrysochloris; species Chrysochloris asiatica. The sequence continues at coordinate 8,318,824 of NW_006408588.1, read as the reverse complement.
TTGCCTTGATGGCTCCCCAGCAAACAACTTGCTTGTTCTTATAGTAGTCAATCAGACTGCTGTTATTATTTTTTTATTTTTCCTGCTGGCCTTTCTTTTAAGAAGTATCTTCTGTTCTTCTAGCCACTCCAGGCTGGTCTGCTTGTCTTTTCAAGTGGAAATTTCCCACCTCAGAGGATTCTGGATGGGGTTCAGGATTCCACCTATGGTCTTATACAATGAAAAGGCTCCACAGGAAGCCTCCTTCACTGGGCAAGTTCTAGCCCCATTTTAGGTATTCCAATCAATTATAGGCTGAAGATGGACTTACAAGCTTTCTATGGTGATGTTTCTGGCTATAGTTTTCTCTTCCCCTCAGGTGCCTATTTTACAATAGTAGGCAAGGGAAATCAGTATTCAAAAGACAGCCAAGCATCTTAACATTATTTCCCCTCTTTTACCCATTCAAACCATGCCTCAATCCTTGTATCCCAGAGCCCTGTTGTTCCAAAGTTTAGCATACATCATTATTTACCTCTGTCCCACTTAGCCTATGCAAACCTGCCTAAATGTTCTCCCAACTGCCTTGTTCTTCCATTCCACTCCTCCTTCTTGTATGTTGCCCACGCCCCCATCACCCAAACTATCTTGTGTCTATTCCCTACCCTGCAGCTTCCATTTTTAAACCTAAGCTATGTAGTAGGCCATTTACAGACAATAGTGTCTCCCTTAGTCTTTGTAACTTTCCAAATGTTGTTTGTTACCTTCAAATTGGCTCTGACTCATAGTGGCTCTATATATAACAGAAAGAAACATCACGTGGCCCTGCTCCATCTTCACGATTGCTGGTATGCAATGGTAGTATAGTGATTGTGTGCCTGTATAGGGTTTACAAGGCTGTAAATCTTTACAGGAACACAAAATCATATATTTCTCTTGTGGAGCAGCTAGTAGACTCGAACTGGTAACCTTGAAGTTAGCAGCCCAACACATAACCTACTATACCACCAGAGCTTCTTTGGTATCCGATGTGCTTCTTTGGTATCCAATGTTGTTGTTAAGAGCCATCGAGTCAGTTCTGACTCATAGCAACCCTGTATAGCATTTCCAAGGAGCAGCTGGTGAGTTTGAACCACCAACCTTGTGGTTCAAACCAACCTTGTGGTCCCATACTTATCCTACCACGCCATACCAGGACTCCAATTGTTGTTAAGTGCTACTGAGTCAATTCTGACTCTTAGCAACCCTATTTTATTTTCCCTATTTCACAAATGAGAAAAGTGCAGTGCAGAGACATCATGTATGTCACCCAAGGTCATCTGGCCATAGCAGCAGTGCACAGATGTAAAGCTAGCACTAATTCACCATGCCACATCAATCCCTTTCACATATGATTGGTTATTGTTACATCGTTGTAATTCTCTAATCTTTCTTGATCATTTTCTTAAAATTATGCTTAAAATCAGGTGACTTATCATCCTATGCAGAATAAAGTCACAGTCATGACAAATTGCCTACAAAGCCCTATGCTGTCTGTCCCCTTTCTCTACTCCATCACAAATCACCCCAAGCATTTTCAGACCTTTCAATGATGGCCCCTCTACCAAGTAGGCTTTTTCCCGCAGATATCCATGGACTTTGCTCCTTCACTTCCGTCAAGTCTTTGCTTAAATGAAAGCTTCTCATTGAGGTATTCCCTAAACACCATATTGAAATTTGCACTGTGCCCACCCAGTCTTCAACCCATCTCCTGCCTTTATGTTTCTCCAAAGTGTTTGTAACCATCTGACTTTCTTTTTTTTTTTTTTT
>NW_006408588.1:8290255-8316213 GCF_000296735.1 Chrysochloris asiatica | reverse complement strand
CCATCACAAATATGGGGGCATCAGCAGAAGGGGCAGAGATGATTACCCTTTTGGCACCACCCTTCAAGTGAGCCCCAGCCTTTTCCAAGGTTGTAAAGACACCGGTGGACAACCATCTGACTTTCTAGATGTTTACTTATTGGTTTACTGTCTCCATCCTGCCATAATATGTAAGTGTGATGAGACAAGTAACTTTTGTCTGTTGTCTCCACTGTTGTAATCCCAGTGCATTGAACTATGCCTCACATACAGCAGAAGCTCAGTAAATGTCTGCTGAGTGATGAATAATTCCAAATCAAAGCCTTGGGAAGAGAAATGATAGTTCTACTTTTCTGTTTCTCAGTTGTTTGTCTTGGCATTAAAGTTAGAAAAGGAATCCCTCTTTCCTTATGGGATCTCTGAAATTGAGCCCACAGTAGCTAAGTTGCACAGATAAACTATGCAAATTCATGTTGCAAGTCCATCTTCATTTGAGAACAGTATAGCTGGCGGGCATCAATAGCTTGGAATCTTAAAGTAGAATAGATGTTGAACCATGCTAATTACTGGGTCACATTGTAAAGGCATGAACAGTTTATTTAAATCAGATTAGATAGATGCCCTGCTTCCTCAGTACTGCTTTCAGGCCAGACAACTCTCTCAAATGTCAGACTTGTAAACCACTGCCTACTAGACATCTTCACCTGGATTTGTCTTACATATCTCACACTTTGTATGTGAAAAACTGAACCACTTCATTCCCTTGAATCAGCCTCAACTGTCACTTCCCAATTCAGAAAATAGCAACTCCATTTATCTAAGTACATGCCAGAAATTTCTGAATCATTCCTAACTCCTTTGTCTCTCAAACCCTACGTCCAATCTATTCAGTAATTGTCACCGACTCTACCTTTCATCCAAATTACAAACATCCTCAACATCTCCAAGTGACCACTTTATGCCAACACACCATCTCTTTTCTAGACTCTTTTTGGTTTCCCTTTGCTCCCTTTGGTCTACTTACTTTCAAACCAGAAACCAGATTTATCTTTTTAAATTATGTTGTTGTTTCTTATTCTGTGCCATCAAGTCAGTTCCAACTTAGAGCAACACTATGCACAGTAGACCACCACTTGTCTGTCTGTCTGTCATACTGTGGTGGCCTGTGAGTTGTTGTGATTCTGAAAGCTATGCCACTGGTATTTTAAATACCAGCATTGTCACCCATGGTGGACAGGTTTCAGATGAGCTTCCAGATGAAGACAGACTAGGAAGAAGGAATGACGAACTACTTTCGAATATTTAGTCCCTGAACACCTTATGAATAGCAGAGAAACACTATCAGATATAGTGCCAGAAAATGAGCCCCTCAGGTTGAAAGGCACTCAAAATGCGACTGGGGAAGAGCCGCCTCCTCAGTGACCCAATGGAGTGTGGAAATCATCGGATAATCTCTTTGATATCCCATGTGAGTAAAGTTTTACTAAAGGTAATACAGAAGCGTCTGCAAGCATACATTGACAGAGAACTTCCAGAGGTTCAAGCCAGATTCAGAAGAGGCTGTGGAATGAGGGATATCATTGCTGATGTCCAATGGATCTTGGCTGAAAACAGAGAATATCAGAAAGATGTTTACCTGTGCTTTATTGACTATGCAAAGGCTTTCGATTGTGTGGATCATGACAAGCTATGGACAACATTGCGAAGTATGAGTATTCTGGAACACTTAATTGTTCTCAAAAGGAATCTGTACCTGGACCAAGAAGCAGTTGTTCGAACAGAACATGGGAACATTAAAATTAAGAAAGGTCTGTGACAGGGTTGCATTCTTTCACCATACTTATTCAACCTGTATGCTGAGCAAATAATCCAAGAAGCTGGGTTTTATGAAGAAAAAATGTAGCATCAAGATTGGAGGAGGATTCATTAGCAACCTGTGATATGCAGATGATACAATCTTGCTTGCTGAAAGTGAAGAGGACTTAAAACATTTACTGATGAAGATCAAAGAGCACAGCATCCGGTATGGATTGCATCTCAATGTAAAGAAAACAAATATCCTCACCACTGGACCAATAAACAGCATTCTTATCAATGGAGAAAAGATTGAAGTTGTAAAGGACTTCATTCTTCTTGTATCAACTATCAACACTCACGGAAGCAGCAGTCAAGAAATCAGACAACGTATTGCATTAGGCAAATCTGCTGCAAGTTTTAAAGTGTTGAAGAGCAAAGATGTCAGATTGAAGACTAAGGTGTGCCTGACCCAAGCTATGGTATTTTCATTAACCTCATATGCACATGAAAGCTGGACAGTAAATAAGGAAGACCTTAGAAGAATTGATGCTTTTGAGTTATGGTGTTGGATGAGAATATGAAAGTGCCATGGGCTGCCAAAAGAACCAACAGATCCATGTTGGAAGAAGTGCAGCCAGAGTGCTCCTTGGAGGCCAGGATGGCCAAACTTCATCTTTCATACTTGGGACATATTGTCAGGAGGGAGCAGTTACTGGAGAAGGATATCATGTTTGGTAAGGTGGAGAGTCAGAGAAAAAGAGGAAGACCCCCAAGGAAATGGATTGGCCAAGTGGCAGCATCAATGGACTCAGGCGTGGCAACAGTAGTGATGTTAGCCCAGGATCAAGCAGTGTTTCGTTCTGCTGTGCATAAGGTCGCTATGAGTTGGTACTGACTTGATGGCACCTAACAACAAGCACAACAGAAGGAAACCTGGCCTGGTGCTATGCCATCCTCACAACTGTTATGTTTGAGCCCATTGTTACTGACATTGAGTCAATCCATCCCATCAAGAGCCTTCCATTTTTTTCACTGATTCTCCACTTCAGCAAGCATGATATCCTTATCCAGGGATTTGTCCTTTCTGATATGTCCAAAGTACAAGAGATGACGTCTCACCGTTCTTGACTCTAAGGAACATTCTGGCTGTATTTCTTCCAAGTCAGATTTGCTTGTTCTAATGATAGTCTATAGTACTTTCAATATTCTTTAACAATACCATAATTCAAATGCATTGATTTTTCTATGGTAATCCTTATTTAATGTCCAACTTTTACATGCATATATTGTTGTTGAGTGCCGTCGAGTCAACTCCGACCCATAGCGACCCTGTATAGGGTTTCCAAGGAGCAACTGGTGAGCTTGAACCACGAACCTTGCAGTTCAAATGGCTTTGCAGTCTGGCACATTAACATACAGCGCCACACTATAGGCAAGTAAAAATACCAAGGTGTGGTCAAGTGCACCTGTCTTCAAATTGACACCTAGACTCTGTCGTACTTTAAAGAGGTCTTTTGCAGGTTTTCCCAATGCAATCAATGTTTGATTTCGTGACTGCTGCTTTCATGAGCATTGATTGTGGATCCAAACCAAATAAAGTCTTTAACAATTTCAATAGTTTCTCCAGTTGTTGTTGTTGTTGTTAAGTGCTGTCGAGTGGTTCTGGCCCTTAACAACCCTTTATAGGGTTTCCAGGGAGCAGCTGGTGAGTTTGAACTGCCAACCTTGCAGTTCAAATGACTTTGCAGTCTGGCGTGTTAACCCTCAGCACCACACCAGGACTCCATGATGTTATTTATTGATCCAGTTGTGAGGAATTTTGTTCTTTTTACACTGAGGTGCAATCCCTACTGATGATTGTAGTTTTTGATCTTCATAAGTATTTCAAGTCTCCTTTGCTTCCAGGAAGCAAGGTTGGCTCAACTGCGTATCTCAGGTGGTTAATGAGTCTTCATCCAATCCTGATGTCACATTCTTCTTTGTATAATCCAGCTTTTCAGTTTATTTGCTCAGTATACAGATTGAATAAATAGGGTTAATGGATACAATCCTGGCACACAACTTTCCTGATTTTAAACCATTCACCATCCCCTTTTTCTTTTCTAAAGACTGCTTCTTGGTCTATGGACAGGTTCCCCATGAACAAAATTAAGTCTTCTGGAATAGCTAGTCTTCACAATGTTATCCATAGTTTGTTATGATACACACCATCGAATGTTTTTTCATGGTTAATAAAGCACAAGTAAACATCTATACTGGTATTCTCTGCTTTCATCCAAGATCCACCTGACATCAGCAATGATATCCTTTGTTCAATATCCTCTTGTAAATCTATCTTGAATTTCTGACACCACCCTGTTGTTGTACTGCTACAATTGATTTTAAATGATCTTCAGCCAATTTTACTTGCATGTGATGTTAATGATATTGTTCAGTAATTTCCACAAATATGGATCTCTTCTAATCAGTTGGCACAGAGGAGTGTCTCCAGTGCTGAATCAGTTGTTGAAACATTTCAACTTGTATTCCATCAATCCCTGGAGCCTTTTATTAATTTATTTTTTACCAATGCCTTCAGCGCATTGGGTTTTGATCATATGATACCTCTTGAAATAGGTGGGCATTGACCAATAATTATTTTTGGTACAGGGATTGTGTATTCCTTCCATCTTCTTTTGATGTTTCCTGTGTCATTCAATATTTTTCCCAGGGAATTCTTCAATATGGTAATCTGAGGTTTGACTTTTCCCTGCAGTTTTTTGGTTTGAGAAATGCTGTGTAAATTCTTTACTTTGGGTTTTCTAATTTCAAATCTTTGCACATTTCATTATAACACTTTACTTTGTCTTCTCAAACTGCCCCATATAAGTCAGAGTACACAATTGCTCTGAAGACTTTGTCCTCTCTTTAATTAAAAGGCAGAATTCTTTCAATGACCTTCAAAAACACACATCATTTGGCTACAGTTACCTCTCTGGATTTTCAGTGTGTTCTGTTCCCTCACTCTGTCAGCTCTAGTCATGCTGGTCTCCTTGATCCCTCAAACACACCAGATGAATTCCTACCAACACTGCTTGATCCCTCTAACAGGAATGCTCTTGTCTTAGATACCTAATGGCTCTTTTCCTTATCTCTTTCAGTTCTGTCTCAGCTGTCTCCTCAGTGAAGCCTCCAATCTCTAATTGTGACTCTATTTCAGGGGTACTCTCTTCCCTCTTCCTTATTTTAAACTTCACAGTATTAACATACTACATAATTTAGTTTTTTGTTTTGAGGTTTTTTATTTATTTATTATTGTTACTCTATCTCCACTAGAATGCAAGCAACACAAGAGCCGAAATTTCTGCCTATTTTATGTACTGCTAGCGTAGTGGTTACGAAATCGGGCTGCTAACCGTAAGGTCAGCAGTTCGAAACTACCAGCTGCTCTGCGGGAGAAAGATGAGGCTTTCTGCTCCCGTTAAGATTTACAGCCTCGGAAACCCTGTACAGGGTCGCTATGAGTCGGAACCGACTCCACGGCACGTAACAACAACAATAGTTCCCTCAAGGAGCTCTGGTAGCATAGTGGTTACGAATCGGGCTGCAAACCTCAAAGTCAGCAGTTCTAAACTACCAGCTGCTCCCTGGGAGAAAGATGAGGCTTTCTTCTCCCGTAAAGATTTACAGCCTCGGAAACCCTGTTCAGAGTCACTATGGGTCGGAACCAACTCGACGGCACTTAACAACAACAGCTTAGTTCCTGCATCTAGAGATACACCTGGGACACAGTCAACCAACCAACAGCCATCAAGTTGATTCTGACTCAGAGCGAGCCTGTATAGAGTTTCTGAGGCTGTAAACCTTTATGGGAGCAGAAAGCCTCATCTTTTTCCCCACAGAGTGACTGATGGGTTTGAACTGCCTACCATGTAGTTAGCAGTCCTGTGCTTATCCTATGTTGTTGTTATGTGCTGTGGAGTCGGTTCCAACTCATAGCAACCCTGTACAAGGTTTCCAATGCTGTAAATCTTTACAGGAGCAGAAAGCCTCATATTTCTTCCACAGAACAGCTGGTAGTTTTGAACTGCTGACCATGAGATAAGCAGCCCAATTCGTAACCACTACGCTACCAGAGCTCCTTATGCTTATCCTATAGCACCACAATAAAAAATATTTATTGAATTAATGTATTTTTAAATACTTAAAAACAATTTATTAGACAAACTCACACTCTTGAACTTAGTTTTTATTCATTTAAATTATTTTTAGTATTGATATTTTAGTTAAATAGCCTTTAAAGTCATAAACAAATATTCTACTCTTAGATGCAACTTATCTACCAATTTACAGACATGACTGCACATTTATAATGAAGCAGCTTCTGCATATTGACCTTGAGAAAAATCCACATTTATTGCAGGTGAAGAGAAAAGAGACTTTCAATTGCTGTTGGAACATTGGCAAGCCAACTAGTGCTTATTTAAGTTGCAATTGGATTCACCAAAAGTTAATCTTAAATGATAATTGTGATGTCAAAACATGTCACAAAAACGAAAATTGTTCCAATGTTTGATGATACTGGAGTGAATAATTCCATTTGAGGAGCAATTTGTTATTCCTGCAGCTTCAAATACTTCAAGGTTCTTTTCTTCGGACATCAGTAGACATCAGTGATATTCTCACCCTGTATATAATTCTGAAAGACTCACTCTCTTCAGATACAATTCCTTTTACTTTCATTAGACACTTCATCCAAGATAGTCCTCCTGACCTAGACAATTAGACTGCAAACTGTCAGCCAGGAATCAGCTCAAATGCATTTTGTTTGCAATTAAATACTTCAACTGTGGAGTTGGGCTAAGTGTCATATAATTCAGCACTCAACCAGTATTTTTCCTAGGATCTAACACAGTTTCATGTGCTAATTAGCCCATGGGGGAGGAGGGACCTATTACAGCTGGAGATGTTAGCTTGAGTGTGAAAACTTGCATTAGAGATGAAAATATATGGATTTGAGATTCCTTTGGAGTTCAAAGCCACAGGTCTTTTGCTATATCAAATATTGATGGGGGCAATGGAGGCAAGGAAGCTCAACATGGTTATAGTGGTTCCCAGATTTCTAATTTAGGCAACTGAGTGGATGGAGTGCTAGTTACTACTACAGGGAAAAATAAAGGAGAAACAGATTGGAATGGGCTTCAAAAGCTCAGTTTTGGTTTGATGTACCTGTTAAATTGTAGATGCCTGTGAGGCATCCAAGTAGAGATGTTAAATTAGAACTTGGATATGCAAGTCAAGATCTGAATGATAGCTACATTTCCAAAATTCTTTACTTTCAGCTTAAGGTCAGATAAACTCCAAATTGGGGCAAGGAGGAAACTAAACTACTTTGAGCACCTAGTTTATGCCAAGCACCCATTATGATATAGAGGTTTCTATCATAAAGTTCATACACATTGCAAACACCTTCTTTCTACATACCTGCCTAAGCAACCCTCCCAGTTACAGCCCCACTGGGACCCTACAAGAGACCACCTGGGATACACTCACACTATAGTACCAATTCTTCTCTTCCAGATTCGTAATGAGTCTCAGAAGGGTTTCTGCACCTGGATCTGTGCTTAAAGACTATGAAGTCTGAAGATAAGGGTAGGGAAAAACCTGAGAACTTTAGACCAGAGGAAGAAAGTACCACTCTTGCTTTGCTGTCTCTTTGGATAGACTATTCCTTGTCTTTATCTAAGCTCAGTATCTACCACCTTCATAAAAATGTTCTGAAAATTAAGATGAGTTTCTGAGTCACCTGGAGAGCTTGTTAAATTATCTATATTTCTGGTCCTATAATTCCGTTGGTCTGGGGTATGGTTCAAAGACTCTGGATGATGCAAATGGTTTACACACTCACTACTAATTCAAAGTTTGCTGGTTTGAGTCCACCCAGAGACACCTCAGAAGATGCCTTGTGATCTACTTCAAAAACTCAAGCCACTGGAAACTCTTTGAAACAGTGTTTTACTTTGACACACATGGGGTCTCCATGATTTGGAGCCACCTCAGTGTCACCTGGTTTGGGGTTTGATTCACATTTGGTGAATGTTTCAGGGGTCTGTATTACAGGGGATTACAGTACTGGTTCACGGTGAACCCTACAGATTTACAGAACAATTAAGTTGTCAGTTTTCAACACCTACTTGCCTCACTGATACTTCACCATTTAGATTACTGTAGCAGTTTAAAAATATGGCACCAAATTATTTCACATGCCTTCCAATGAGATGTACATTCGATATCCCCCAGTTTTCATCTGGGCAATCTTGTATGGCTGCAATAGAAAGATTTGGGAAGAAATAACACCATATGGCTTTTTAAAACTAAAACCTGTTGCCATCAAATTGATTCTGACTCAGGACAATTCCATAAGATACAGAATAGAACTGCCCCATAGGGTGTCCTTGGCTGTGATTTTCATAGTATAAGGTCACTAAATGTTTCTTCTTTGGTGATGCTGGGTGGGCTCGGGCTGTCAAACTGTAGGTCAGTGGCTGTTGTTGTAGAGTCCGTTCTAACTCATAGTGACCCTGTACAGGGTTTCTGAGGAGCACCTGGTAGGTTTGAACTGCTGACCTTGTGGTTCACAGTCCAGTGCTGATCCTACAACATCACACCAGGAGTCCACTGTTAGTGCAAACCAGGATCCCTATGTAACTACTGAAGCTAGGTTATAAAAGGCCATGCAGATGCTGCCTGGTTCTTTGAGGACGTTTGTTCTCTGGGTTTTTCTTCTCAGAACATTCCTTATCAGAATTTGGACGATGTGATGTGAGAAGTCCACGCCATATGGAGAGGCTGTACCAACAGTCTCAGTTCTGGAAATTTCCGTGTGAGTGAAAGAAACTTCAGATAATTCTGGCTCCCAGCCATGGAGTCACCCCAACTTTAAAGTCTTCCCAGCTAAGCCCCAGACATCACAGAGCAAGAGTAAAGCATCCTCACCATGCCCTGCTAAAGAAATGTGGCACCAACAATTTCTCCCACTGCATTCTCCATTCAGCTGGCTTCAGTTAAATCATTGCCAAGGACACACAGAACTCAGACAACATACTCACAGCTCTTGAGCTTACTAGAAAATTTACCAGGTTACAAGTGAGGGTTAGAAATGCTTTGGGCATGGTTGTTCCAGTCAGGGTAGCCTTCCCTCAGCCATGCCCATAGTCAGACTTTCTCTATTACACCAAAGTTACAAAGCTCTTTTAGGACTGTCGATAAATACCAACAGGACACACCATTCCACCAGGGGTCTCAATTTGAAACCACTAGCTCTAGCTCTGTGGGTCAGCAAATCAAGTTCCCTGAATTAAGTACTGGAGACACCCTACTCTACAAGCAAGCTTCCTGTCCAGTCACTCAGCTTTACTTGCTCCATGAGCTCGGAAGACCACGGCTCTGTCTCATGCTCTAAGGCCTTGGTTCTGCTTCTACTGCTGTTTCACTGCTCTGCTACTCCTCTAGTGCCAAAGCTCTCCATCCCTGGGTCCAGGAGTTCAACGCAGAGATCTTGGGGTCCAAAGGACACACTCCACTCCTGGCTCTTTCTTTTTTATAGTAATTCGAACCCCCATTCGTGTGTCACTGTGTTTATAAAATGAGATGGCTGATTTTATACCCATTAGAGCTCTGGGTTTTTACAATCACAGTTAACCCTGTTAACCACTCACAACTGAATTACATCATCCTGTCAGCATCTTCTCATGCCTTCTCTTACCCAGAACCATCAGGACAAAAATGTTATTTGGTAGAAATGATAAAAACTAAGGCTAGAAGAGGCATATTAAATTATTCATTATGCCACCCTGCTCAAATTCCTGACCCACAAAACTATGTTCATAATTAAAAGATTGTTGTTTTATACCATTTAGTGTTAAGGAACTGGGGTAGCATAATGGTAACGAGTCAGGACGCTAACTTCAAGGCAAGTAGTTTGAAACTACCAGCTGTTCTGTGGGAGAAAGATGAAGTTTTCTGCTCCTGTAAAGATTTACAACCTCGGAAATGCTATACAGGATCACTATGAGTTAGAACCGACTCCACAGCCCATAACCACCACCTCCAGTGTTGGGATATTGTATTAAGCAGCAATAGTAAATAAGATAGTTACTAAAGCATTTTCTCAAGGAATATCTATTAAAATGAATAAATTCTTTAAGATTAAAACAATCAGCAAAGTATGGCAAATAAAATAAGAGATGCACTCTTATTTAGTGGTGAAAACATCAGATGAACAAAATTCAGCTTTATCTACTTCAGTTGTGCTGAAGACTGCCTCTAAAATATCCTTCAATCCCTTACTAATTTCAAAGTTGTTCGTTTATGCCAGTTTCCCAAATGTGTTTCCTTAATACCAAACATTGTCTGGGGATCACATGCTAACAAAGATCAAGGGTCATTGTTATTACTAGACAAGAATTAGAGAATTCTTCAATTCAATAAAAAGCAGAATAGTAAACACAGCACACTCACCCCACAATGGTCCCAGTTCTATGGTGGACAAGGTTGAGTACAGATGCCCTGTGTTGAGTTACAAGTCTAGCAGACTTGAACTCTGAGATGATGAATCTCAACTAAATACAATACAGTAATGGGGAGGAAGAAGTTGTAAATAATTGGAATTCTTCACTTGTTAGTCACACAATACTAATTAGATATAAAGCAAAATGTAATTGCCATCTCTAAAAATTATTTAGTGAATATTTTAATTGATAAAATATCAAATAAGAGGAATTTTGGGTTAAATTTCCATTTTATTCAAGTTATCGGATAATGCAAGTTAAATATATATATACATGTTGTGTTGTTGTTGTTTAGTGCCATCGAGTCGGTTCCGACCCATAGTGACCCTGTACAGGGTTTCCGAGGGTGTAAATCTTTACGGGAGTAGAAAGCCTCATCTTTCTCCCGCGGAGCGGCTGATAGTTTCCAACCGCTGACCTTAAGGTTCACAGTCCGATTCGTAACCACTACGCTACCAGAGCTCCATATATATATATGGACTCACTGAAATTGAGAAAAAACAAAGAATGTCACATAAAAGCCATGAATTTAACTCTACTTTAGAAACACTAATGTATACATTCAACAGGGTTGTATTCTTTTACCATACTTATTCATCCTGTATGTTGAGCAAATAATCCAAGAAACTGGATTATATGAAGGAAAACATGGCAACAGCATTGGAGGAAGACTCATTAACAACCTGCAATATGCAGATGATTGATACAGCCTTGCTTGCTGAAAGTGAAGAAGACTTAAAAGTACTTACTGATGGCGATCAAAGATCACAGCCTTCGGTATAGATTGCATCTCAATATAAAGAATATGCAAATCCTCACCACTGGACCAATAAACAACATTCTTTTTAATGGAGAAAAGATGGAAGCTGTCAAAGATTTCATTTTTTCTCAGATCAGCCATCAACACTCATGGTAGCAGCAGTTACAGAATCATAGGCAAGTCTGCTATACAAGACCTTTTTGAAGTGTTGAAGAGCAAAGATATCAGTTTGAGGACTAAGGTGCACCTGACTCAAGCCATGGTATTTTCAGTAACCTCATATGCATGTGAAAGTTGGACAGTGAATAAGGAGTCTGTATAAGAACTGATGCATTAGAGTTATGGTGTTGGATGAGAATACTGAAAGTGCCATGGGCTGCCAAAAGAACAAATAGATCTGTGTTAGATGAAATACAGCCAGAGTGCTCCTTGGAGGCCAAGATGGCCATACTTCAGACATGTTGTCAGGACAGACCAGTCACTGGAGAAGGATATCATGTTAGGTAAGGTGGAGGGTCAGAGAAAAAGAGGAAGACCCCTAGCGAGCTAGATTGACAAAGTGACAGCATCAGTGGACTCAAGCGTAGCAACAATTGTGAGGTTGGCCCAGGACCGAGCAGTGTTTCGTTCTGTTGTGCATATGGTCGCTATGAGTCAGTATCAACTCGAAGGGACCTAACAACAACAAATGTCTAAAATGTTCTTAGTGTCACCTTTCCAAACCACTGCCTCCCACCACACCCATCACACCCACCACACCCCACACACATACACCCAACCCCACCTCTATACATACACACACACCCTGAGCTCATTGTTTTCAGAAGTGACTTGAATTGCATTTCAGATTTGGGAATGTAATATGTAAATGTAAATACTTGAAGAATGCAACTACAGCCTTCTAAAGTCACTGTGAAAGTTGCTCTCTATCAGGAATTCACAGTGAGACTAGTTATCACTTCCAAAGTCTGCATCATTAGGAGAAGATTTTCCTGATACTGATGATGATCCCTCTCAGCAGTTTATCAGTCCCCAAACCCTAGTCCAGTAGGGACTGAGAGCAATCCAGGTCCCTTTGAGTCTACTCAATTTTATTCCTCTTATCCCTGAGACTCTTGACTGGTTATATAGTGTTGTTTTCCAAAGAAAAACTGACATGCAGTTCTGATTCCAAGAGTTTGCATGTATTGCAGTGGGTAAAATAAACTTGCTATGAAAATATTTGTATTGCTGCACACTGGGATTCCAAGAATAAAAAAGGGAGTCCCTTCTAAAATATTGGCTTAATATCCATTGCTGTCAACTTTATTCCGACTCATTGGTGTTATTGATAAGTGCCATCAAGTCAGTTCCAACTCATAATGACCCTGTATAGGGTTTCTAGGGAACAAGTGGTAGGTTTGAACTGCCGACCTTGTGGTTCAAAGTCCAGTGCCAATCCTACAGCACCACACCAGAAGTCCATTCCAACTCAAGTAACCATGTAAGACAGATTAGAACTGGTGGTCTTTATGCAAGTAGCTGGCACCTCTTTCTTCCACAAAGTGGCTGGGATGTTTCAACCACTAACCTTTCAGTTAGCAACCAAGCACTTTAACCACTGCACACCAGGACACCAAAAGATTGGCTTAGAAGCTTAATATATCACTTGTTAAACCAGCAAGAAAATCAATTCTCATGTAGTCTGACTTACGGCAACTCCATGTGGTGCAGAGAAGAACAGTGCTTTTGGGGGCCTTCAGTGGTTGTGATCTTTTCAGTAGATTGCCAGGCACTACTTCCAAGGTGTCTTTGGGTAGACTCAAACTTCTAATCTTTCTAGTTAATAATCTAGCCCTTAATCATATGCTCCACCCAGGGACTCCTCCACAAACCAGAGGCTGTATGTAAGGAACTCAGAGTGCACATTCAATAGTAAAAAGGAACATGTCATCTCCCCATTAAGGTCAGATTCATTGGATTTCTTGGACTAAAGTCCCTGGCTGCTCACTACTTTGTTTTGTTCTGTTCTTTCCCTTGCAGGGATGTCTCCTATACCAGCGTGAAAGCCCTGCCATCTAAAGGCCTAGAGCACCTGAAGGAATTGATAGCAAAAAACACTTGGACTCTAAAGAAACTCCCACTTTCCTTGAGTTTCCTTCACCTTACACGAGCTGACCTTTCTTATCCAAGTCATTGTTGTGCTTTTAAGAATCAGAAGAAAATCAGAGGGTAAGTGGTACGGGTCTGGAATAAATGACAGAAGGCCTTGGTGGATGTTAAATGAATTTCTGGGTTTGGGAGAAAAACTTTGTGATTTGATACCAGATGGAGGAGAATCAGAGGCAATCCCAGAAACAAGAAATCCATGGGGCAATAATGACCTGGTGACTTGTGCATGGCAAGCTACACAGACATAATTACTGACCTCTAGCTACACTACTTATTAGACATCACAATGCATGTTAGATGCTACTAGCATGGTGCAAACTTACTAAGGACACAACAGTCCAACAATTGGATTACCTGATCTATTTGTTGTGTGCCAAGTCAGTTCTGACTCATAGCATCACTGTATAGGGTTTCCACCTTAAGGTTCAAATTGACCTTGCAGTTTGGTGCTTATCCTACAGAGCCACACCATGACCCCATACTTGATCTATTTGCTAACATGTGTGTGTGCTTTAGAGTCAGCTGGATTTGGAACCCAGTTCTGCTGCTTCCTAGCTGTGCTACTGCAGCTAATTTATATAAACCCTCAGCCTCTGAGAATGGAAATCATAAAGCTATCATTCATAGGGATTTTGACAAGATCCAATGATAAACTGAAAACTAAGTAAATTGTCACAATGCCAGAGTCCCTGAGTGGTGGAAACAGTTAAAGTGCTGACTGCTAACCAAAAGACTGGTGGTTCAAGTCCACCTGGAGGTGCTAGGAAAGAAAGACCTATTGATCTACCTAGGGAAATTTAGCTAATAAGAACCCTCTAGAGTACAGTTTCTGGGGTTTTTTGTTTTGATTTGGAGTCCTGGTGTGGTGCATTGGATTGCAAAGTCGGTTTGATCTGCAAGATCAGTGGTTCAAGCTCACCAGCCACAGCTCAGAAACCCTATACAGGGTTGCTATGGGTCATAACTGACTCGACAGCACTTAAAAACAACAGAGTACCATTTTACTCTGACATACATGAGGTCACCATGAGTTGAAATTGACTCGACAGCAACTGGAAAATCACAGTGTCTAGAATAAAGGCACTCTGATAGCATAGTGGTTACGAATCGGGCTGCAAACCGCAAGGTCAGCAGCTCAAAACTACCAGTTGTTCCACGGGAGAAAGATGAGACTTTCTGCTCCCATAAAGATTTACAGCCTCAGAAACCCTGTACAGGGTCACTATGAGTTGGAACCGACTCCACAGTACATAAACACCACCACCAGAATGAAGTAAATATAAGCTACACTATGTGTTGTTTTTATATTATGCTGCTTGTGATGCTGTGAAGAATGACCTTTATTATCTTTTTACCTTTTCTGACTCTTGCCCTGACATACATTGCGTTATTTGCCCCTTTATATCTCATGTACTTCTCCCCCTATTTGCCTAACTCCAACTTCATTTGTCTCTTACTCACTTCCTTTTAACTCCTATATAAATGCTTACTGGCTGAATTTCTGTACTCATATTTCCAGTAAACCACGAACAGGGATCTAGAGGTGAGAGTGTTGGACTGCTAACCATGGGGTTGGTGCTTCAAACCCACCAACCATTACGTGAGAGCAAGATGAGACAATCTGCTCCCATGAAGACTTACAGTCTCAGAGACTCTATACAGGGTCACTATGAATCAGAATCAACTAGATGGCAGTGGGTTTTTTGGATTTTGTGAAGGCAGAGGAAACAGGATAGTTGAACACCTGGGAAAGAAGGCCAATATGGGCAAAACTACAGTTAAAGAAAAGTTAAGAGTGAGAAGTGGAGATAGTGACAGAAGATTCTATACTGATGCCTTGTGCACTGAGTAGAAGACCGGGGCAGGGTGGGAGGCTAAGGTGGTCTTCAGGGGCTTGGTCTGTATTTCTGTTTAACTTCCAAATAGGTCAGAATAGCCAGTCTAGTGGGGGTTTTTACCAGAGCCTAGTAAGTGAATCAAAATCTGCTCAGTAGCTGACGTAGGTTAAACAATTCCGTTTGTGTGAGTCTGGTAGGCCAGGAAACAATGCCTTGGTTCTTTGAGCATGACTGTATTTTCCATTGTTGTAGTTGTTAAGTGCTATTGAGTTGGCTCTGACTCATGGCAACCCTGATTAGGGTTTCTTAAGAATGATTGGTAGATTTGAACCGCCGACCTTGTGGTTAGCAGTCCAATTCTTATCCTACAGCGCTACACCAGGACTCCACTATTCAACAACTATTTATTGAGCACCTACCGATGGCAATGGGTTTGGTATGGGCTTTGGTATGTGCCTAACACTGTTCTGATACTGAAGCTACAGTGAATAGGACAGTGAGAGGAGGCCCTCTCACATGGAATTTATATTCTATGGGAGAAATCAGAAAATAAATAGGCAAATAATAAAATACCAGATAGTGTTATAAAGAAAATTTTTTAAAGGATGAGACTATTTCTTTAAGGCTATCAGAGAAGGTAGCTGATTTGACTCTACAAATGGATAATGAGTACAGTGGTCATGAGGTTTTCATGCTAAAGCCCTGGATCAAAATACAGTCAACGTTTGTATGGTGCTAGTAAAATAAACTCATCTAGTTCTTTATTTTTTTTTTTTAACTTTTTACTGGGAATTGAGTGAAGGTTTATAGATAATATCATTAGTTGTACCTTCAACAAATCAGACGTTTGCTTCATCTCAATGATTGCAATGTCCTCCCTGCAACAAGTTATCCTGCTTCCTTTCTTCCATACCACCCCCTCCCATCCCTTCTCAACTTTCTCCCTAAGTTGCCCTTTTGATTTAGAATGATTGACCGTTTTATGAGGAGCATACCTTACTAATGTTGTGGTAGCCCCCATACATCTATAGGGTGTATAGGTGTATAGGTGTGTTTATCTACTGCTTGACCGAAAAGCAGACCACTGGGGTGAGTTCATTTTCAAACCTGAAGGGTAGTCGAGAGCCGTAGTCTCAGGTTCCTCCTGTTTCTTTCTCACCAGTAAGTCTAGTCTTCTTTTATATATAATTTTAAGTTTTGTTCCACATTTTCTTTCCCTCTATCTGAGACCTTCTAATGAGATCCTTTTCAGAGCAGTTAGTAGTGATAGAGCCACACCATCTAGTTCCTCTGGTCTCAGAGTCATAGAGACTGAAGTTCACAAGTTTCATTAGTCTAGAGTCATTGGGCTAGAGTCCTAGTGTGACACTGTAGGATAAGCACTGGATAGCTAACAATAACGTCAGTGGTTCTAACCCACCAGTCACTCTTTGGAATCCCTATACAAGGTCATCAAGTGCTGGAACCCACTTGAAGGCACTTAACAACAACAACAGCATTTCTTTAACACTTCTGTGTGAAATAGATACTCTGATTGATTTTATTTTACAAATGACTAAATGGATGTTCATATAGTTGCCCAAGGCGTTGGTTATTGTTGTTGGTAGTCAGTTTCAACACTGGCAACTCCATGTATACAGAATAGAATGGCTCCATATGATATTCAAGGGAGTAACATTTCGGAAGCAGATCACCAGACCTGTTTCCGACCTTTTGGCTAATAATTGAATGCTTAACTGTTTGTACCACCCAAGGGCTCCTGCCCAAAATATAACAACTAGTAAATAACGGAGCCAGGTTCTAACTTGTGAGGGCTGACACCGCCATCTACTCTTTTTTATCACTGCTGTTCTCAAAGTCATAGCAAATGAACAATAAGGCTAATGTATCTGGCTCACTGTTGAGGAAAGTAATAAGAGATGACACAGGAGAGACAGGCATGACCTAACCATATAGAATCTTGTAGAATTCTGTAGACCATAGTAAGGAGTTTGGGTATTTTTGTAAATGTTATCAGGAGCGTTAACAAGCTTTAAGCAGGCAGTGACTTGGTTCTTGTTGCCTTACAGAATCCTTGAGTCCTTAATGTGTAATGAGAGCAGTATTCGGAGCCTGCGTCAGAGGAAATCTGTGAATGCCTTGAATGGTCCCTTTTACCAGGAATATGAGGAGGATCTAGGAGACAGCAGTGCTAGGTACAAAGAAAACTCCAAGTTCCAGGATGCCCCCAGCAACTCTCATTATTATGTGTTTCTTGAAGAACAAGAGGATGAGATCATTGGTTTTGGACAGGAGCTCAAAAATCCCCAGGAGGAGACCCTACAGGCCTTTGACAGTCATTATGACTACATTGTGTGTGGTGGCAATGAAGATATGGTGTGCACCCCCAAGTCAGATGAGTTCAATCCCTGTGAAGACATAATGGGCTACAAGTTCCTGAGAATTGTGGTGTGGTTTGTGAGTCTGCTGGCTCTTCTGGGTAATGTCTTTGTCTTGTTTATCCTCCTCACCAGCCACTACAAACTGACTGTCCCTCGCTTTCTGATGTGCAACTTGGCCTTTGCAGACTTCTGCATGGGGATCTACCTGCTCCTTATTGCCTCTGTAGACCTATACACTCACTCGGAGTACTACAACCATGCCATAGACTGGCAGACAGGCCCTGGTTGCAACACAGCTGGGTTTTTTACTGTCTTTGCCAGTGAGTTGTCAGTGTACACATTGACGATCATCACCCTGGAGCGCTGGTATGCCATCACTTTCGCCATGCGCCTGGACCGGAAGATCCACCTCAGGCATGCATATGTCATCATGGTGGGGGGCTGGGTTTGCTGCTTCCTACTTGCCCTGCTCCCTTTGGTGGGAGTCAGTAGTTATGCCAAGGTCAGTATCTGCCTGCCCATGGACACAGAGACCCCTCTTGCTCTGGCCTATATTGTCCTTGTTCTATTGCTCAACATAGTTGCTTTCATTATCGTCTGCTTCTGTTATGTGAAGATCTACATGACCGTCCGAAATCCCCAATACAACCCAGTGGATAAAGACACCAAGATTGCTAAGAGGATGGCTGTGTTGATCTTCACTGACTTCATGTGCATGGCCCCGATCTCATTCTATGCTCTGTCAGCACTTATGAACAAGCCTCTCATCACCGTTACCAACTCCAAAATCTTGCTGGTTCTTTTCTACCCACTTAATTCTTGTGCCAATCCATTCCTCTATGCCATTTTCACCAAGACCTTTCAGAGGGATGTTTTCATCTTACTCAGCAAGTTTGGCATCTGTAAACGCCAGGCTCAAGCATATAGGGGCCAGAGAGTTTCTCCAAAGAACAGTACTGGTATTCAAGTCCAAAAGGTTATCCAGGACATGAGACAAAGTCTTCCCAATATGCAAGACAACTATGAACTGATTGAAAACTCTCATCTAACCCCAAATAAGCAAATCCAAATCTCAGAAGAATACAAGCAAACAGTTTTATAGACTGTCTCTACACTATTTGCAATGATTTTTGTTGTTGCTAAATGCCATTGAGTCGGTTCCGACTCAGCGACCCTGTGTAGGGTTTCTGAGGAACAGCTGGCAGGTTTGAATTGTAAACCCTGTGGTTAGCAGTCCAGTGCTTATCATATAGTGCCACACCAGGTCTCTATTTGCAGTGATAGGTAGACTTAAAAGTTTTCTTGAACGTACATTCCAACAACAAACACAACACCCAACTGAACTAATCTAACCCTTGTTGTTGTTGTTGTTAAGTGCCGTTGAGTCGGGTCCAACCCATAGCGACCCTGTACAGGGTTTCCAAGGGTGTAAATCTTTACAGGAGTAGAAAGCCTCATCTTTCTCCCGCGGAGCGGCTGGTAGTTTCGAACCGCTGACCTTAAGGTTCGCAGCCCGATTCGTAACCACTATGTAGGTGATATTTCATGAGTGAGGGTTCATCTCTAGGGTGACATGATGTATTAACCTAATCATCACTTCAGAGAAAGAAGAGATGCTACCAACATAACTGAAGCCTGGGTCATATCAAAATAATTGATGCTCTGGAAGGCTTTCTTTATGACTAAATGCAGAGATGGCATTGTGTAGTATGCTCAGTAAATATAAGCTGAGTCATATCAACAACAAGCTGCTCAGTTTTATATGATATTTTATACTAAAAAGTCAATAAACAGTCAATGCTTAATAGCATTGGTGATCACAAGATAACATTGGGCCCAGAATGACTCAGTTCAATTTCATGATTCCTGGTACAATCAAAGGGATTTGAAAAGCCAAACACCACAAGACACCAATCAAGGAACAGCTTTTACAAGACATGAAGGAGAGGATTTAGTTTTGAGTTATGTTCTTTTTTCTAACTCTTTCAAACTTGTAATCCTCTCTTCACAAGGATTCTTGATGTGGTCCAGCTGTTACTTGTTGCCTGGAGAAACAAGCAGGAGTTCAGCGTATGAGGCCTAGCACATTAGGTACTGCTCTTCCTAGCTGGTCTCATCAAATAAAGGACATGAACTCTAGAAAGTATTTCTAAGTAGCAACAAGTGTGAGTTATGGGTGGAGCTCACTAAATTATCCATTGATTAGTAAAGTAAGTTGGACCCCAGTTAACCATGGAAACTTGGGCAAATCAATCTATCTGTAGGCTTGAGAATTCTGTAAAAGTGAAGGAGTTCAATGGTCACTTCCAGTTTTAATTATCTATGTCTATTCCTTTCTCTCAAAAAACATATATTTCTGTAACAATGAGAAAGAAAAGCACAAAGGAAGTAGAATGTTTTGTTTTGTTTTTTTCCATCTTGAGAGGCTGCTGTCTTCTCTTTGGAGCCTAGATAGGAGAGGACTTCAAAAAGTTCACAGAAAATGAAATAGAAAGAGAGTGACATTTTTGCCAACTTTTTGTATAGGACCCAGGAAGTGGTCTCTTCATTCCATTTATAATTATAATGTCTGAGTCAAAAATTCTGTTGAGTGACCATGTTGGGTTGGATATGAATGTTTCATCAGATACTCATTATTATAATTATCAAGCCAAAAACATAAATCAATACTGACTCATATCATAGAATGAAAGTTAGTTTTGCACATTTTGATTATTTAGAGTTTCTACTCTCCTTCCCCTAATCACTGCAAAACACTGAACTTATCTTCAAGAATTGGTGTCTTCAAGGATTGGTATCTTTACTTAGCCACTTCCAGTCCACAATACTATATATACTGAAGCAGTCAGGGCAGTTTCTTCTTTGTAGCAATTCCCAGCCTTTTCTCAATGCTTGCTGATCACTGAACACAGAACCTCTATTCCTCAGTAATACCCCGTTGTGTCAATCACGATCTCTATTGATAAATGTATGCTTCCGGTTATCTGTAAAGAAAACCAGAATACACACCTGTTGCTGTCGAGTCAATTCTGACTGATGCCGACCCTGTAAGGATAGGCTAGAACTGCCCCAGGAGGTTTTCAAGGCTGTAAACCTATATGGAAGCACACAGCCACATCTTTCTCCTGCAGAGCATCTGGTGGGTTCAAACTGCCAAGCTTCCAACAGTAAGTAGCCCAGTGCTTTAACCATGTCACCAGATAGGCTCCTTTAGCTGAAAAGACAGTCCCTTAATTTCTGGCTAGGAAAGAATCCCCCATGCACTGTTTCTCAGTGAACAGCACCATAAGATAAGAGTTCTTGTTTTGTTGAAATTGTGGCACAGGGTTAATGAACCAAATGGACCCCTAAGGTAGGTGGTTCCCTTGACTCACCTGGAATCTCTCCACAACTGTGACTATTTCCGGTTGTCACTGAGACTTGCATGTGTTCAGATAAGTATTATAAACACCTAAAAATCATGACTTACCCATCAGTTCACTTGCATCTAATGAACTGAAACAAAAGTGTTACCTTGTGACATGTATCTTTCACTTGTGACATTTTGAAATGTCTCACCGTGATAAGTTATGTGCTTTTACGTTGAGTAGCTGAACTAATGCTTTGGAAACATAGGCCTAAAAAGTGACTTCAATGGAATTGCTATTAAAATTGAACACTCTGTGCTAGCTGCATGTCATAATTTTTTTTTCCTATGAAATGTTTATGCTGACTCGCAGAGTCTTGCTTTTTGTAATTTGTGAGTTTCTTTTAGGGTTACCATTGTATATGTTAAAACTAAAGATGGGAAAAATAATTAGCACATTTGCTAATAAATCCATATTAAAAAATAAATTGCAGATTGTCAATTAACAACATAAGGATAACACTATGCTATGATTATGGTTGGTCTCTATGTGAAAAATAAAGCTTACTCAAGGTGAAATGAATTATGATTGCTTCACAGGTAGTGATGGATGGTGGTGGTTATGAGCTATGAAGTCGGTTCGGACTCATAAAGCCTTATCTTTCTCCTGTAGAACAGCTGGAAGTTTTGAACTGCAGATCTGGAGGCTAGCAGCCCAACTTGTAACCACTAGACTACCAAAGCTCCTTGGTGATGGATAAGAGAAAGAAATAGTAAAAGCGACTATGCCAAACAAATGCTTAGTATTCACAGTAGGAGTTTAAATAGTGCTCTAATGACAATAATAAATCTATAAAACCTTTCCAGAGTTCACTTTCTCTAACAGCTTTCAGCTTTCTGAAAAGAGACCCAAATTAGTGTGAATTAAAGGCCTAAGGCTACTCATAATATATGTCACAAAATTCATACCCTAAAATTTCTCCAGCATGTTGCTCAAAGGAATGTCTCTCAAAATACCCCCGAAATTCACTGACTCTTGGTTCATAGATAATCCAAAAACCACCAATGAAAAGACAAATGTCTACTATGAAGTGGTACCAAAAAATAGCCTCCAAGAAGTAAAATATAATCAAAATAACGAAAAATAATAACAATTAGAGAATTGACTAGTACAAAAACAAGCAAGTTGTTCTCCAGGAAGCCATCAAGGCAAGCAATCAATTCCCTTCAGGACAAACTCTTCTCCAAGACTGAAACTCAAAGGGAACACATAAGCAGGCATGTAACCTTACTGGCAACCACACTGGTCTACTGATAACTGGGAGAGGGGGAAAGGCATTAATGAAGAAATGGGGTGAGTTCAACCATGTTCCATAGACTCCCATTGACCTGGAGATGAGAGAGAGAAGAGGAAGGGTTGGTTAGTCCCAAGTGTTATGAGACCTGGGGACACTTGAGCCCATGGACAAGGACATAGCCACAGAGGACTAGAGCTAAGAGTGAAGTATCCAGCAGATATGAAGTGAGGGGAGATGCACAAGAACACCCAAACTTGCAGATAATACCCATTTCACCTAGCCTCAATGGCTTGATAATAAGAACTCAGCTCAAGGTCAGCAGTTCGAAACTACCAGCTATTCCATGGGAGAAAGATGAGGCTTTCTGCTCCTGTAAATATTTACAGCCTCGGAAACCCTGTACAGGGTTGCTATGAGTCGGAACCGACTCCACGGCACACAACAACAACAACAATAGGAAGATAAAAATAAAAAACAATTTTTGATAAAGGAAACAAGTGTAAATTGCTACAATTTGATGAACTTGACCTATACTTGTGGTTGTAGTAGCTCAAAATATCAACTGAGAAGGAAGAAGTCTTCACATCAAGTATCAATGCTATCCCCTCTGTACACAGGGCAGATAGGGACAGGCAACTTAGACATTGGCTACCTAAAATGAAGTGCCAATAAAGGCACAAAGTTACTGGTTTACAGGTTTTCAAGAGGGTGTTTAGTAGGGAGGTAGAGTCCCTACTGAACAGTTTTCATCTTGTCTAGATGGGTCTGGTGAAAAGAGATGTGGATAGGATTCTGCTGATTCAGTTGTAATTGCTATCATGACTAATTGTGATAGTCACAACTGTAAATGTAGACATTTTGTAACAAAAATGGGGAAGTAGTTAATCTTACAGTACAGAAAGAGAGGACCCTAGGACCATCAAAGTAGAAGAGCACAAGCGGAGTGATTCTCTACCCAGAGAAGCAGCGACACCAGAGATGGAGGCAGAGATGAGGACATAGAGAGAGAGAGCAGATGAGGACTCTGGACTCATGGAAAGACAGGAGCTGGGTGCTGGCAGCCAGGAGGCAGGCTTGCAGAATGTGCCCTTTGGTTGTTTAAATAATGATATATTCCTGAGTGTTTCTGTATACATTCCCACACCCAAAACAAAACAAAAAACAATATGCAAATCAATCAATCAATCAATCAGGAGATCCATGGACTGGGAGAATCAGGGGAAGGAAGAATGGTATGACCACTAAAAAGTGTGAGTTTCTTTTGGGGGTGATGAAAATGCTGTAAAAATGATTGTGATGTTTGTACAACTCTGGATACACTACAAACCCAAACCATTGAACTGAACGCTTTGAATAGGTGAATTAAATAGTTTATAAATTATAGCTCAATAAATCTAACCACTCATCTGTCAAAATATAATAATAATAATAATAAGGGAATATGAAAGTTTGTTGAGAGATGGCCAAAGTGTATTGAACAGCAAGGAGAGTATGTCAAAAAATGATGTATTTGTCTTTTATAAATGTTGATTAAAATAAATTCTAACACCAAAATAAAATAAAATAACCAGTAGAGAACAAATAGTCCTAACTATTTGAAGTCTTCAGCAAAGACTATTATAACATAATAGAGTGACTGAGTCTCATTCATTCTAAATACCTAAAGGGACAAGATTTACTCATTGGAAGCAATGCATTTATGTAAAAATTATATAAATGTTTCAGCTCAATGTGATGGACTGAGAGCCAATATTTACCACCATCTTCTTTCAAATTCCATTGAAACAACAATAAAGAATCATAAAATAAAATATAGCCAAAATTACACTGTGAACAGAAGAAATGGTCCCACCAGCAGACCAAAGACTTTGATGGCTTTCTTAAAGATGGAAATATATGCCTTGAGTTGATGGAAAGTTTAAGTGGGGAAGGTGTAGCCTAGAATACACTCGTTAGTTTGGAAACCGTGCAATGGTGTATTAAAAATACACCGTAATGGAATTCCAGTCATTAAGAAACTTGGAATCAAAAGCAGCACTTCAGATCTGCCCATCAGACAGAAAATATTTGGACAAAAACCTACTCATAGCTCATTCCTGTCGCTCGATTTTCTCTTAGGCACTGTGATTTAAGGACCAACCTGAAAAGAACATGCAAAAAATTGAAAAGAACTTCTGTTCTCTAGAAGGATCTTCAAGTTTCTCAGCAAGGGTCATATTAATGTGATGAGGTAAATGCTTAACCAAAACCAAACTAGTGTTTCCCTATTTACTTTTTGCATATCTTAGGTTTTAATGTTACTGCATTTCACCTTATTTTCCCCGACACCAAATGAAACAGGCTTTTGAAATGACAGTGGACAAATTCAGACACTGTCAAAATTTGTCAAATTATTGACGGGACTCCAACTTCTTATTAATAGCAAATATAACTATCTCATTCTGCTTGTTCTTAGATATTTTTCAAATTTATCCAAGTATTCCTCAAGCACTCTGACAGAATAGAACCTAGGGAAAATATTAATAGCTTCAACAAATGCTGGAGAAATGGGATACTTGGACCAACTGATGTCATGGTCCAGCTGAAAGCGGAGATGCTTGACATCACAACTGTTTTCACCATCTGTAAGCCAACCTTAGTTATAGGAGGGAAAATGAGTACACACCACTGACACCCAAGCAACTGCTTGATTTCATTTTAATTGGTGCAACTGAACTATTGATTGGAGTGATGTACAATGGCAGTTTAGTTATTTTCTTTTAATTATTTAACTGTTTGCACACCCTGCCTACATGACACCTATGAGTACTCTCTGAACACGGACATCTTGCAGCCACAGACTGTCTTCCATCCAGAAGACCCTCAACCTGCACCAAGCTCTCCAACTACAAATTATACAAGCCCTAGAGAGTTGACTTTTGTTTCCTTCATGTCACCTTCAAAAATGGGAAAGGATCAACTTGTTGATACTATATCTAAGATACAGTCATTTTTCAAAAATGACCATCATAGTAGGGCAATGGAAACTGTGTGAAGATGCAGAGTGTAGTTATAGAAATGGCTGGATGGTTCCAGGTTGTTGTTGTTGTAGGTGCCATCAAGTCAATACCGACCCATAGCGACCTTATGCACAGCAGAACAAAACACTGCCTGATCCTGAGCCAACCTCACTACTGTTGCCACGCTTGAGTCCATCGATGCTGCCACTTGGCCAATCCATCTCCTTGGGGGTCTTCCTC
Organism: Chrysochloris asiatica; assembly: GCF_000296735.1. Classification (NCBI taxonomy): domain Eukaryota; kingdom Metazoa; phylum Chordata; class Mammalia; order Afrosoricida; family Chrysochloridae; genus Chrysochloris; species Chrysochloris asiatica. The sequence continues at coordinate 8,290,875 of NW_006408588.1, read as the reverse complement.
TTTTTCTCTGACCCTCCACCTTACCAAACATGATATCCTTCTCTAGCGACTGCTACCTCCAGACAATATGTCCAAAGTATGAGAGACGAAGTTTGCCCATCTTGGCCTCCAAGGAGCACTCTGGCTGCACTTCTTCCAACACGATCTGTTTGGTCTTTTGGCAGCCCATGGCACTTTCAATGTTGTCCTCCAACACCATAACTCAAATGCATCAATTCTTTACAGTCTACAGTCTTCCTTATTTACTGTACAGCTTTCGCACATATATGAGGCTATTGAAAATACCATGGCTTGGGTCAAGCGAACCTTAGTCCTCAAGCTGACATCTTTGCTATTCAACACTTTGAAAAGGTCTAGTGCAGCAGATTTGCCTAATGCAATATGTGCTCTGATTTCTTGACTGCTGCTTCTGTCAGTGTTGATAGTTGATCCAAGAAGAATGAAGTATTTAACAACTTCAATCTTTTCTCCATTGATAAGAATGTTGTTTATTGGTCCAGTGGTGAGGATTTTTGTTTTCGTGACATTGAGATGTAATCCATACCGAAGGCTGTGCTCTTTGATCTTCATCAGTAAATGTTTTAAGTCCTCTTCACTTTCAGCAAGCAAGGTTGTATCAT
>NW_006408588.1:8270654-8288935 GCF_000296735.1 Chrysochloris asiatica | reverse complement strand
TACTTTGCAATGTTGTCCATAGCTTGTCATGATCCACACAATTGAAAGCCTTTGCATAGTCAATAAAGCATAGGTAAACATCTTTCTAATATTCTCTGCTTTCAGCCAAGATCCATCGGACATCCGCAATGATAGCTCTCATTCCACGGCCTCTTCTGAAAAAATTTGCTCAGTACCTATGAATTATTTTTGTGAATTTGGTTTTTAGTTACAAAGCCCTCTGAATGCTGCCAACCAAATGTTAAACTTGGAGATTAAATTACTTAACAACCACTGATTTATTTCTTAACAGCCTCTATTTATTCTGATTGTGCTTGCTTTAAATAAATTAACAGGAAGGGAAGGACAAAGTGGAGAAATTGGCATTAGACTGAGTATAGAGAAATACTCTTCAAAGAAACCATTATCCTTCACTTTGTTGATAATAAAATTACTGGTAAATAAGGCTAATGATGATAGCTCTATGGAATGATATTGAATGATTCCATCTGTTAGTGGGAAATTTAATAAATAGATAAATTAAAGAATGAACTCAGATTCTTTAATAGAATTGGATCTTACCATTTATCACACAAAATCTTCTAATTCTGTGCTGAATTACAGTATTTTATGTTCACTATGTATTCTATATAATTTGTAGAATTATCATACTTATAAATGCTAATTTTCTAGTAAATGAAAAGTAGGTTTTTGTTCTTTGAGTTATTATAACACAATGAAATTACGATCTCCATTTCTAATGGTACTCCATTAGCATATAAATAAGCTGTTGCTTTCCCACGCTAATATAATATGGGACACCCATGGGAAGTTATTATAGTAACATTGGAAAAACAACAGCATATTTATTAACATGGAACATTATTATATTGACATGGAAAAAACAGCAGCAGCATATTTGTATACTGATGGAGTATCAGTTAGAAATGAACTCTTGGTGTGGCACTGTAGGATCAACACTGGACTGCAAACCACAAGGTTGGCAGCTCAAACCCACCAGTTGCTCCTTGGAACTATACAGGGTTGCTATGAGTCAGAACCATCACTTAACAACAACAACATCATCATAATAATAATAACTCAAAGAGCAAAACCCCAATACTCCAGATTGAGTCACAAGCTGAATGGGTAAGGGAGGAAGAATGTGATATGTATATTTATATATCCTACATATATAAGTATCTCTGGTAGTGTAGTGGTTACGAATCGGGCTGCGAACCTTAAGGTCAGCGGTTCGAAACTACGAGCCGCTCTGCAGGAGAAAGATGAGGCTTTCTACTCCCGTAAAGATTTACACCCTCGGAAACCCTATACAGGGTCGCTGTGGGTCGGGATCAACTCGACGGCACTTAACAACAACAACAACATTTTGGTGTGGCACTGTGGGATAATGCACTGGAATGCAAAGTCATTTGAACCACAAGATCGGTGGTTCAAGCTCACCAGCCACTCCTTGGAAACCCTATAGAGAGTCGCTATGGGTTGGAACCAACTCAACGGCACTTAAAAACAACAAATATATATATGTATATGTATATGAGTCTGAAAGAGAAAAAAGAAACATTACTTGATGGTTTCCAGAGGTGGGAGGGAGAGTAGTTCACTGGCTAGTGGGTAGACACATGTTAACTAGGGTAACAAGGAAAGCAATTATATAAAAAAGGGAAGGACAATACACAAGAAGAGGGAGGTTGGCAGAAGAATGATGAAGATGAGTGAAGACACAGGGAGGTATCCAATGACTAAAGGGGATAGAGGTAAATAGTGATATATGTACAACCTTGGCACAACAATGTTCTATGGGTAGATACATGGACAGAGACATATGCTGAATGATTATGGGAGGAAGAGTGGTATATCTGTGTTTATATTTATATATGTTACAGATATACAAGAGTTTGAAAGAGGATATTGGTACATGAGTATTTACCAATCCTTCAAACACAACTATGAATGTGGTGGAGCATACAGTCAGAAAACTGATAAAAATTTAGATATTATCAAACATCTTAAGGTAATGAATAGCTGGGGCTTAGGACCATAGTCTCTTGAGACACCATGATCAATTTGCATACCATAGTCCTTAAAGACAGCATTCTGCATCCTACGTATGCAGTAGCATCTGGGTTAATAAAAGCTCATGAGTGACTGTCTAAGGTGCAGCTATTGGTCTCTTCATGTGCAGAATTAAATGAGTGATGAGAACTGAAGATGCTTGGAATCAATGAGTCCAATGGACTAATGGAACATGTGAACATTAGTCTCCATAACTCTGAGACCAGAAGAACTAGATGGTACCTAGCTACCGCTACAAATTGCTCTGAAAGGAATAAAATTAGAAAATGCCAGATAGAGTGGCAGAATATGTGGAACAAAACTCAAAATTTCTGGTCAGAAAGTGACTAGAGAAACCTGAGATTATGGCTCTTGACCACTGTTCTGTCTGGAAAGGAATTCACCCTTATGGCCCAACTTTCAACCAAGTAGTAGATAGCTATATAAGGGGAACAATAACACTAGTAAGGTATGCTTACTATGGTCAGCCATTCAAAATCAAAGGGGCAACATGTACCTAAGGACAAAAATGAGAAAGGATGGGAAGATGGGAGGAATGGAGATGGGATCCGCAGGGAGGAAGCAGGACAACTGTTGTTCCATGGAGGGATTGCAATTACTGAGATGAAACAAAATGTATTATTTCTTTAATGTAATTTTGATGACCTTGTCTGTAAAGTCCCACTCAATTCACAATAAAACCATTGTTTTAAAAAAAAAGAGAGATTTACAAAAATGGAAGAATATGCTATGCTCATGGATAGAAAGCTTAACATCATGAAAAGTCAGTACTACCCAAAGCAATTTATAGATATAATGCAATCCCAATCCAGATTCCAACATCATTCTTTAAAACAATGCAAAAAATTATCATGAACTTTATATGGAAAGCAAAGAGACCTCAGATAAGCAAAGCACTGCTTAAGAAGAAGAACAAAATCCGAGGCCTCTCACTCCCTAATCTCAAAATTTACTCCACAGCCACAGTGGTCAAGACAGTCTGGTACTGGTACAATGAAAGATACATAGATCAAGGAAACAGAATTGAGAAATCAGAAGGAATTCATCCACATACCTATAGTCAACAGATCTTCGACAAAGGGATAGTCCCTTTAACAGCTGGTGTTGGTAAAACTGAAAATCCATTTGCAAAGAATGAAACAAGACCCCTGTCTCACACCATATACAAAAACAAACTCAACATGGATAAAAGACCTAAATGTAAAACTTAGAACTATAAAGATCATCAGTGAAAAAAGAGGGATAAACTTACATTCTCTAATACGTGGCATAAATACACTATCAAACATTAGAAAAAACACATAAACAGTAGAAGACAAAATAGATGGCTGGGGATGCCTAAAAATTAGAAACTATGTGCATCAAAAGATTTTGCCAAAAGAGAAAAAGGGGAGCCCACATGTTGGGAAACATTTTGCAACAGCATTATCACACAAGGGACTAATATCTATAAACTACAATACCTCTACTAGAAAAAGACAACCCGACTAAAAAAAATGGGCACAAGACATGAACAGAACTTCACCAAGAAAGACATTCAGGCAGCCAACAAATATGAGAAAAAATGTTCATGATCCTTAGCCATTGTATTGTTGTTGAGTGCAGTCAAATTTGTTCTGACTCATAGTGGCCTTGTGTAGGGTTTTGAGGAACAGCTGATTAGTTTGAACCACTGACCTTGAGGTGCAAACCTACCCTGAGGTTCAGTGCATTATCCTGCAGCACCACATTAGAGAGATGCAAATCAAAACAATGATGAGGCATTATCGTATACAAGCATTAACAACAGAGTTCAAAAAAACAGAAAACAACAAATGCTGGGGAGGGTGTGGAGACTCTGGGGCCCTACCATATTGGTGGTGGGACTGTGAAATGTTTCAATCACTGTAGAAAATGGTATGGCACTTCCTCAGAAAGTTGGAAATAGAAATACCATATGGCACAGCACTCACTCACTTGGTATAAATCCACAAGAAATAAAAGCGAGGACATGAGATATATGCACACTCATTTCATTGAAGCACTATTAACAATTGCAAAACGTTGGAGAGAGCCTAAATGCCCATCAATGGAAGAATGAGTAAACAAACTTTGGTACATACACACAATAGAATATTATCCAACCTTGAAGAACAGCAACGAATCTGCTAAACTTCTCATAATATGGATGAACCTGGAGGACATTATGCTGAGTGAAATTAGTCAATCACAAAGGACCAATACTGTATCAGACCATTATTGAAATATTTTAAGAAAAGTTTTCAGGCTAAAAGATATTCTGTGATGGTTACCTGTAGTGGTATAGAGGAGAGAGTAGTAATTCATTGACCTGAGGATAGACACATGGTAGCTCAGGTGATGGGCAGGGAAATACACAAGAAGGGCAAGAGCAATATAAAATAAGAGGGAGGGTGGCAGAAGAGTAATAAAGATAGGTAAAGACACAAGGAGATATGCATGGGCTAAAGGGTATAGAGGTAAATAGTGGTATATACACAACTTTGGAACTAGATACATGGATTGAGACATAGGCAGAACAGGTAAGTGAGGAAAACTGTTGTGATAGTTAAGGTCTTGTGTCAACTTGACTGGGTCAGGATTCTCAGTGATTTGGCAGTTGAGAAGTGGTTATCCCTATGGTGAAATCTAATACAGGTTTAGTTAACTCTTAGATTGGATATGAGCAGCCAATCAACTGAAAGGATGTTTCCTTGGGGAGTGTGGGCTGTTCCCAATATAATGGACACACAGAAAAAGATTGCTTTTTTTTTTTTTTAAACTGGATCTCAGTCTCACATCTGGGTTGTCTTCAAACCTCTGGTTCTTTGAACCTGAGCCATTGGCCTATCTGTTGTTTGTTTGCTCCTCTACCTGCTGGGTCTGCCTGTTGTTCTTGGCTCAGCTGACATGGACTTGGAGCTCTCACACCTCTACAGCGGTGAGCCATTTTCTTGATGTAAACTTCTCTTTATATATCTACACATATGTAAGATTCACCGGTTTTGCTTCTCTATAGAATGCAGCCCAAGACATTTGGAACCAAGAGTGATTCTAGGGATCTTCTGAGGTGGGACATTCCCACTTGAAAGGACATGCAGACCTACTCAGAGCAGTTAAAGGAACAGAAGATATGTACTGGAAGAAACACCATTAGGAAAAAAAACACTAAATAAAAACAAAACAAAACACAGTAATCTCTTTGGCTATTACTAGAACAAGCAAGATGTTCTCCAGGAAGCTAACAAGACAAGCAATCAAGTCCCTTCAAGACAAACCCCCCCTCAAAGACTAAAACTCAAAGGAAACACACGAACAGGCATGCAAGCTCACTGGCAACCAGGTTGGTCTACATTTGAGTGGAAGTGGGGGAAAGTCAGTAATGAAGATATGGGCAGAGTTTGATGATGTTCCATAGACTCCTGGTGACCTCAAGATGAGAGAGAGAAGAGGAAGGGCTGGTTGGTTCGAAGTTTAGGGAATTCTGAGCCCATGGACACTGATATAGCAACAGAGTGCTAGAGCTAAGAGTGAAGTGTCCAGCTGATATGAAGTGGGAAGAGACACACAAGAGGACCCAAACTTGTAGATAGTACCCATTTGACCTAGCTTCGATGGCTTGATGACTAGAGCTCAACCAGAGAAGAAAAAGAAATTTGATAAAGGAAGCAAGTGTAACTTACTACAATCTGATGAACTTGACCTATACTTATGGATATAGTAGCTCAAAATAACAACCAAGAGGGAAGTAGTCTTCACATCAAGGATCAAACATATTCCCTGGTATACAGGATTGATATAGGCAGGCAACTTAGACACTGGTTACCTAAAAATGGGTGGGGTGGTGGGGTGGTGGTGGCTATAAAGACACGGAGTGGCTGGCTTACAAGTTTTCAAGAGGACATTTAGTTTCAGAGTGTGCAGGAGATGTAGAATCCCTACTGAATAGTTTTCTTCTAGTCTAGATGGGTTTTCTGAAAGGAGATAGGGATAAGATTCTTATGATTAAATAGTGAGTAATTGCAATCATGACTAATTATGATAGTCACAACTGTAAGGTAGAAGTTTTGTAACAAAGAGGGTAGTAGTTAAACTTAAATTCCAGGAACAGAGAATCCTAGGAAAATCAAGGAAGAAGAGAATGAACAAAACATGGGACCCTAACTAGAAAAGCAGTGACACCAGAGATGGAGGCAGAGGTAATGGCATAGACAGATAGATCAGCTGAGAACTCTAGACTCACAGAAAGAAAAAGGCTGTGTACTGGCGGCTAGGAGCCTAGCTTTTAGAATGTGCCCTTGGGTTGTTTAAATGATTATATATTCCTGAATGCTTTGTGTACATTAAAAAAAAAAAACCAACAACAAAACAGCAGGAATAGAAGAAAACAGTGTTAAATTGAGGGGGTTGTAATCATTGCAATGAAACAAAATATGGTAGGATGGGTGAAAATTTTATATTCTCTCTTGTAAACTATCATTCAATTCACAACAAATGTTTAAGAAAAGAATGGTTTTAAAGAAAAAAAAAATTTTAAAGGATGAGTTTTCTAAATTGGTTTTCAAGTCTGACTAATTTTAAAAGCACTGATAACTCTGCCTTCACTAGTAAAGATGGTGGGAGCACTGCCAATCCATGGTGTGAGGTGGCAATATTAATATGTACAATATCACTACCAATAGATCATGTACTGGGGAAAAGTGAGGCTCTGGGTGATTGTGTGTATGATACATTCCCGCAGTTTTCAGGAGAAGTATAGAGAAGCATGTTGGATGGTCCTACTTACAATAGTAAATAGTAAAACAAAGAGATGCACTCAGGGTCAAGGAGTGTTTCCACTCAAAGTTTCCACTTTTGTGTGAAAGGAAGGCTAATTGCCTACAGTTGTTGTTGTTAAGTGCCATCTAGTCAGTTCTAACTCATAGGGACCCTATATAGGCTTTCCAAAGAGCAACTGGTGAATTGGAACTGATGACCTTGGGGTTAAGACCAACCTTGCAGTCCAATGCTTTATCCCACAGTGCTACAACAAGACTCCAATTTCCTATAGTGGTGGTGGTGGTAATGTGCTGTGGAGTAGGTTCCGACTATAGCGACCCTGTATAGGGTTTCCAAGGCTGTAAATCTTAACAGAAGCAGAAAGCTTCATCCTTCTCCCATGGAATTACCTATAGTAGTAGAGCCAATATTGCCTATAACCAAACACAAAGAAGTGGGGCTTGATGGTGGACTAGGGAGTGGTGCCATACAGACCTCTTCCAGTAATAATATAGAATAATGAATGAAGCAGGTTCATGGTACAGTCCCATAACTGAACTACATATAAGGGATTAGAAGGATCAAAGTCTTACTGCAAGTGTGATTTGTACCAGAATTAAGAAAGGTGGTGCTTTCTGATATGCAGCTGCTGGAAGATCCCAGAGTGGCCATCTAGAGTGGGAGTGAGCAAGTGCAGGATCAGGAAAGCACTTCCATTGCAGGAGTCTGGCCAACTGTCGAGTTAAAGCTGGGAACATTTTTTTTTCCGTTTGTTTCTCTGTCTGTGTGCCTCCACTCTGGTGACTAGACAGGGTGCTTGAGCCAGTGGACAACCCACACTCCCAGATGGTTCTACTATGCATGCACACACATCTGCTCAGCAAAGACCACTGGGCCCAGATTTGAAGCAGGAGGAGGAGTCAACAGGAACAGCTTAAAATGGGAGGGTCTTCCATCCCTGAGCTGTTTCTCACTAGGATAAATACCTGAACGGAATTAAGGAGAGGAAAAGAAACAGACAAAAAAAAGGAAAGAGGCTGGAAATTAAATCTTGAGTTACATCACAAGAAGAAATAGTAACATCTTGAAATTTTTCAGGCAGCCTTGAAGGCAAGAAGCCAAAAAAAGGGTGCTAAAGTAACTCATATTTTGTACTTGGTTTTTGGGTTTTGTTTTTTTTGTGTGTGTGATTGCAGACTTTGTGTTCAATCTGGTTTTTTGTGTGTGTTTGGTTTTTGTTATATATTTTTTCTTGTTTTGTTTTTTTTTTTGGGGGGGTCCCCCTTTACCTGGGGGAGAGCTCTTTCTCTCCCTATGTTATACAAGAAGAGACAGCAATGACAGTCATATAGCCAAGCTACAATTGCACCCTATAAAATCCCACCATCTGGGCATGAGCCAATACCAGCTACTATACACCACATAGATAGTTAACACTTAATACAATTATTCTGAGTTGAGTAATAACAGAAGTGGAAAGGGAAGCTCATCTCCTGATCATATCAGGAGGCAATCAGAAATCTCAATAAGACACCAACATGTTGTTGATGATGATAAGTGCCACATAGCTATCCTGTATAGGGTTTCTGAGGAGCTGCTGGTGAATGTGAACTGCAGGCCTCCTCCTGGTTCAAGCAGACTTTGCAGTCCAGAGCATTAACCAACAGTGCCACACCAGGACTCCACTACATCAACATACATTTATATAATTATTGAAAATGCCCCCAAAGCAACAGAAGATCCCAGTTCATGTCCAGAAACAAAGTAGAGTAGCTGAAACAAATGAGCTGGAGGAAGATCCAGACTTCCTATTGGAAGAAGGGCAGGCTCTGGAACTGCCTGATAAGAGATTCAGGAGAAGGATATTGAGGTGCATTCCAAATCCTCCACAGAGGGGTTGAGAAAAATAAGGAAGAACTTAGGAAAGCTCTATGGAAACAATCAAATAAGATAGAAATAGCACTGGAAACAATTCAAAACCTGCAAAAAGAGGTCCAAATTATAAATAATAATATATCAGAAATAGGCAATATACTGAAAGGGAAAAGGAGTCGACATGAAGAGATTGACAACAGAACCAACAAGCTGGAAGACAAATCTCTCAATACTGCTAAGATAAAAGAGCATGTATAAAAAAGGATTAAATAATCAGAAGAAAGTCTAAGATTCATTTGGGAAAACATGAAGAGAATAATCTGAGAATTATTAGAATTCCAGAACAGGAAGAATTGCAGTAGACCACAGAGGAGATAGTTGAGCATTTCTGGAAGAAAATTTCCTGAACATCCTGAAAAATGAAAAGATGAGTATTTAAGAAGCTCAATGAACCCCACGAAGGCTAGACCCCAAAAGAAAATTGCCAAGATATTATCAAAATCAAGCTCTCCAAAATCAAAGGCAAGGAGAGAATCCTGAAAACAATTAGGGAAAAGGAAAGTGTTCCTTACAAAGGCAAACAAAACAGATTAAGCTCTGATCTCTCAGCAGAAATCACACAGGCTAGAAGGCAATGGGGAAGCATATATAAAATCCTTAAAGAATAAAACTGCCACCCAAGAATCATCTACCCAGCAAAGCTGTCAATCACATACAACAGTGTAATCAAACATTCCAGGATTAACAGAAACTAAAAGACTTTGTCAAAGCCAACCCAGTGCTTCAAAACATCCTAAAGGGAGTTTTTTTGGACTGAGAACTAACAAGAACAGACAACAACCAGAGACTGACATACATGGCAGCACCACCAGAACTCAATCAACAGATGGAAGAGTCCAGAACAGAACAAAACTACAAGAAAGAATTCAGAGGATCTGGGAGGTCAGTTTATGATAAAAACAATTACAATGTGAAAGAAGGAGAAAATATAGGAACAGAGATTCAGGTGATGAGGAAGTCAGGTAGATTTCAGGATAAAACAGACTGGTTTAAATGGAGGAAAAAGTTAATAGAATATAGGGTAACATCAAATAAAATGAATAATTCACAACATATCAACAAAATGAAAATCCAAGAATAACATGGAAATATTAAAAATATGAAGCTTAAGATATCCATACTAAAAGAATTTTTTTTTTTTTTTTACTTTGTTGGCAACCAGGGGTGGAATGGAGGGGACAGTAGAGCCCAGGGTAGGATATAGACACATCATAGTTTGGGTGTTGGGGAGGGCAATACACAAGAAGGGGAAAGGGCAATGGAAGAACAAGATAGAAAGGGGAACACTTAGGCAGGTTTGCATGGGCTAAATGAGACAGAGGTAAATAGTGATGTACGCTCAATCTTGGAACAACAGAGCTCTGTGATATAGGGATCAAGGCATAGTCTGAATAGGTAAAAGAGGGAAAATAATGTTAAGATGCTTGACTGTCTTATGAATGTTGGTTTCCCTTGCCTACTATTACAAAATAGACACCTGAATGGGATAGAAAGCAATATTAGAAAACATGATTAGAGAAAACTTGTAAGCCCGTCTTCAGCCTATAACTGATTGGAATGACTAAAAGCGGTTCTAGAACTTGCCCAGTGAAATAGGCTTACTGCGGAGCCTTTGTAGTATAGAGGACCTTAGGTGGAATCCTGAGTCCTATCCAGAACCTTCTGAGGTTGGACATTCCCACTTAAATGCACATGCAGATCAGCCTGAAGCAGCTAGTAGAACAGAAGATACTTCTTGAAAGAAAGACCAGCAGGAAAAATCCAAACCAAAAATGATAGTCTGATTGGCTATTACAAGAACAAGCAAGTTGTTTGCCAGGGAGTCATCAAGGCAAGTAATCAAGTCACTTCAGGACAAACCCCTCTCCAAAACTGAAACTCAAAGGGAACACACAAGCAGACATGTCAGCAAATACTGTTGAATGATGGTACATAGAGGGGATTATAATCATTATAATGATATGAAATATGATAGAATGAATGCAAAACTGATGTTCTCCCATGTAAACCATCACTCAATGCACAATAAAAGCTTAAAAAAAACTTCAAAAATAAAGTTGCAACTTCACAAAAAGATAAGTAATGCAATAAAAAAGTAGGCAAATGGAATAATGTAACTGCTGTCAGTAAATTGTATACCTGTAAGAAGGTAAAAAAATAAAAGAAGAAGAAGAAGAAAGAATCAACAGGACAATAAGCTAGTTCTTCAAAAGGTTTAATAAAATTGACAAACCATTGGCAAACCTAACAAAAGAAAAGAGAGAAGACACAAATAACATGCAAAAGAAACCACATGGGTGATGTCACAATGGAACCAATAGAAATAAAAAGGATAAGAACAGAATACTATAAAGAGTTGTACTCCAACGAATTTAAAAATCTAGAGGAGATGTATACATCTTTAGAAAAACATGACCTACCTAAACATACGCAGAGGTAAACAGAAAACTTGGACAGACCTGTAACAAAGGAAGAAATTGATCAGATCATCAAAGAACTCTCAACCAAAAAACTCCGGGTCCAGATGGCTTCAATGATGAGTTTTACCAAACATTCAGGGAAGCGCTGTCACCAAATTTACTCAAATTATTCCACAATATAGCAAAAGATGAAAAACTTTCCAACACATTATATGAAACAAGCATAACCCTCATACCAAAACCGGGGAAGGACATCACTCAGAAAGAAAATTGTAGACTGATATCACTCATTAACGCAGATGCAAAAATTCTCAACAAAATCCTAGCTAACAGAATTCAACAACACGTCAAAAAGATAATTAATCATAACGAAGTGAGATTCATATCAGGGATGCAATGACAGTTCAATATTAGAAAAACAATCAATGTAATCTACCATATAAATTTTTAAAAGAGAAAAAGAAACACATGATATCGATTGATGCAGAAAAGGAAATTGACAAAATCCAACATCCATTCCTGATAAAAACATTCAATAAGTAGGAATTGAAGGGAAATTCCTCAGCATAATTAACAGCATATATACAAAACCAACAGCCCAACATCCTTCTCAATGGCAAGAAACTGAAAGTTCCTGGAAACAGGAACCAGACAAGGATGCCCTTTGTCACCACTCCTATTCAATATTGTGCTGGAAGTCTTTGCCAGAGCTATACAGCAAGACAGGGAAATTATAGGCCCCAAACGGGCAAAGAAGTAAAACTCTCTCTATATGCAGATGATATGATCCTATAAATTGAAAACACCAAAGACCCAGAAAAAAACACTACTAGATGATTGGATGATTCAGTAAAGTGGCAGGGTACAACATACAAACATCAGTTGGATTCCTCTATACTAATAATGACAGCACTGAAAAAGAAATTAGGAAAGCAATGCCATTTACAATAGCCACCCAAAAGATGGAATAAATCTAACCAGAGAAACAAAATATCTATTCAAAGGAAACTATAAAACACTATTACAAGAAACCAAAATAGACTTACAAAAATGGAAGAATTTATTATGCTCCTAGATAAGAAGACTGAACATTGTGAAAATGCCAATACTGCCCAATGCAATCTACACATATATGCAGTTCCAATCCAGATTCCCACGACATTCTTTAAAGAGATGGAAAAAATGATTACAAACTTTATATGGAAAGTAAAGAGACCCAGGATACGCAAAGCACTGTTTATGAAGAACTAAGTTGCAAATCTCTCACTCCCTGATTTCAAAATTTACTACGTGACTACAGTGGTCAAAACAGTCTGGTACTCGTACAGTAAAAGATACACAGATCAATGGAACATAACCGATAATCCAGATATTAACCCATCCACATACAGCCAACTGATCTTTGTAAAAGGGCCAAAGTACATTGAATGGGAAGGAGACAGTCTCTTCAAAAGATGGTGCTAACAAAACTAGAAATCTATATGCAAAAGATTGAAACTAGACCTTTATTTCACACCATATACAAAAACCAACTCAGCATGGATTAAATGCCTAAATGTGAATCCCAGTATTATAAAGATCATCAATTTAAAAAATAAGGATAAGTTTAGGGGCCCTAATGCAGGGAACACATAGACTATCAAACATGGCGAGAATTGAACAAACAAAAGAAGACAAAATAGATTATTGGGATATAAAATTTAGAAACCTATGTGTATCTAAAGATTTCACAAAAAGAGTAAAAAGGGAGCCCACAGAATTGGAAAAAAATATTTTGCAATATCGTATCAGACAAGGGACTAATCTCTAAATTGGTTTCACTGATTTCCTTGTTCTCTGGACAATTTATGTTGTCTGAAGTTTATTCTTCAAGTTTATTCTTATGATCACGGGCTCCCATGCCACTCTCCTCCTTAGGATGGTTTTCAGCATCCTCAGATACAGTTAAAGACAACCCCATGAGGACATCAACCCCTAGATTGTATGCCAGTATTGAGGAAACATAAACTTGATACAGAGTCCCTGGTATGATGCTGCAGGATAAGCATTGAACTGCTAACCACAATGTCAGCAGTTCAAACCCACCCGTTGCTCCTTGGAAACCCTATACAGGGTCATTATGAGTTGGAACTGACTCGATGGCACATAACAGCAATAAACTTGATACAGTTTAGGAGAAGTACACTCTTGTTGTAGGATCAGGAGTGGCTGATGTAAGCATTGAACTTTCCAGCATATCATCAATTGCCAAGGGGAGGGGGGATTAAAATTGCTTAGAGTTTCCAAAGACAAGAGTACGTTTTGCATCTGTATCAACCAGAGCTAGCACCCATTGCCTGTTTGTCCTTGACCAATGTACAACCTCTACGTAGGGTCTCCAGTCCTCCTGAAGGGCTCTAACCTGCAGGTGACTTTGACCCAGGAGGAACTACATTTGGAAAAGAATGTGTAGCAATCGTGTGTGGTGACAGCTGATGTTTTGAGTATCCACATTTGACAACAGAGGAATAGTTGGAGACACTCACCTGTAGGTTTTTTAAAATGGCAGGGATGGAGTAGGGAGCAGTGGAAGGTGAATGGATGGCAGAATGTACTAAAGGCAAAGGTCAGGAGAGTGTGGATGAAAGGTGGTTGAGACATGAAAACATAGAATCCTTGGAAGATCAAGTCCAAAAGTGAGTTGGATGTGATTAGAGAGCAGGCCCTTCAGGTATGTCTAAGACTGGCTGCTGCTCTCGGTGTTTGGCTGGTCACGAATTTCCAGTTGGCTACTGGAACACATGGCCACCACTGTTTCCTAACCTCCTTTCCACTCTTACAAAAGCACACATTTCCTTCCTCACAACCATGCTACGGTGCTTGGTGTTTTCAAGGAGTTTCTATACTCATACAATGATCTACATACACCAAGCGTATGTACCAAAGCTCCCCACATAGAGATTGCTACCCATTCTGGGATTTCTCCTCCAGAAACCTCACTCCCACTCACCAATTCCTCAGTCTTCCAGTTGATTTACCAACTGTCCCCACATGAATCAGTAACTCAAAATCTGCCTCCAAATATGAATGGTGTCAAAGAAATAAACAGGGAGCTCCAGGGTGGTAGCAAGAAGTTTCTGAAGGGAGACTTTCATATGAGGCTGGTCCTGGGTGGCAGTATGACCAAAGTAATTCTCAGAATCAGTCCACTCACCTCACTGGGAGGCAGGAGTTTTATGACTGTGATGAACAATAGTTACTACCTGCCATGACTTTGGACTTACGAGGACACCAGAAAAAGTTAAGTAGCAAACAGAAGCAAGCTAGCAGAAAACAAGCAGTGATCATATTCAGCCTTACAATGCCTGTTTCCTCTTCAGAACACTTTATGATTACCAAGAAATATCGTAGCAAAACAACAGTCTTACACTTTTAGAAGTGAAAGCTAGAAGGTTAACTGAAAGGTTGAGAGGTTCTCTATTCGGGAAACACACTAACAGCGAAGAAGAGTACGATAGTGTTTCAAATTTCAAGAAGGGAATGAGGCAGTCCCATTGATTACTATAAGAACAAGCAAGTTGCTCACCCAGGAGACATCAAGGCAAGTGGTCAGGTCCCCTCAGGGCAAACCCCCTTCCAAGATTAAGACTCAATGGGAATACACACTCTGATAGGTGACCACGTTCATCACCAATAAGGGGAAGTGAGGGAAAAACAGAAGTGACGCTGCGAGCTAAGCCCTACAACATTCAATAGACTCCTGTGAACCCAGGTGGAGACCTGGTCGGCCAGCACTGTGGCAAGACCTGGAGACTCTTGGACCCAGAGTCAGTGACATAGCCACAGAGGACTAGAGTAGAGAGTGAAGTATCCAGCTTATAAGAAGAGAGGGCATATGAATAAGAATACCCACACTTGCAGATAATACCCACTTGACCTGGCCTCAAGGACTGGATGATCAGAGCTCAACTAGAAGAAGAAAGAAGAGGAAAAAAAGAGTAATCTGATACAATTTGATGAACTTGACCTATGCCTATGGATGCAGTAGCTCAAAAGAGGAACAAATCTTTACAGCAAGGATCATTCCCACCCCCTCCATACACAGAGTACACAGGGATGTGCAACTTGGACATTGGCTACCCAAAATGGGGGTGGGGGGGGGGGCTACAAAGACAAGAAGTGACTGACTTACAAGCATTCAAGAGAGAACCTAGATCCAGAGGGCGTGGCGGAAGGTAGACTTTCCACCGAGTAGTATTCAATCTGTCTAGGTGGGGCTGATAAAATGAATGCAGATAGGTCTCTTGTGATACAATAGTGAATAATTGTTATCAGGACTGAATGTGAGGGTTGGAAATGTAAAGGTAGATGTTTTGTAGCAAAAGGAGGGGAGTGATTGACTTTGCAGTCTAGGAGCGGAGGTCTTTGGGACCATCAAGGGAGAAGAGTGGAGAGCAGGATCCTACCCAGAGAAGCAGTGACACCAGAGATGGAAGCAGAGATGATGACGTGGAGAGATGGAGCAGCTGGAGACTTTAGAGCCAGAAAGGGAGTGGGGCTGTGTGCTGATGACCAGAGGGCAGGCTTGTAGTGTATATATACCCTTTGGTTGGTTGACGATGCATGAGAGGATTGTAACTATGGCAATGAAATAATATACAATAGGATGAATGTAAAGCTAATGTTCTCCAATGTAAACTATCACATAATTTACACACACACACAAAAAAAGAAGAGAGTGAGGTTATTCTTGGGTGGTGTAAGCAAAGGGCTGCATGCTCACGAGCATGAGGTGGTACATGAGAAAAGTTACAAGAGTTATTAAATTATAATCCTTCTTAACATTTTCATTTCTATTTGCTAACTCCTGGTATAGCTGATCAAAGCATTCTTCTTGGATCAAATCACACAAACACTCTTTTAAAACAACCTTTAACAAACAATTCCTTGCCCAAGCTAAAATCTTACCTTATCTCCTTTTGGGTTACAAACAGTTAAACTTTTAAAAGAAGCTGATCTGTCTCATCAGAGCAACAAAAACAGAGATTTTAGGTCAACCTCTAATTTGGTTTAAAATGAAGTTTAATTTAGATCTGAAACAGTCATTTTAATCATGCCAAGTACTTCATTTTGAGGGGGGTTTACTTATAAAGTGTCTAATGGGCATTTCAAATTTAGAATATCCAAAACCAAACTCCTAATCTTCTACTGGAAGGAAAGGTATGCACCAGAGTTGTATTCTTTCACCATACTTATTCAATCTCTATGCTAAACAAATAGTCTAAGAAGCTGGATTTTATGAAGAAAAATGTGGCATTAGGATTGGAGGAAGACTCATTAACAACCTGCAGCATGCAGATGATAAAATCTTGCTTGCTGAAAGAAAAAAGGACTTAAAATCTTACTGATGATGAAGAAGACCAAAGACTTCAGTATGGGTTGCACCTCAATATAAAGAAAACAAAATCCTCACTACCAGACCAACATCATGATAAATGGAGAAAATATTGAAGTTGTCAAAGATTTCCTTTTGCTTGGATCAACCATAAACACTGATGGAAGCAGCAATCAAGAAATCAAACAACATACTGTATTAGGCAGATCTGTGGCACAAGACCTCTTTCAAGTGTTGAAAAGCAAAGATGTCAGTTTGAGAACTAAGGTGTACCTGACCCAAGCCATGGTACTTTGAGTAGCTTCATACTCATGTGAAAATTGGACAATGAATAAGGAAGCCTGTAGAAGAATTGATACATTTGAGTTATGGTGTTGAAGAACATTAAAAGAATCATGCTAGAAGAACTAACAAATCTGTGTTAGAAGAAATACAGTCAGAATGCTCCTTAGAAGCCAGGATGGTGAGACTTTGTCTCTAATTACTTCAGACATGCTTTCAGGAGGAACCAGTCCTTGGAGAAGGACATCATGCTTGGTAAAGTAGAGGGTCAGCAAAAAAAAAAAAAGAGGAAGACCACAGCAAGATATACTGGCACAGTGGCAGCATCAATAAATTCAAGTTTAACAATAATTGTGAGGATGGCACAGGACCAGGCAGTGTTTTGATCCATTGTGGATAAAGTCACTCTGAGTCAGTACCTACACAATGCACCTAACAGCAACAATCTTCTACTGAAACACTGTTTCACTTATAGCTTTCAGCATCTCAGTTAATGACAATCCTTCCATCAATTCACTCAGTTCAAAATCAAAATCTTTGATTCCTCTGGTTCTCTGTCACTTCACATGCAAATAATCAACAAACCCTTCGAATAAATTTTCAAAATATATTCACAATATGACTACTTTGGGTACTTTCACTGTTCATTCTGCTCTAGATTTCTCTCATCTTTTCCTTGGATTAATGAATGGTCTCCATGTTTCTTCCCCAGTTCTTCCACAGTCTATTGGGGAGTTGGCAAGCTACACTCCACAGACGAAATCCAACCTGCCACCTATTGTTTTACTAACAGTTAGCTAAGATTGAATATTACATTTTTAAGTGGTTGAAAAGAAAATCAAAAGAAGGATAGTATTTTGAGACTTATAAAAATTATATAAAATTAAAGCCTCAATGCCCATAAATAGTTTTATTAAAAGACTATCCTGCTTATTTGTTTATGCACTATCTATGCCATTGTGATACAGTGGTAAAGTTAAATAGTTGTAACAAAAACTGCATGCCTCACAAGTCCAAAATATTTACTATCTGATGCTTTACAGAAAAAGTTTTCTAACTCATGTTCTATTCTCATTAGATAAAGTGGCCATTTTAAAAGTTAGGCACAAAATCTGTAAGTGGCTCTCCAGTTCCCTCAAGGTAAAAGTCATAGTCCTTAAAGTAACTTATAAGGCCCATGTAATTTAGTCCCAAGTTACCTCTCTGCTTACTTCTCCTATAACTTTTTTACATGTTTATTTTGCTCCATTCAGACTCACCAACCAGGTCATTGCTATTTTTCTCATCATTCTGCTCCCCCAGGTATTTGTAGAGATTAATACCTCACCTTCATCAGGATTTTGCCAAAAGACACCCTTTTGGTGAGACCTACCCTTGTTGTGGAGTCCTGGTGTGGCACTATAAGTACTGGACTGCAAGGTAAGTTTGAGTCACAAGGT
>NW_006408588.1:8269257-8270284 GCF_000296735.1 Chrysochloris asiatica | reverse complement strand
GAACCTATTCGATGGCACCCACCCCACACACACATCGCCTGAACTTGCTAGCTCGCCTCAGAAACACACCCCACTCCTGCCACTTTGAAACCGCCCCTTCCTGGTTTACATCCACATCTCTGCCCCAGACTTGTATAACCAAAAGGGACAGAACCCCAGGTTTACTGAACAGCCCCAGGCCCTAACCAACCCTTACAAGGTAACATTGAGACTACAACCTGCCCTGCTTCAGCCACAAACTGGGAGCTGGCTGATCTACCCGTGGCTGAAACATGAGGATATACACTGTGAGACTCATTTTAATTAGACTTTGGGTTATGGGAAAGGGAGAAATCTGTGTAGTTTATACACCCACGCCACCAAGGTGGGCCAAACAGTAACCACACTACTCTTCTATAGTTGCTATAAACGTGAGGGCACCCTCCTAGGTAACTGAATCTATAACCAATGGAATTGAGGTGGTCCTTACCCTTCTTGCATGTCAACAGACCCAGATACTAAATGCCATCTATCAAAATAGATTAACCCTAGACTACTTATTGGCTGCAGAAGGAGGAGGGGCATGTAAAAATTCAATTTTGCTAACTGCTGCATATAAATAGATGACCAGGATCTGAAAATAGAAATGCAGAAAGTTATAAAAGCCATGCAGAGGGAAAATGAATACACATGAGTATTAGGTGAAAACAGTTCTAAGCAGGCCTGTATGTGGATATACAGAGAGATGAATGATTACATTTTTGGAAATATAGCTTTTGATTGTAACATTGTCTTATTATAGCTCCTAGTACACCAGCAGCTGCCATTAAGGAAAAGTATAACTTGACCTAGTGAACCTGCCAGGCCATATTCAGCCACTGAGGAAAGCAGTTTAGAAGTGATTTCTCTACAGGCAATACCCCCTCTGCAGATGCCCATAAAATTGAATATGGAAGGGCAGGTTGCAAGATATTACTGGGCACTTGTTAAATAGGAAAAATTCAAATCCTTCTTGAGATGTTATTGCTCAGTGCTGTTTGGTTGGTTC
>NW_006408588.1:8266466-8267817 GCF_000296735.1 Chrysochloris asiatica | reverse complement strand
TCTCCCTGCTACAAAATAAAGGGAAGGAAGCCTGTGGCTCACAAGACGGAAAGGCAATACCAGGTTATTTTACTGGACAATCTGAATATTACCCTGTGAATTATGGGGCAACTAAACCTTCCATCCTCCTCCCTGATGTGGCAACTGGAGGGCTGAACCATGATTATAGAAATCATTGACCAATTATTCTTCAGCCAACTTGACCTGTTTGACTATATCTGGTGGCCTAGACATTATTAGTGAACAGAAGTAGTTACATGGAAAAAGGGACTCATATAGCAGGGTGTGTAATTGTAATCTTACAAGACCAGGTAGAGGCAATAACGCTTCTGCCAGGGATCTCAGCATAATGAGCTGAACAGATTGCGCTGACAAGGGCATTAGAAATGTTGGCAAGAAAAACTGAATGTGTACTTGAGTAGAGCCAGAGGACTTGAGCAGAACTGAGGCAGAAGGGTTTGAGAGAGGGTTAAAGGCTGAAAAGTAGATGACAATGAAATTGTTTTGGTTCTGAGAAGTTAAAAGCTAAAAAGTAAATGGCTTTTTAATAGAATGGTTCTGATCCAGTGAAACTAGGCCCTGCTCTTTTTAAATCAGTCCATGAAATGACCCCACTATAAGAAAAAGGTCTGACTTGGTTCTTTAGGCCCTGGCTCTAGGACAAGAAATTTTCAAAAATAATAATCATCATCATCATCACTTAGGATATTAGCTCTAACTGTTACCTGTCTCAAGAACAATCCCAAGACAGGCTGTCCTACATCAATATCAAGGTAAATGACACCCTGAAAATTAATAGATTGATTTCATGTAGATACCCCCAAGCAGGGGTATTAAATATTTGCTGGTTTTGTTTTTGTAGACACCTTTTCTGGTTGGGTAGAGGTTTTTCCCCACCAGAACTAAGAAGTTCAGAAATAGTGAAAATTTTTTTGAAGGAGATTACCTCCAAGTTTGGACTTCCAGAGTGTCCAAAGTGACAACGGAACAGCAAACACCTACAGATTAAATGGAGACTGCATTCAACATGGAGATTCAAGCAAATGAACCATACTCTAAAGAGAAACAAACAACAAACTGTCAGGAAATTGATCTACATTGGGACCAGGTATTGCTTTAGCCCTGTTTTGAACAGCCCCCCAAAGCAGGCTTAAATTGAGCCCTTATAAAGTTGTATACAGTAAACCATCCCAGGCAGCTCCCTTCAACCCTCTACCTGACCTCAGCCAAGGTTTAAAGGTGCAGCGGTATGCACAACACCTCCACCACACACTTTCTATTATTTGTAAAATTGCTCTTCTCAGTTCTGCTTCCTTCCCTACAGGTAACCTTATCCCTTCCAGCCTGGAGA
>NW_006408588.1:8259769-8266016 GCF_000296735.1 Chrysochloris asiatica | reverse complement strand
GGAAAAATAATAAATACACTTCTTACAGAAAAACCTTGAAGGCCAGAATGACCCAAGGACACCTGAACAAACAGGATAAAATTTAGTCCTTCTATACAACCATGATAAGGGTTTATTGGTGGGTTTACTCCCACTTACAGGATAAGGGTCTGCTGGAATTTACCACCCCAGCTGACAAGACAAGTCTGTGTGTTCTAACTGCTCTGTGTTTCTTGTATGAAACCCTGTTCCCCTCCTCACTTCAGGGTCAGAGTGATTTGAGCTTGAGCTGACACTCTGGCTGCCAGCAATAAACTTTGCTCTTTACGTTTTCAGAGTTGAGCTCTTTCTGACTCGTGCTGCCATGAGAGTTTCACTCTAGGATTGAATGACACCTTGACTAATGACATATACCATTTGTATGAAACTGTGTCCCAGGAAAGTTTGGTTGCTGGGCAGATGATTTCTATAATAGGAACACAAAATGGATCCAGCTGCCTCAGGCTCAGAGATGTGGCAAGGGACAAACTTTTTTCTAAATGTGGAAAAGGTTAATATGACCTAAAACCAAAGCTCCTCGGTTCTTAGCCAGATAGGAATGACCTTTCTGTGAGGAATAAAAAAGAGAAACTTAATGAAATATACCTGCATCACCAAGTGCTTATTGCAGACACTCAGTCAGCAACTCTCTCAGGTCAGTGGATGAGGTCAAGAGCTTTCCAAACTGGAGGGTCATTGTCAGCCAATGGAACAAAAAGAGGAGAAGGAGAAAGAGGAACAAAGTTAAGTAATCTTAAGTTGAAACATGAGGCACAGTGTCTAACCTAGAAGCACTTGAAAATCTACCTTTCTCCTCCTTGCCTTTTGCCACAGCATTAGGGCCCTTGCAATAGGAACACAATTGACTGGTGTCACACACCAAACCTTCGCCAGGAGAACACCCTTCTAACAGATGCACAACAAAAGCATAAAGCAGGTCCATCGCCACAACTGCCCCTAGAATAACTGGCATGTCTCCTGGGCTGTCTCCTGGGCCCTTCACTTTCTGACCATCATTCTCTCAGCCAGCACAGTAAGATAGCATTAATGATCTGCTTTGGATTCACAGCCCAGGGAATATAAAACCACTGCTGGACAACATGTGGGCTTGAGACTTGGTCGTGCTTCTTCACCTTCTTGCCTTGGTCTATAATACTGTCATAAGTGTTATTTTTGCTAAGTGTTGGCAAGTCCGTTCTGACTCCTAGAAACCCTGTAAAGAGTTTCCAATGAGTGACTGGTGGATTTGAACCACCAATCCGTGGTTAGATGTCCAGGGCTTATCCAACAGCACAATCCTAGAACATCTGTTATTTCTGTGGTACCAGAAAATACCACACATAGGTATAGCTTTCCCACATCCGGTGAGACACCTGCCTTGTCTGTCAGTTTATCACATTGGTAGTTTCTGTGTTGTTGAGATGCTTGAAATTATGCCACAGGGGTTTCAAATACCACCAGAATCACCCAAGGTGGATAGATTTCAGCAGTTTCCAGACTAGGAGAAGGATTAGGCAGTCCAAATCCATGGCATTGGCCACTGAAACCCTGATGAATAGCAGTGCACCATTGTCTGAAACAGTGCTGGAAGATGAGTCCCTGAGGTTGAAAGCACTCAAAATATTAATGGGAAAGAGCTGTCTCCTCAAAGTATAGTGGACCATGAGAATGTGAGGAGAACAAAGCTTTCAGGTCATTCATTTGCTGATGGGGCATGACTCAAAATGAGAAGAAAGAAGTGTAAACATCCATCAATAATTGGAATGTGGAATAATGAAGTAAAATTGGAAGTCGAGTAAAGGGGTCAGTGAAAAGGAGGACGTCTCCCAGTGACAATGGATTGATACAGTGGCTACAATAATGGAATCAAACATAATAATTGTGCAGATTGTGCAGACAGCAAGTTTTGTTCTATTTTGCACAGGGTCATTGTGAGTCAGAGCTAACTTGATAGCACCTAACAACAACAACATGAGAGAGTTCAGCACTGTCTTGTTTTAGCACTGTCCAAGATTGCTTGTCCCACTTCATGACGGTTGAACTGGGGAATGGCAGACTGTGTTCCCTTATCCCCACCGCAAACTACTGTGGTGATTTGAAAGCACACTGACTTTCCCAAAAAGGATGTTGTTGTTAAGAGCTGTAGAGCTGATTCTGTCCGATTTCTGTGAGTGACTGGTAGATTTGAACCACCAACCTTGCAGTTAGCAGTTCAGTGCTTATCCTACAGCACCACACCAGGAATGCATTAAAAAAAGATAAGGCTCTGGAATCCAATCAATCTCCCACCAAGTCTCCTTGTGACCACTCAAAGAGCAGAAATTAAGGAAAGACTCACACAAGACCAGAATGTTTCTTGCAGCGTAATAACTTATTTTCTGCGTGTTGAGCATTAGATTTCCCCAGACTGCCTCTCCCTGAATTTCCCACACATTCTCTTATGACAAGAATCGACTGTATTCCTCAGGTGAAGTCAGCTTTACTGTTTTAGCCCCTTTGACACAGTGCCTATGTTTCTCTCATCTCTATGCTGAACTCCTGTGACCAGTTGTTAAATACACGTAGGACATAGAATTACCAGTCATGGAATTAGGTAGAGTTGAAGAATTGTTCTACTTCCTCTTTGCTATATAACTTTACTCTTGTATAAAAGTTCACAAAGTCAGTGTTCCAAAGTGATAAGTGGAAGGTCTTAATGCTACCCAGTATTAAGGTGCACTCCTCAGGTCACATAAAGGAGCCTGGATGTTTGCCAATCCTCAAGTTTCTATCAAATTGTTGTTTTTCAAAGTATAGAATTGAAGATGATGCCTGGTGGTGGTTATATGCCGTGGAGTTGGTTTTGACTCATAATGACCCTGTACAGGGCTTCTGAGTCTGTAAATCTTTACAGGAGCAGAAAGCCTCATCTTTCTCCCATGGAACTGCTGGTAGTTTCGAACTAGCTGACCTTGAGAAGATGATGCCTACTTGCAGGTAAATTAAATTTATAAAGCAAAATGTTGACAAAAGTTTTCAATTAAAGTAATGCAATATTTACATTCAACTTAAAACATAAAATGAGAAGTTGCAGATAAAAAGTAGTATTCATGAATTATTCAAACACAAATAAATTAAATAGTGTTTAGGCAATAGAGTTCATGTTGAGGGTTATTAGAAAATAATGGAATATAATTAACTTGGGTAAGTGGGGTCAATGATAAATTGCAAATGGAATTACAATGATTTAATTATCCCTGGTTTTTGCAAATCCCTGATTTGCAAAACAAAATCATAATTAGCTATCTTGTGGCAAACATAAAACTATATGACCACCAAACTCATTTTCCCAGCATGATGGGCACACATTTACATGTACATTGCTCAGCCTTCCTCTGAGTGACTTCGATCTGCCCAGTAGAATACAGCCAAAATGATTTAGTGGTAGAATGTTCAGCATCAGTGCAGGAGACCTGGGTTAGATTCCTGGTCCATGCAGCTCATACATAGCTGTTACCTGTCTGTCAGTGGAAGCTTGTGTTTGTTGTTTTTTTTTAAGTCTTTATTGTGAATTGAATGATAGTTTATATGGGAGAACATTGGTTTTACATTCATCGCGTCAATGCAATGATTACAATCTCCTCCATGCATCATCATTCAAAAGTATTTTCTTCTATTCCCTTGGTTGGTTTGTTAGTTTTGTGGGGGAGGGATGTACACAAAAACATTCAGGAATATATAATCATTTAAACCACCAAAAGGCATGTTCTGCAAGCCTGCCTCCTGGCTGCCAGCACTCAGTCTTTCTCTTTCCATGAGTCTAGCATCCTCAGCAGCTGTGTCTCTCCATGTCCTTATCTCTGCCTCCATCTCTGGTGTTCCTTCTTCTCTGGATAGGGGCACACATTCTGCTCATGCTCTTCTTCCTTAACAGTCCTAGGGTCCTCTGTTCCTGGAATGTAAGGTTAGCTATTCCCCCCTTTTGTTACAAAGCTTCTACCTTTACAGTTGTGACAGTCACAATTAATCATGATAATGATTACTCACTAATGAATCATAAGAATCTTATCTCCCTCTCTTTTCACCTGATCCATCAAGACAAGATAAAAAATATTCATTGAGGACTCTACCATCCCCCCGCACACTCCGAAACTAAACTTCCTCTTGAAAACTTGTAACACTTGTAAGCCAGTCACTTCATGCCTGTATCACCCCCCCCCATTTTAGGTAGTCAATGTCTAAGTTGCCCATCCCTATCAACCCTGTATACAGAAGGGATAGGATTGATATTTTATGTGACGATGCCTTTGCTCTCAGTTGATATTTTGAGCCACTACATCCATAATTATAGGTCAAGTTCATCAAATTGTAGCAATTTACACTTGTTTCCTTTATTAAAAGTTGTTTTATTATCTTCTTCTAGTTGAGTCCTGATCATTAAGTCATTGAAGCTAGGGCAAATGGGTACTATCTGCAAGTCTGGGTGTTCTTATGTGTTTCTCTTCATTTCATATCAGGTGGATGTTTGACTCTCAGCTCTAGCCCTCCATGGCTATGTCCTTGTCCATGGGCTCAGCAGTCCCTAGGTCTCACCAAACTTTGGACCAACCAGTCCTTCCTCTTTTCTCTCTCATCTCCAGGTTGATGGGAGTCTATGGAATGTGGTTGAACTCAGTACCTATCTTCATTGCTGCCTGTCCCCCTCTTCCATTCATCAGTAGACCAATGTGGTCGCCAGCAAGCTTACATGACTGCTCAAGTGTTCCCTTTGAGTTGAGGCTTGTGTTTTGATATAATACTGAATGGGTTTCAGTAGACCTTCCAGACTATTGCAGACTAGGAAGAAAGGCCCACCTACGTCCAAAAATCAGCCAATGAAATACCTATGTATTATAATGGTCCTATTCAATAGTAATGAGGATGATGCAAGACCAGGAAGTGGTTAGTTGTGTTGTAAAAGATTAGTCCCATTGTAAATGGAGACACCATGAATCTGTGCTGACTCATGGCAGCTAACGAATGTCAAATCCAGGTCCATCAAACTTCCCAGACAATCTTTTCTGCTTTCTATCTTCCTTCTCTGCCAGGAGCAAAAGATACTGAGGGGATACAGTGGGTGTCTGAAGTTCCAGGCAAAGAAAGATCCATTAGATAGGGAAGAAGCCTATATTCCTGAATTACTGCCTATAGCAGAGCCATCCTGATCAACCTGTATTGTACTGTGATTGAAGAAGCCACTCACATTTATTAAACCAAACCCTGAAATCGTTTTATTTAAGTAAACATTATTTAAGTTCATCTTCCCAAACAAATTCACATTCTTATGCTGTAATCTTACATGTTTACTTCAGAAAAATGAGTGTGTGCAACATAATTTATTTTCTGTATAGTTTTAACATATTATTAGTCTTTGCAACTTTACTTGAATACCTTCTATATCCCAAAACCAATCTTGTCAGTTTGTCATACTGTGGTGGCTAGCATGTTGCTGTGATGCTGGAAGCTATGCCACCGGTATTGTAAATATCAGCAGGGTCACCCACGATGGATAGGTTTTAGCAGAGCTTTCAGGCTAAGAGAGACTAAAAAGGAGAGGTGGGCTACTTCTTAATGATACACCACTGAAAACACTATGAATAGCAATGGAAAACAGTCAGGTATAGTACCTAAAGATGAAAATATAATGAATCACACCAAAATATTGTCAGATATAGTACCAGAAGATGAGTTTCTCGGATTGGAAGACATTCAAAATATGACTGGGGAAGAGTTGCCTCCTCAAGAACCATGTTGTGTTGAATGGAGTGAAGCTTTCAGAACTTTATTTGCTTATGATGCACAACTCAAAATAAGGAGAAACAACTACAAACATCTATTAATAATCAGAACATGGAATGTATGAAGTCTGAATCTAGGAAAACTAGAAGTTGTCAAAAACAATATAGAACACATAAAGATTTATATCCTAGGCGATACTGAGCTGAAATGAACTGGTATTGGCAATAATTCTTTTACGGTCTTCTTGCAACTAAAAGACTCTTGACTGTGAATAGATGCTTAACATAGGTAACTCCCAAGTTCACTATTTCTCTTTCCCAAATGAAAGAATAAAGCACATTTTCAATAACCTTATATGCATGCAAAAGCTGGACAGTGACTAAGAAGGCCGTAGAAGAATTATTGCTTTTGAGTTATGGTGTTGGAAGAGAATATTGAAAATGCCATGGGCTGCCAAAAGAACCAATAGATC
>NW_006408588.1:8248763-8259584 GCF_000296735.1 Chrysochloris asiatica | reverse complement strand
TGGCAACAGTAGTGACGTTGGCCCAGGATTGGACAGTGTTTCATTCTGCTGTGCATATGGTCGCTATGAGTCGGTACCAACTCAATGACACCTAACAACAACAAAACACCAAACAACATCTAGGGCATTTGGACCTGTCATCCTGGATTCCTATTTAACAAATGAGCTTGAGGGAAGGAAGCTACAAGTCCACTCTCCCATTTCAGAACAGCTTCATGCGGCTTGAGAGCTCTCTGCCAATTTCTCCTTCCACTCACTATTCTGTGAGCAACAAGCAGAATGACTTTTTCTCCCACCCGTGATCCACCTTGAGTAGCATCCTTTTGTTCCAGGTCTGGTCATCCATAGCAACGGCAATGACAGTGATCTTTCCTCCATTTCCTTGCCACCCACCTTCCTTTTCCAATGGTGTTAGTGCAGTTAAGAGGCAAACAAAAATTTTATGCCTAAACACAGAGAAGTGGCTGGCTTTATTCTAGTCCTGTAGGAAAACAAATAAACTGTGACATCAGTCAGGTTAACTGTGTCCAGTTGGTTGCAAAACAATAATTTTCCCGCCAAGGCCAGAGCCTGAGAAATTAATGCTAAGTGCTTCAAAGTTCATCAGAAATACCAGAGTGAAAGACAGCAAAATGCCCTGCCAAAATAAGGTACTAGATGAGAGGCAATGGCCTCTTTCTGTTTAACATTTGATTGTTCTTGTTAAATGCCATCAAGTTGATTCTGACTCATAGCAACCCTGTAACGGGTTTCTGGTGGGTTTGAACTGTCTACTTTGTGGTCCACAGTCCAGTGTTGATCCTACAGCACCCCAGCAGGAATCCATAGATTGTTGTTGTAGTTGTTAGGTGCCATCATGTTGGTACTAATTCATAACAACTCTATGCACAACAGAATGAAACAGTGCCCAGTCTTGGGCCAATTGACAATTGTAACCATGCTTGAGCCATTGACTTGATGGCACTTAACAACAACATCCCAGATAGGTGCCGTATACATTATTTATATTATTAGCAAGCCATTAAATCCCCTTTGTGAGCCACAAACACCTCTATTTGCATAGTCTTGCCCAGTCATTTAATGAGAGAGAGAATGTGCCAGACTGCAAAGTCATTTGAACTGCAAGGTCAACGGTTGAAGCTCACCAGCTGCTCCTCGGAAACTCTATACAGGGTTGCTATGGGTCGGGACTGACTCAATGGCACTTATCAACAACAACAACATAAAGACAAGGACTAGAAGAGCCATATCAAGTAATTTAGTACACCACAGGCAGATCCGACATTTGCCTCTTAGGGATCTAGAGATTGGCTTTGGGCTGATGTTGAGTTTGATTCTGTTTCCCCCTTGTGAACTAATAGGAGGTCCTGTATCACTTTCTCCCCATGTTTACGTGGGTGAACTCTTGATTGTAGAACTGGACTTAGGAGGAAAGATGGGGAAAGGCGAGAACTTTGTAGAAAGTGATGTGTTTTCAAGTTGCAAGTTTTAAAGGAAAGCCATAGATACTTGCCAATGTACAAATGTATTCAAGAAAGGAAAATTCAACTGAGAATTCAGTTTCTCACCCATAGAGACCCTGTATAGTGTTTCCAAGGAACAGCTGGTGAGCTTGAACAGCTGACCTTGTAGTTCAATGCAACTTTTCAGTCCAGCACATTAAACCACAACATTAGAGTACATGCAATTCTAATACTGGGATTGGTCAGTTTCACCATCTTGCTAGATTTAAAATAAACTTTTTCTGAAGTGGAAAGGGGGAAATCTCTTTGCAAGAAAGCCATGCCAGGAGCATAGCACATCCTTTGTATGTGGAACCTCCCTGATCCATTGGACAGAGAGCTGTGATAGCAGAAGAGTGGCAGAAGAGGAGCAACACCACCAAGAGCATGAAACTGAATGACGGGCTTCCTAGCCCACAGAGGGAGAAAACTGAGTGTCTTTGGGCTTACTTGTATAGCTGGTCCCTCCTGATTATTAGTCTGGGGAACTAGATTTGCCAACCCAATGAACTAGAGCGGAGTACCTTTGGGTTGATGCTATGGACAGAGTGTCTTTCGGGCAGTTATTGGCAGTTCTAAAAGAGCTTTGTAACACTGCCCAAACAGGGAGAGGTATAAAAGTCATGTGACAGAGAACACAGACCAGAGAGAGGCAAGCCTGTGGGCATGACTGAAAAGAGGTGCTCCCAAAAAAGAACTGTATCCTGAGAATTTTTTTACCCTGAAGTTTAACCTGTTAATCTCTGCTAGTGTAGTGGTTATGAGTCAGGCTGCTAATCTCATGGTCAGCAGTGCGAAACTACCAGTGGTTCCATGAGAGTAAGATGAGGCTTTCTGCTCCTATAAAGATTTACAGCCTTGGAAACCCTATAAAGGGTCACTATGAGTCAGAACTGATTCCAAGGCACATAACCACCACCAGCTTCCCTAATAAACCTCATAATTGTATTATGGTCTGTGAGTTCTGTGACCACTGCAATGGATATCAAACCCAGCAGTGAAAGGATATCATTCTTTGCAGGAGACAGTTGGTGTTAGAATTGGTAAAAAGGCTAGAGGGTAGAGGCATGTCTGGTGTCTGCCTCGTCGGAATTGACTTGAGCTGATGTAGAATTTGGTTCTTCTTCCTTGTGAAGTCAGAGGAGGTCAGATGCCACCCACACAACATTGTTACATTAATTCCAACCTCCAACTCTTTACCACCCACACAAGATGCCACCCACACAACATTGTTACATTAATTCCAACCTCCAACTCTTTACCAACTCTGACATCAACTGTTCCTCCTACAGGACTCCAGGCTTTCACAGGCTCAAAATGTGTTGCAATGGTCACACTGAACTCACAGACAATATTCACAATCATGGGGCTTATTAGGGAAGTAACAGGTTATAATTCAGGATCAGAAATGCTCAAGATAAAGTTCTACACCCAGGACTGCCTCTTAGCTGTACTCTCTCTGGTCCTTGGCCTTTCAGCCATGGTCCATTAGCCTCTGCCCTGCTCAGGAAAGTGTTACAAAGTTCTGCTAGCTCTTGGTCTCTCAGCACCATGGCCCCTTGGCCTCTCCCCTGCTTGGGCAAGTATAGGTCTGCTGATTAAGCACCCACTCCATCAGTAAGATGTGATGGAAAGGCACTGAGCTCTAGCTCCTTAGGTCAGCGAACCTGGCTCCCCTGACTAAGTGACTGGAGGCAATCACTTTCTCAATAATCCTTCTGCCCAAATGCACTTAGCTTTCTCTCTCCATGGGCCAGGAAGCCCACTGTTCTGTCTTTTGCTTTTGGTGCTGCTTCCACTCCTATGACATCATAGATTTCTGTCTTTGGGATCTTGGAAGGTCAGCCCACAGGGATCTCAAAGGACTCACTCCATTCCTGGTTCTTTTTCTTTTTAAAAAAAACTTTTTATTATGAATTATGTGAAGGCTTACAGGGGAGATCATCAGTTTTACATTCAGCAAATCACATGCTTTGCTTCATCTCAATGACTGCAATCCCCTCCATGTACCATCAGTTAATAGTATTTACCTCTATTTCCTATAACTCTACCACTTCTCTCTTGGTCTCTTTCTACCTTCATTTTCCCTCTGCCAGCCTCCATGTTATGTATTGACTGCCCTATCACCCATGCTGACATGTGTCTACCCTCTAACCAATAACTAATTCCCTCCCTCTCCGTGCCACACCTTCTGATAATCATGGTGATGGTGGTGGTGGTATATGCCTTGGAGTCAGATCTGATTCACAGGGTTTCCAAGGATGTAAACGATATAAATCTTTACGGGAGCAGAGAGCCTCATCTTTCTCCCACGGAACCACTGGTAGTTTCAAACTGCTGACTATGAGATTAGCAACCTGACTCGTAACCACTACACTACCGAAACTCCTTGATAACCATGATAGAATGTTCTAATTAGCAAGGAAATATTTTCTTAACCTTTGACAACAGTGGTCTCATACAATATTTGTCCTTTTGTGATTGACAGATTTCACTCAGCAAGTCCTCAAGGTTCATTCATATTGTGAGGTATTTTGTACCAAAAATCCTTCATTATTGTTCAACATTGCATATTGTGTGTACGTGCGAAAGTTTGCTTAGCCATTCTTCTATTGATGGGCATTTAGGCTGTCTCCATCTTTTCATTATTGTGAATAATGTTGCAGTGAACATGGGTGTGAATATATTTAGTTGGGTCACAGCTATTTCATCAGGATATATACCAAGTGAAGGGATTGCTGAGTCATATGGTATTTCTATTTCCAACTTTTTGAGAAAGCAACATAGTGATTGCACCATTTTACCTTTCCACTAGCAGTGTAGGAGGGTCCCTGTCTCTCCACCCCTTTGCCAGCATTTGTTGCTTTCTGGCTTTTTTTTAAACTTTGCTATTAATGCTAGAGTAGGATGATATCTCATTGTTGTTTTGATTTGCAGCTCTCTAAACCATCTGCCCCTTGGAAACCCTATACAGGATTATTATGGGTGAGAACCGACTCGATGGCACTTAACAACATTAACAATGGTTAATGGCTCAGAAACCCTATACAGGATCACTGTGGGTCGGAATTGACTCAACAGCACTTAATGACAATAACAACTACAATGGCTAAAGGTCATAAACATTTCTTCATATGTTTGTTGGCTACCTTAATGTCTTCCTTGGTGAAGTGTCTGTTCATGTCCTGTGCCCATTTTTTAATTGACTAAGACTAGTGACAAAAGACATCTTTGTCTGGTTCATGTTCATAAGGGGAATGGCTTCAGTTTCTCACTATTGAGAGTGATGTTGGCTGTTGATTTTGTAACGTTGTTGTTAAGTGCCATCAAGTAAGTTCTGATCCATAATGACCTTGTATAGGGTTTCCAAGGAGAGGATGGTGGGTTTGAACCACCAACCTTGCGATTAGCGATCCAGTGCTTATCCTATGATCCCCACCAGAACTGATTTTGTATATATGTCCTTAGCTATGTTGAGGAATTTCCCTTCTATTCCAACTATGTTGAGTATTTTTTTTATTAGGAATGAATGTTGGATTTTGTCAAATGTCTTTTCTGTATCAACTGATATGATCAAGTGATTTTTTTCCTTTTTTTTATTCATGTGGTAGATTATGTTGATTGTTTTTCTAATATTGAATAACTGCATAGCTGGTATGAATCCCAGTTGGTTTTCATGTATTATTGTTGGATTCTATTGGCTAAGATTTTGTTGAAAATTTTTGCATCTATGTCCATTAGGAATATTTGTCTATAATTTTCTTTCTAATGATGTCTTTGCCTGGGTTTGGTATCCATTATGCTAGCATCATAAAAGTAATATGGGAGTTTTCCATCCTTTTCTACATTATGGGATAGCTTGAGTAGAATTGGTGCCAGCTCTTCTGTGAATGTTTGGTAGAATGTATCAGTAAAGCCATCTGGATGTATACCTTTTTTAGTTGGGAGTTCTTTAATGACTTGATCAATTTCCTCTTTTTATAGGCTTGTTCAAATTTTCTACTTAAGTCTGTATTAGTTTATGTAGACCATATATTTCTAGAAATGTGCTCATTTTTTCAAATTTATTTGAATACGATTCTTCATAGTATTCTTTTTTATCTTTTTCATTTTCATTGGTTCTGTTGTGGCATCATCTGTATCACTTCTTATTTGTATTATTTGTATCTTCTCTGTTTTCTTTTTAATTTGTCAGATGGTTTGTGGATTTTATTAATCCTTTCAAAGAACCAACTTTTTGTGTTGTTGATTCTTCCTATGTTTTTTTCTACTTTCAATTTCATTTACTTCTACTCTAAACTTTATTTCTTTTACTGGTGTCAGTAAGCCAACTTTGCTGCTCTTTTTCTAATTAATGGAAATTCTAGAGTCCGGTGTTGATATTATTTCTTTGGTGAGTAATGTCTGGTATATTAAATGCTCATGAGTGGCCATCTAGGGTGCAGCTGTTTATCTCTCCATGTACAGAAGAAAGAAGAGTGATGAGAACTGAAGATGCTTGGAATCAATTAGTCCAACAGACTAAAGGAGCATGCGAACATCAGTCTCCACCAACTGCCCTGAAAGGGAGCACATTACATTATAAGATCCTAGATAGAGCAGCAAAATATGTGGAACAAAACTCAAAATTATTTTTTTAAAAAAGGGCTTACTAAGTAGAAAGAGACTAGAGGAATCTCAGAGTATGGCCCTCAACCACTCTTCAGGTCTGAAAAGGAAATTATCCTCATTGCACAACGTTTACCCAAGCAACAACACCAGTAAGCTGTGCTCACTATTAATAATGGAACAGTCAATTATTCAAAACCAAAGATGCAGCATGTACCAAAGGACAAAGGTGAGACGGGATTGGATGATGGGTGAAATGGAGATGTGAGCCACAGAGAGGAAGTGGGATAACTGTTGTTCCATGGAGGAGATTACAGTCATTGAAATGAAATAAATATATTTGTTGAATATAAAACTGATGATCTTGTCTATAAATCTTCACTCAGTTCACAATGAAGAGTTTTTAAAAAATAAACAAAACTGAGAGAATTCTTCAATAGACAATCTGTACTACCAGAAATGTTA
The DNA here is from genome assembly GCF_000296735.1 of Chrysochloris asiatica. Lineage (NCBI taxonomy): Eukaryota > Metazoa > Chordata > Mammalia > Afrosoricida > Chrysochloridae > Chrysochloris > Chrysochloris asiatica. The sequence continues at coordinate 8,253,009 of NW_006408588.1, read as the reverse complement.
AAGGAAGTTCTTCAGATAAAATAAAATAACAGATAAAAACTTAAATCAACAGAATGGAATGAAGATCACTGGAAATAATAAATATTGGAATGAATGTAAAACAAAACAAAACACTGCTACAAGAAACCAAAAGAGACTTACAAAAATGGAAGAATAAGCCATGATTATAGATAGGAAGACTTAACATTGTGAAAATGTCAACACTACCCAAAGCAATCAATACATATAATGCAATTCCAATCCAGATTCCAATGTAATTCTTTAAATAGATGGACAAAATGATCACTAGCTTTACAAGGAAAGGAAAAGACCATGAATATGCAAAGCGTTGCTTAAAAAGAAGAACAAAGTTGGAGTACTCTCACTTCCTGATCTCAAAATCTACTACCTAGCCATAGTGGTCAAAACAGGCTGGTACTGATACAATGATAGATACATTAATGAATGAACAGAATTGAGAACCCAGAAGCAAATCCATCCACATCCACTCAGCTAATCTCTGACAAAGTGCCAAACACATTAAATGTCAACAAGATAGTCTCTTTAACAAATGGTGCTGGCAAAATCCATTGCAGGAGAATGAAACAAGACCCATATCTCAAACCATATACAAAAATGAAATCAACTTGGATTAAAGACCTAAACATGAAACCAATAAAGATCGTCAATGAAAAAATAGGGAAAAACTTAGGAACTCTGATACATGGCATAAATATATTATCAAGGAAAACTGAAAACACACAAATAGCAGAAAATAAAATAGATGACTGGGACCTCCTAAAAAGTAAAAACTTATAAACATAAAAAGATCTCACCAAAAGGGTAATCAGAGAACTCACAGACTGGGATACATTTTTTGGCAATGATGTATCAGACAAAAGACTAATCTCAAAATTGTCAACAACTCAATTAGAAAAAAACAAATAATTTAAAAATTGGCTGAGAACATGAGAACATACCTCACCAAAGAAAGCATTCAGGCAGCCAACACACATATGAAGAAATGTCATAGATCATTAGTCATTTGTTGTTATGTGTTGTCGAGTTGGTACCTACTCATTTGTTATATGTGCTGTTGATGTTATATGTTATATATAGCAACTCTATACACAACAAAACCTAACACTACCCAGTCCTGCGCCAACCTCACAATCATTGCTATGCTTGAGCCTGTCGCTGCTGCCACTATGCCAACCCATTTCATTGGGGGTCTTCCTCTTTTTTGCTGAAAGTCCCCTTTACAAAGCATGATGTCCTCCTCCAGGGACAGGTCCCATTAGAGAGATACAAATCAAAACAATTATGAAATATCATCTCACCCCAGTATTAATAGCAAAGTTCAATAAAATAGAAAGCAACAAATGCTGGTGATGGTGTGGAGAGACTGGGACTCTCCTACACTGCTGGTGCAATTGTAAAATGGTACAACCACTATGGAAAATGGTAAGGTGCTTCCTCAAAAAACTGGAAATAGAAACATGTGACCCAGTAGTCCTTATACTAGGAATATATCCTCAAGAAATAAAAGTCATCTCATGAATAGAAATATTCACATCCATACTCATTGCAACACCGTTTACACTAGCAAAAAGATGAAGACAGCCAGAATACCCATCAACAGAAGAAAACCTAAACAAAGTTTGGTACATGTATACAATGTAATACTATACAAAGGTGAAGAATATGATGAGTCTGAGAAAAACTTCATAACATGGATGAACCTGGAGGACATTAGGCTGAGTGAAATTAAACAATCACCAAAAGACAAATAGGCCAGACATACTTAGTAGAGTCGCAGCGATCTGCTACTTCAACAATGCTTGAACGGAACTGGTGCTACCCAAGCTCCCCCGAGACCTCCACCACCTCCTGCTAGCCAAGTGGCTGCTGATTCTTCTCCTCCAACACCACCATGACAATGTGTCCCCTTGCAGGTGTGTCATCAACCCCCAGATCAACCTGAATCTCTACACCTCCTACGTCTACCTGTCCATGTCTTACTACTTTTACCACGATGATGTGGCTTTGAAGAGTTTTGCCAAATATGTTCTGCACCAACCTCAAGAGGAGAGGGAACATGCTGAGAAACTGATGAAGCTACAGAACCAATGAGGTAGCCGAATCTTCCTTCAGAATATCAAGAAACCAGACTGTGATGACTAGGAGAGTGTGCTGAATGCAGTGGGCTGTGAGTTACACTTGGGAAAAAAAAAAACAAAAACATGAATCAGTCACTGCTGGAATTGCACAAACTGTCCACTGACAAGAGTGATCCCCATTTGTGTGACTTCACTGAGATACCTTACCTGAACGAACAGGTGAAATCTATCAAAAAATTGGGTGACTAGTAACCAATTTTTACAAGACGGCAGGCAGCCCCCCCAGCTTCTGGCCTGGAAGAACATCTCTTTGACAAGCACACCTGGGAGACAGCAATGGAGAGAGCTAAGCTTTAGGAACCTGGCTTCCCCATGCCATAGAAATGATTTCTTGGGTTGCCAAAGCAGCACATGCATGTTGGGTTTATCTTTACCTTTTCTACAAAATAGACCAAAACATCCACTTAAATTATTTTATTTGTACCATTCCTCAGATCAGATAATATGATTACCCCACCCCCACACCAAAAAATAAAAAAGGCCAAACTATATAAGACTACAATTATAAGAAGTCAATAGAAGGTTTTCATGCTAAAAGAAAGATTCTTAATCCTTACCAGAACTGGGAGGGAGGGAGAGTAATTCAGTGGCTAGGAAAGGCCATATACAACAAAAGGAAGGTTGGCAAAAGCATAAAAAGGATGAAGGCCGGGTGGAGTACAAGAAGAGAAGAAGAGATAAAGGGAATATAAGTAAATAATAAAGGAGCTCTGGTAGCGTAGTGGTTACAAATGGGGCTGCTAATCTCATGGTCAGCAGTCCGAAACTACCAGCTGCTCTGTGAGAGAATGATGAGGCTTTCTGCACCCATAAAGATTTTCAACCTCAGAAACCCTGTACAGGACCACTATGAGTCAGAACCCACTCCATGGCACATAACAACAACAACAACACAATCCTACTATAACAGTGACCCATGGGAGTCCTGGTGTGATGCTGTAGTATAAGCTCTGGACCTCAAGATCAGTTTGAACTACAAGATCAGTGGTTCAATACCACCAGCCGCTCCTCAGAAACCCTATATGGGGTTGCTATGAATTTTAACCAATTCAATGGCACTTAACAACAACAATATGGGTAGATACATGGACAGATACACAGGCTAAAGGTATATGGGAGGGAAAGTGGAATTATACCCACAAAAATATAAAGATTTGACAGAGGATATATATACATGGATATTTACCTTTGCTGCAAATATATCTATGAATGTGAAGTACCATGCTATTACTGTTAAGTGCCATTGAGTCAGTTCTAACTCATAGAGACCCTCTACAGGGTTTCCAAGACTGTAAATCTTTGCTGTAGCACAAAGTCCTATCTTTCTCCTGAGGAGCAGGCTGGTGGCCTCTAACCACTGACCTTATGGTTAACAGTCCAGTGTTTATCCTACAGAGTCACTGTGCTTCTGTGGTGGAGCATACAGAAAACAAAATGACTAAAACTTCTTAGACATTACCAAACACTTTGAGAGAATGGGCTTCTGGGCCTGGGGACTCAGGACCATAGTCTCAGTAGACAACCTTGGTCAAGGGGTATAACACAGCCCACAAAGACAGTGTTCTACACCCTACTTTTGTAAGAATCAACTGGGATCTAAAAGCTCCTAAGTGACCATCTAAAGTATAACTACTGGTCTTCCCCCTGTGTGAAGGAAAGAAGAGAATAAAAATTGAAGACTCTTAGAATCAATGGAACCTCTGAATATCCGTCTCCATAGCCCTGAGACCAGAAGAACTAGATGGTGCCTTGCTACCACTACTAACTAAAAGGGATCACATTAGAAGTCCTGGATAGATTGGGAGAAAATGTGGAAAAACTCAAAATTATTTTTTTAAAAAGGACCAGGACTTCCGGAAAAAGATGGTGGATTGGGTGGAAGTGCAGTGATGAGCTCTGCCGGGAACAACACAGAATACAAGACCAAGAAGGCTCAGGGGATGGTCCCAGTACTCTGAACCACATATAAAGGAATATTTAGAAGGTTGGAAGACTTACAGCTGGGGAGTTTGTGGCAGAAGCAAGAAATCCATTGCTTCCTGGTTTGGGACGCTCAGCTGCTCCAGGAGCCACCATTTTGTGTGGGG
>NW_006408588.1:8245579-8247463 GCF_000296735.1 Chrysochloris asiatica | reverse complement strand
AACAAGAAGAATCCCACAAGTCCACAGAGGAAATAGTTGAAGAACTGCTGGAAGAAAATTTCTCTAACATCCTGAAAAGTGAAAAGATAAACATCCAAGAAGCTCAACAAACTCCAGGAAGGATAGACCCTAAAAAGGACCAGATTTACTGATCAGGAAGAGACTGGAGGAACTCTATGACTATGGCCCTCAGTCACACTTCAGGTACTGAACTGAATTCACCCTCTTTGCTCAATTTTCAGCCAAGCAGTAGATAGGTATATACAGGGGACAATAACACTAATAAAGTATGTTCACCATGGAACAGTCAACCGTACAAGATCCAAAGGGCAGCATTTGCCTCAGCACAAAATTCAGATGGGTTGGGAAGAAGGTGGAATGGAAACAAGAATCACAGGGAAGATGTGGACTAACTCACATTACATGGAGGAGATTGCAATCATTGAAATGCAATGAAATGTATCATTTGTTGAATGTAAAACTGATGATCTATTTTGTAAACTGTCACTCAACTCACAATAAAAATATAATTAAAAATAATAATAATATATTTGACTCACTTAAGACTGATGACCGAAGACCAGACAAGTTGTAGAATTACAAGAACAGCATACATGAAGAAACTGAACAATTCCTAAAACGTCAAGAAACATATAAACAACAAATTAAGTGTCAGAGAGACTGAACTTTACTCTGTAATGTAGAGAAGCTAAACTGAAAGGAAGAATACTGACATAAAAGAACTGAACATAATATTTCAAATGGTGTCTCAAAAATGCAATGTAAAGGGAAGGGTTTAATGGTGGATTAGGGAGAAGCATGGTGCAGACCTCTACCAGCAATCACACAGAATATCAGACAAAGCAGGTTGAGGGGACAGTCCCAGAACTCTGAACTACATATGAAGGAATATTTAGAAAATTTGATTTGTAACAGAAGCAAGAAAGTGTTGTTTTCTGATCTGTGGCTGCCAGTGGCACCTGGAGCAGCTATCTTGGATGTGACAGAGCAGGGGTAGGATCAGAGGAGCATTCCCACCCCAAAGGTCTGACCAATATTCAGAGATAAAGGTGTGGACATTTCTCTTTCTGTTTATTTGTCTATCATTGTCTGCATACCTCCACTCTGGTAACTAAAGGGAGTGCCTGAGTGAGTGAACGCTTCCCCACCCCAGACAGTTCTACTACACATGGCACAGATCTGCCCAGCAAAGATCATAGCACATAGAATCTAAGAAGGGGTAAGAGACTGCTTAAAATGGAACAGTCTCCAAGAATGGCTCTAGCTGACTCTGAGCTGTTTCTCACTAGGAAAAAGTCCTGAATGGGGTTATGGATGGGGAAATAGACAGAATAAAAAGGAAACTGGCCAAAAATGAAATCCTGAGTTACATCATAAGAAGCAACAATAACATCTTGAAAATTCTAAGGCAGCCTCGAAGGCAAGAAGCCGAGAGAGGTCTGTTAAAGTCATACTCATTTTTTGCTACAGGTTTTGTTTTGTTTTGCAATTATAGACTGTAGTATCCAATCTGGGGTGGGTTTTTTTTTTTTTTTGCTATTGTTGTTTTGTATTTTTGTTTTTTGATTCCCCTTTTACCTTCAGGGGGCTCTTTTTCTCCCTATGTTACCCAAGAACAGATAGCAATTGCGGTCAAATAGCCAAGCTACAATCATACCCTATAAGATCCCACCACCCACGCAAGAGCCAATACCAGCTGTTATACAGCAGATAAACAGCCAACACCTGCTACAGGAACTCTGAGTTGAGTAATAAGAAAAGTGAAAAGTGAAGCCCATCTCCTGATCACAACTACCTGGAGGCAATCAGAAAGCCTAATAATACATCAACATATATTCATTTAATTATTGAAAACACATCTAA
>NW_006408588.1:8240216-8244799 GCF_000296735.1 Chrysochloris asiatica | reverse complement strand
AAAAAAAAAAAACTGCCAACTAAGAATTGTCACCCAACAAAGCTGTCAATCATATATGATGGTGCAATAAAAATATTCCAGGATAAACAGAAGCAAGAGACTTTGTTAAAGCCAACCCAGCACTTCAAAACATCCTAACGAGAGTTCTTTGGAACAAGAACAAACAATAACCAGAGATTGACATATGGGGCAGCACCACCTGGAACTTAATCAACAGATGGAATTGTCCAGAACTGAATAAAACTTTAAGAATGAATTCAGAGGATCTGGGAGGTCAGTCTATGAACAAAATAATTACAATGTGAAAGAAGGTAAAAACATAGGAACAGAGGTCCAGGTGGTTAGAAGCTCAGGGAGATTGCAGGATAAAATAGACTGTTTAAATGGAGGTAAAAGTTAATAGAATATAGGGTAACCTCAAAGAAAAAATACTTCACAATATACCAAGAAAATGAAAATCCAAGAAGAACATGGAAACATTAAAACTATGAAGAAATTAACAAGAAAGAACACAAAAATCATGAACTCAGCACAGGAAAACATGAAGACCAAAGAAACCAACAGTACCACACACACACACACACAAATATATGTAATGACAGCAATTAATTCATACCTATCGATAAGTACACAGAATGTCAATGGATTAAATATACCAGTTAAGATACAGAGAATGGCAGAATGAACAAGAAAACAAGATCTTTCAATATGCTGTCTACAAGAGACACACCTTACACACAAAGACAAAAACAGACTAAAAGTTAAAGGATGAAAAAAAAATATACCAAGCTAATTGCAATAAAAAAGCAAGCCAAAGTGGCAATACTAATCTCTGATAAAATAAACCTTAAGGCAAAACCCAGCACAATAGGTAAAGATGGACATTATCTCTTGATTAAAGGGTCAATTGAACAAAATGACATAACCATAATAAATTTCTCCAATCCCAGTGAAAGAGCTCCAAAATATATAAGCAAACTCTAATAGATTTGAAGAAAGAAATAGACAATCTACAAAAATAGTGGGAGATTTTGATACACCACTTTTGAAAAATGACAAAACAACCAGAAAGAAACTCAACAAGGACACAGAGGAACTAAACAACGCAATCACTCAACTTGACCTCACAGATGTGTGCAAAACATTCAATCCTAAAACAGCACAATGCACATTATTTTCCAGTGCACATGGAACATTCTCCAGATTAGACCATGTGTTAAGACTACAAAACAAGCCTCCATAATTTACAAACATCAAAATACTGCAAAGCATCTTCTCAGACCACAATGCTACAAAATTACAAATCAACAAATAGAAAGATTTAGGAAAATAAAATTAAATACATGGAAACTTAATAACACCCTGCTTAAAATATACTGGGTAGAAAAAATAAAATGTGAATTCATAAATTTCCTAGAAACAAATGAGAATGGAAATACAGCATACCAAAACCTTTGGGACATAGCAAAAGCAGTGCCGAGAGGACAATTTATTGCAATAAAGGCACACATTCAAAAAGAAGAAAGAACCAAAATCAACACATTAATACAACATCTCCAACAACTAAAAATAGACCAGCAAAGTAAATCCACAGTCACCAAAAGAAAAGAAATAATAAAGATTAGAGCAGAAATAAATGAAATAGAAAACAGAAAAAATACAGAAAGAATCAACAGGACAAGAAGCTGATTCTTCAAAAGAATTAATAAAATTGACAAACCTCACAAAAGGAAAACAGAAAAGAGACAAATAACATGCATAAGAAACTACATGGGTGATGTTACAACAGAACAAATAGAAATAAAAAGGATAATAACAGGATATTATTAAGAGTTGTACTCCAACAAACTTGAAAATCTAAAGGAGATGGATGCATTTTTAGAAAAACACGACCTACCTAAATTTACACAGAGTAAGGTAGAAAACTTGAACAGACCTATAACAAGGAAGAAATTGATCAGGTTATAAAAAACTCCCAACCAAAAAAAGTCCAGGTCCAGATGGCTTCACTGGTGAGTTTTACCAAACATTCAGGGAAGAGCTGTCACAAATTCTACTCAAATTATTTCAGAATATATAAAATGAGGGAAAATTTCCTAATACAAAATTTATGAAGCAAGCATAATGCTCATATCCAAACCAGGGATGGATATCACTAATAAAGAAAATTAATAGATCAATATCCCTCATGAACATGGATGCAAAATTTCGCAACAAATCCTAGCCAACAGAATTTACCAACACATCAAATAAATAACACATCATGACCAAGTGAGATGCAGATCAGGGTAGCAAGGATGGCTCAATATTAGAAAAACAATCAATGTAATCCAAGATATAAATAAAAAGAGGAAAAGAACGACATGATCAAATATAGTTCAGATTGATGCACAAAAGGCATTTAACAAAATCTAACATCCATTCCTGAAAAAAACACTAAACAAAGTAGAAACAAAGGGAAATTCCTAATACATATAAAACCAACAGCCAAAATCATTCTCAATGGAGAGAAACTGAAAGCCTTCCTCCTGTGAAGAGGAACCAGACAAGAATGCCCTTTATCAACACTCCTACTCAATATTGTGCTGGAAGTCTTAGCCAGAGCTCTACGCAAGATAGGGAAATTAAAGGCATTCAAATTGGCAAATAGGAAGTAAAACTCTATTTGCAGATGATATGATTCTATACACAGAAAAGAGCAGAGTCAGCTACAAAACTACTAGAACTCATTGGAAGAGTCAGTAAAGTGGCAGGTACAAGTTCAACATGCAAAAATCAGTTGGATTCCTCTACTAAAAATGACAACACTAAATAGGAAATTAGGAAAGCAATGTCATTTACAATAGCTACCCAAAGGATGAAATATTTAGGAATAAATGTAACCAGAGAAACAAAGGACCTATACAAAGAAACTACAAAACACTACTACAATAAACCAAAAGATACTTACAAAAATTGAAGGAATATACCACGTTCTTGGATAGGAAGAGTTAACATTGTGAAAATGTCAATACTACCCAAAGCAATCTATATACATAATGCAATCTCTATCCAGATTCCAAACACATCCTTTTAAGAAATGGACAAAACAATTATAAACTTTATATAGAAAGGAAAGAGATCCAGGATGAGCAAAGCACTGCTTATGAAGAACAAAGTTGGAAGCTTCTCACTCCCTGATTTCAAAATTTACTACCTTGCAACCGTGGTCAAAACATGGTAATGGTACAATGAAAGATACATAGATCATTGGAACAGAGTTGAGAATCCAGAAATTAACCTATCCACATACAGTCAACTGATCTTTGACAAAGAGCCAAAGTATATTGAGTGGGGAGGAGATAGTCTCTTCAACAGATGGTGTTGGCAGAACTGGAAATCGATTTGCAAAAGACTGAAACAAGACATTTACCTTGTGCCATATACAAAACCCAACTCAGCATGGATTAAAGACCTAAATGTGGATCCCAGAATTATAAAGTTCATCAATGAGAAACTAGGGACAAATTTCAGGGCTCTAATATAGAACACACATAGACTATCAAACATTTGTGAGAACTGAAGTTCAACAAACAAAAAGAGACAAAATAGATGATTGGGACATACTAAAAATTAGAAACTTACATGCATCAAAAGATTTCACCAAAAAAGTAAAAAGGGAGTCCACAGAATAGGAAAAATCTTTTGCAACAAAATTATCAGAGAAGCGACTAATTTATAAAATCTTAGGAAATTACAACACCTCTACAAGAAAAAGACAAATTACCCAATTAAAAAATGGACACAAGATAAGAACAGACACTTCGCCAAGGGAAACATTCAGGCAGTCAACAAACATATGAAGAAATGAATGCAAATCAAAACAACAATGAGATGTAATCTTTACATCTGCAATAACAATGAAGTTTAAAAAAGCAGAGGACAATAAATGCTGGTGAGGATATGGAGAGACTGGGACTACAAAGATGTACATTGCTAGTGGGAACGGAAAACGATCAAACTATTCTGGAAAACAGTATGGCACTTCCTCAGAAAGTTGGAAATAGAAATACCTTATGATCCAGCAATCCCTCTACTTGGTATATATCCACAAGAAATACAAGCCACAACATGAGTAGATATATGCCCACCAATGTTCATAGTCACACTATTTACAATAGCAAAAAGATGGAGACAGCCTAAGTGCCCATCAATGGAAGAATGGATAAACAAACTTTGATTCATACACAAAATGGAATATTATGCTAACTTGAAGTATAACAAGGAAGCAGCAAGCTACCCTGTAAAATGATGAACCTTGAGAACATTATGCTGAGTGAAATTAGTCAGTCACAATAGGACAAATATTGCATAAGACCGTTATTGTAAAAGCTCAAGAAAAGATACCCATACTAAAAGGGAAAAAAAAAAATGCAATGTAAAGTATTATAGTGAAATGTGCAAAGATCATCTGTTAGAAAAGCAAACAGAAAGGACATGCACAGCATTTCTGAAGCTTAAAGAAATGGAAAAATTCATGTTTCAAGTTGCAATATTGAAGGACTCAATTTGTCAAGGTTTTTTCCTCTCATTGTACTTATTAA
>NW_006408588.1:8235523-8239429 GCF_000296735.1 Chrysochloris asiatica | reverse complement strand
CGGAGCAGCTGGTAGTTTTGAACTGCTGACCTTGCTGTTCGCAGTTCGTTTGGTAACCACTACGCTACAAGTAGGAGGCAGCCAAAAAGAGGAAGACCATCAATAAGACTGATTGACACAGTGCCTGCAACAATGGATGCAAATATAGCAACATTTTTTAGAATAACACGGGACTGAACAGCGTTTCAACTGCTTGTAACATGGGTCACTATCAGCTGACACCAACTACAACAACTAATAACAACATGGGCTAAATACTGAATGATGCCAGGAGCAAGGATGGTGAGGATTTGTCACACATACTTTGAACATGTTATCAGGAGAGACCAGTCCCTGGAGAAGAACATCATGCTTAGTAGAATGTCAGCAAAAAAGAGGAAGACACTCAACAAGTTACACTAACACAATGTGTAAATGTGACAATGGGCTAAAACATAGCTAAGATTATGAGGAAGGATGGCTGAGGACCAGAAAGTGTTTTGTTCTGTTGTATAGAGGGCTGTATGAATCAGAACCCACTTGACAAAAACTAACAATATAAATGTGCTGACTTAAAGTTACTAAATAGATTCTTACTGAAATTCAACACTAACAACTGCAATTAGACCAATTAGAACTTAAATTAAAAGATATATATATATATATGTATAGTGTAGGGAGGAGTGTTTTATCACTGACATTGTTGAGAATCGTTGGTGCATGGAATTAATAAAAAGCACACCAAATATAATCAATTTTATTGTGCTTAAATTTCCTGCCAACATTTCACACCCTTATTGCAGCTCCCAGGTTAGAACGCATCCATCAACCTGCCCTAGGTGCCACTGTTGCAAAGTCAACCTTGGAGAGCAGCCTGGGACAGCTTTGCCCATAGGCACTCCACGCAATAAGTGCTACCATGCTCACTCACTTAGATTTACAAATATAGATGGGGTGTTTCAATGGCCTCTGGCTTTCTACATTCCTGCTGCACCCTGTTCTGAAGCCCTCAGAAGCAAGACTGCTTTGATTATGTGAGGGAGCTCTATATAGTAGTCATGGCTTTCAGACTCACCAGAAAAGAAGTAATGTGAGTTAAGTGTGGACAGCCTTTTCAAGCAAACAAAAATATTGATTTTCCTTTTCTGGAAATGCACACTTTCCTTTTAACTCATTTAACCTGACACTGTTAGAGGACAGAAAAGTCATAATGGAGTAGTTTGTTCATCTCAAGTTGACACAGAAGAGTGACTTTGCTAGGATGGACCCAGTAGGGTTTTTATTTATAAGGTAGGGAGGCATCCTAGCAAAGTCACTCTAAAGAGCTCTTCTGTGTGTTAACTTGAGATGAACAAAGTACTCCATTATGACTTTTCTGTCCTCTAACAGTGTCAGGTTAAATGAGTTTTATTTGTCTTCCTACCTTATAAGTCAGGAGAAAGATGAGGCTTTCTGCTCCCATAAAGACTTACAGCCTTGGAAACCCTGTACAGAATCACTATGAATTGGAACCGACTCCACGGCACATAACAACAACAACAAACCTTATCAGAATGGTAAGTACAGAACGTGAAGAGAGATTAAGTGTTCCCAGTACGCCTTCTCTGAGCAGAACAGAAGACCAGGCTGCTGTAAGGGTCGCTGCCTCTAGATAGAAGGTACAGCGTAAAGTGGAAGTCATTTGTTCCTGCACACCGAGAAAGGAAGGACCTAACTCATCCTGGCTCTGCAAGCAAAGGTGCATGTGGACCTGACTCTGCTGACCTTACCAATTTTACTATTGTTTCACTAGGCACTCTTAGCCAATTACTTGGCTTATCTAAAACCCAGTCAACCCATCTCTAAAATAGGAATAAAAACAACTGTCTTTAGGGCTCTGTTGTTGAACAACAGAGAAGCTATCTAGGAGATGGGAGAAATGGTACGGAGGGAATAAGAATGGACCAACAATTTGCCATGCCACTTACTGATTAAAATGAAGACATAAAGTAGAATATTAAAAAGCAAACATTAAAATTGAAAAATAAAAACTAAGAAGCAGGTAAAGTAACCTATATATCAAATTGATAGCATATGCACACGAAGAAAGTATTTTTAAGAAATATTTTTTAAAACTTTTACCTTTTATTCAAGTATACATACAAATTTGTAAAACAAAAATATACTGTTTAAAGTAAACAACCAGTTTAAACATATTGCAAGTACCGTAGGATCTCACTTTGTATTTTTTTTTATCCACACCACCCATCATTCATGTGCTGACTATATACTGGCACATACATGGTAGCATGTATTTTAGGGTTAAAAAGAAATATAAGGGTTTATCTTTCATAGAGTGAGGAATTATAATTTTATAACCATTTTGTATTTAAGATCAATGAAATAAATAAAAACATTCATGTTGTAAGAATAGAGATTTTCAGTTAAAATAAACAGAATAAAATTCTATTGGATTGTATGGGACTGAGGTATTTTAACATTCCTAACTTCCTTCCAAATTGTGCTACAAACCAAAAGTGTACATGACAAAATGTTAACAACTGCTAATTCCAAGTTTATGGCATGTGGGTCATTACTGTACTATTCATTTAACTTTTCTGTGTTTTTGAAAACAAAAATCAAGACATATTTTTTTTAAGTAGTGCTACTACTAGGGTTCCAATTCATATATACACAAATTTATTGTAAACAGAATATGTTTAAACATGTTCTGATCAGTGGATGGCTACAGGCAAATTCCTTCTCACTAATACACTTGTCTGAGTCTTGTGTTATTATTGTCAGGTGCTATCGAGTTGGTTCCAACTCATAGTGACAGCAGAGCAAAACACTGCCTGGTCCTCTGCCATCTTCACAATTGTTGCTATGTTGGGGCCCATTGGTGCAGCCACCATGTCAATATATTTCATTGAAGGTCAATATATTTCATTTTTCACTTTCTACCAACTATGATATCCTTCTTCAGAGTCTGTTCCTTCCTGACAATATGTTCAAAGAACTAGAGCTAATCTCTCCCCATCCTCGCTTCTAAGGAGTTGTCTGATTGTACTTCTTTCAAGACAGATTAGTTTATTCTTCTGGTAGTTCATGGTAATTTCAATATTCTTCATCAACACCATAATTCAAATGCATCCATTTTTCTTTGGTCTTCTTTATTTCTTGTCCACCTTTCACAGCATATGACATGATTGAAAATACTTGGGTCAGGCATACCTTAATATTCTAAATTACATCTTTGCTCTTTAACATTTCAAAGCAATCTTTTGCAAGAGATTTCTCCAATGCAATATGTAGTTTCATTTCTTGACTGCTGCTTCCATGAATATTTTTGTTAAGTGCCATGAGTCAGTTCCAACTCACAGCAATTCTGTATAGGGTTTCTGAATAGTGGCTAGTGGATTTGAACTGCCAACCTTGTGGTTCAAACTGACATTGCTGTTGAGTGTTTATCCTATAGTGCCACACCAGGATCCCTCCATGAATATGGATCCAAGTAAAATGAATCCTTGACAACTTCAATATTTTTTCCATTTATTATGACATTATCTATTGGTCCAGTTGTTAGGTTATTTGTTTTCTTTACATTCAGTCATAACCCATACTGAAGGCTGTAGTCTGTGATTTTCATTGGAAAATGTGTTATTTTTGCTTTCAGCAAGCAATATTATGTTGTCTGCATACTGCAGATTGTTAATGAGCCTTCCTCCAATCCTGACATGGCATTCTTCATCATATAGTCCAGCTTCCTGTATTGTCTGTTCAGCATATAGACTGAATAAGTATGATGAAATACAACTCTGATGTACACCTTTCATGATTTTCAACCCACCACTAATTTATCATTTTGTCACATTATGGTGGCTTGAGTGTCACTATGATGCTAGAAGTTATACCACTGGTATTTCAAATACCATCAGGGTCACCCAA
>NW_006408588.1:8223728-8233482 GCF_000296735.1 Chrysochloris asiatica | reverse complement strand
CCAGCTTCTCAGATGATTTGCTCAGCATACAGGTTGAATAAGTATGGTGAAAGAATACAACCTTGTCACACACATTTCTTAATTTTAAACCATTCAGTGTTCCCCTGTTCTGTTGTAACAACTGTCTCTTGGTCCAGGTACAGATTCCTCAGAAGTAAAATTAAGTGTTCTGGAATACTCATACTTTGCAATGTTGTCCATATCTTGTCATGATCCACACAATCAAAAGCCTTTGCATAGTCAATAAAGCACAGGTAAACATCTTTCTGATAGTCTCTGCTTTCAACCAATATCCATCAGACATCAGCAATGATATCCCTCATTCCATAGCCTCCTCTGTATCCGGCTTGAACCTCTGGAAGTTCTCTGTCAATGTGTGCTTGGAACCGTTTCTGTATTACCTTTAGTAAAACTTTACTCGCATGGGATATCAAAGAGATTGCCATGTGGTTATCAGATTCAAAATAGCCAATACCAGTCTATTTCAGCTCACTAATGCTTAAGATATCAATGTTTTTCATTCCATTTCATTTTTGACAACTTCCAACTTTCCCTGATTCATACTTCGTACTTTCCATGTTCTGATTTTCAATGGATATTTACAGCTGTTTCTCTTCATTTTCAGTTGTACCCCATCAGCAAATGAAGGTCCTATGGGCTTTTCTCCCATGGGCTTTACTCCATTCGTATCATCACGGTCAACACTACTCTGAGGAGGCAGCTCTTCCTCAGTTGAATTTTGAGTGCCTTCCAACCTGAGGGGCTCATTTTCCGGCACTGTATCTGACAGTGTTTCTCTGCTAGTCATAAGGTTTTCAGTGACTAAGTATTCGGATGTGGTTCATTGGCAACAGCCATAATTAATTAAGGAATTAAAATAAATAAATTGAGACATATTAATCAAGGAATTAAAGAAATGAGACAGGAGGAACCTGCGCATGAAGAATTCATTGTTTTTGCAAAGCAACAATGAACTATTTTCTTTTCTTTTTCTTTCTTTTTCTCTTTGGATGGCATAGCCACAAAGAGTTGTTTTATTTTTTTTTATGCACAGACCCCTAGTTAAATTTTTCTCTTGTTAAATCATTCTCTGATTTATTCATGATTTTATTAGTATCCCTTTTACTTTAGATCTTTGACACTCCTATACTTTAGTATATTTTTATTAAAAGTTAGAAGCCTCACATTAGCTACATTTTATTCTACTTGTAATCTTAGGTAGTTTTAATACTTATATTAACAATATTCTTAAGACTGCTGGGAGACAGGATTTGTCAATTGAATTACTACCAGCTTAGGTTTAATGATTGTAAACATTCTTCCTTGTAGCCTTAGTTTAAGGCAATAAAGAATCCCACAGCCATAAATAAGGGCTGTGGGTACAAGACTTCCTAAAAACAATTAGATAAAGGCTATGGGTATATACAGATACTAAATAAAAAGTCTGACTTAGACGTTCTTACATTAATGATCAGTAAATTAGAGAAGTTGTTTTTCATAGCCTCAGTTTCCCTGATAAGTGATGTTTTTGTAGGCTATAAACAGATAGTGTATGGAAGAAGATAATGGAGAGTTAATTGCACCTAACAACTAAAATTAACAAGACTTAACAGACAAAGGTTAAGAAATATATGTGAAGGTTAACTTGCTTCTCAGAGAAAAGAACAGATTTATGTAGGAACAAATGTTTAACTAAAAGGTTTCAAGGTGCCTGAATGTCTCCTATGCCTTGAGATAATGTCTTTGCTGTAACTTCCCATCCCTGTTGTAAATTTAAGAATTGTAAACCATAAGGAATGTGCCCCAAGATAGATTGTACCTTGATGTCATTGATTACTATGAATGCAATGTTTTCTGTAATGGTATATAAGGGGGTTGTAAGATAGAACAAAGAGGTAGAAGGAGAAGAATAGAGGCAAGAAGTAGAGGTAAGTAAGAACAGAGGTAGAAATAGAAGAAAGGAGTAGAAAAAAGGAGAGAGGTAAGAGATGTAGAGGCAAGAGTGAGAGAAGTAAGTCGAAGCAGAAAGAAGTAGGGAGAGAAGAAGGAATATGAGGTGGAGAGGAGACGAGACAAGAATGGAGGAAGGATAGAGGGAGTAATGTAGAGAAGAAGCAGGGAGTGGAGTAGTGAAAGTAGTCATTTAGATAATTAGGAGTAGTAGTGTAGAAAGAAAAAGAATAAGAGTAATGTAGAGAAGGAGACAGTAAAGAAATGGAAGGAGGGGAAGGGAGAAAAGAAACAGAAGAGATGAGCAGGAGAGCAGAGGAGTAAAGAATGAGCAGGACAGTAAAGAATCAGAGAAGTAGACTAGTATAGTATAGAAATGAGAAGAATAAAGCATGTAATAAGAAGATTTTGAATTTATCATGACCCATGACTCCTTGTAATCCTTATTACTGAGGTCCGCACACGTCTTCAGAAAAACCCTGGAATAAATATGCCGGGGCAGGCTCTCAGCAGTTCATCACTCCTTCTTCCTAGTCTGTCTTCGTCTGGAAGCTCATCTGAAACCTGTCCACCATGGGTGACCCTGCTGGTATTTAAAATACCAGTGGCATAGCTTTCAGAATCACAGCAACTCACAGCCGCCACAGTACAACAAACTGACAGATGAGTGGTGGAGTAGTGTTGTTAGGGTGCCTTCAAAAATAAAGGTCTAATCAGAATATTGGCCCAGGTGCTGGGCCAGTTAAATTCATTACAGAAAAGTAATCTCAAAAGATTATGATAACTGTTTTGGGAGGTGAATTCCAAATTTTCTTCAAGAACATACAAAGATAATGTAGGATAATTATGAAGTTTCAAGAAAATTTAAAACTGCACTGGTGAGAGAAAGGTTTGGAAAATTACAGTACGGGATTTTTTCCCTTCACAATAACGTTCCTGCTCATTCTTCGAGCATAGCAAGATACTGCCTTCAGAAGTACATAAACCTGGATGGAGGATATGCCAAGAAACAACTGTGATACTTCTGTTTACCAAAGGTTTATATGATTCTATAACAATACTTTTTGACATACCTTTGTATGGTGGTTTTGTGCTATTATTTAGTTCCGACTCTTAGCGACCCTGTAGAGGGTTTCTGAGGCTGTAAATCATTACAGGAGCAGAAAGTCTCATCTTTCTCCCATGGAGTAGCTGGTAGATTCAAACTGCTGACTTTGCAGTTAGTAGCCCAACTCCTTACCCACTACACTGCCAGGGCTCCTTTACCCTTGTATCCAGGCCTTGAAATGTAGCTGGAACTTTTTCATGCTCAAGGATTAGCAATTAGCTGGCCACAAGTGTAACTGATACTGAGTTGAGTTGCTTATCTGATAAAGATTGTAGAATAGAAGAATACTGAGTGTCTAGTGGGAAAAGGGGGAAATATGAAGATGGCAAGGAAGACATCCTGCAAAGGGAGAACGGTGATTTTTAATGTATGCCCCAAAGTCCATCTTGTTTATTCAATGGACACATGTGAAAGTGTTTGCATACTGTACAGATGTTTAACTGAGCATGACCCTTGCTGTTGAGCTGTGCAGGTGACACAGATTTGCATGATTAATGAAATGAAACTTTTCATGCCAAGGCAGTGTTAAGTTGAGCTCATTTCCAGATGAACTGGGCTGTAATGCTCTTGGCTCTTGGTTGCAAACAACAGAAACTGCCTTTAGTTAAACAGAAAAGAAACTCATTGGATGAGTACTGAAAAGTTTGCTGAATCAAACAGAAGTCTGCAGAACCAGGTTCAGGCAGGAATCAAGCAAGCTGAGACAGAGACAAGATCCCACCCTACCAAAGGTCTGCTTAGGAGGTTGCCACTGATACCGTTTCATATCAGCAGATCTGAACCTATGTAGAACTTCTGAATGATCCTGCAACTTGGTCTCATAATCACAAGACGCAAAGTTCTGAGCGTAAGCAATGAGCTGGCTACCTTGGTCCCTCTTTTCAGATGCAGAGGCAGAGAGAGAAATTAATTGCTCCATTTCTTCCATCTTGCTTGATTAGAAACAAATTTGAGCTTTATGATACTGGAAAGGCAGAACAGTAAATATCCCTTATACATCCTGTTGAAATTACAAAAACAAAAACAAACAAACCTGTAACCACAGTAACCGTAGTCAATGCTGACTCATAGCGAATCTAAGACAGACTTTTGTCTAACTAATGTGTTAGATACAAATCATACATAATTGTTCTAACGTACAAATTCAAGTAAGAGACAGATAAAGGAACAGAACTCATTTGCAATCTGAGGGCTGCCTGTACTTTCATTATCTCTTGAAAATAATCTAGGTAGCATTATTGGGTTTTCTGCCCCTATTTGTCCTGCCCAGCATTGCCATACCATCCTATTAGCATCCTCAGTGTGAAACTTCTGTCAACGCTACAGAAAAGGTGGTGTTATCTTTTCAAACTGAAGGAGATAGATCTTTGGCTTTTCTTAAAATTCATTAATAAAGAATTCTTATTTGTTCATTCATCAAATTCATATTTTATACACCTGGTACAGAATTCCATTCTTGAACTCTAGTTGTAACTATGAAACATGGTCTCAGCTCTAATGATCCAGTCCTCAGTAACCCCGTCTTCACTTCCAAGAAACGCTATAGAATATTGTTATTTTCAAGTATTTAATAATTGCTTGAGTCCTGATCAATTTGATGACCTCCCAATGGCTATTCCAAAAAAATTTAATGATTCAAATGACCACTCAAGATTCCTTTGCCTTATGTTGTTGTTGTTAAGTGCCATGGAGTCCATTCCAACTCACAGCAACCCTGCACAGGGTTTGCCCTATGTAATGTATACAATTTTCACGTTTGGGGCTTTTTACATTTTGGAGCTGATGTTGAAAACTGTAAATGTGTTCAACAGCTAACTCAAAGGTTGAACATTTGAGTCAAGTGGTGCCTTGGGAGAAAGGTATGGAGATTTACTCCCCAAAAAATGTCAGAGAAAAGTCTATGGAACACAATGCTGCTCCATCTCACACACACACACACACACACACACACAAGTTGCCATGAGTTACAGTCAACTCAAAGGCAACTGTATAAATAAATAGATCATTATTAAGGAATAGAAGTCATGCCTTTAAACCAAACTCTCTGTGTGTATAATTACGATAAAGGAGTCCTGGATGCACTGTACGTTAAGCACTGGTCTAGTAACCATAAGGTACACAGTTTGAATCCACTAGGGGCTCCCCAGGAGAAAGATGAGGTTTACAGCCTCGTTAACTCTATATAAGGTTCACAGGAGTGGAAATCAACTCAATAGCAGTGGGTTTGTTTGAGTTTTCACATCAGGAGACACAGGACTAAGAAAACACACTCTAATAGCAGCCCCAGGTGCCTCCTATTCATAAAGCCTGCCTAACTGCAGAAAACAATTGACTGTTACTTTGAAAAGGTTTTCTGCAGTTTTTTTTTTTTTTTTTTTTACTGACAAGCCCTGGAGAAAGAAAAGGTCTAATGGAGTGTAACTACTTGACCATGAACTGAACGGGATTTTTTTTTTTCCTTATGACCCAAGTGGCTTATTTATTCCACGTTTTAGGGTGACACACACAGGCCTGCTAAAAATTGAGCACTATTAACTGAATGGGCTTAAAAAAACACAAACCTTTTTATTGTGAATTGAGTGAAGGTTTACAGAGCAGATCATCAGTTTTACATTCAATAGATCATATACTTTGCTTCATTTAGGATGGTTGCAATCCCCTTCATGTACCAAGTTAACAATGTACCTTTATTCACTTTTATATAGCATTCCTCCCTATGTCTCCTACTTCCTTCATCTTTCCTCTGTTAACCTCCCTCTTGTTGTATATTGCCTGCCCTGTTACCCGTGTTAATATGTGTCTACTGTCTATTCCGTTAATAATTTTCCCAGCCCACCTCCCTCCACACCCCATAACCATCATAGCTTGTTTCCTTGATTAAGAAAACCTTTTCTTAACTTTTTATAGCATTGGTCTTATACAGTATTTGTCCTTTTGTAATTCATTAATTTCACTCATCATAATGTCCTGCAGCTTCATCCATGGTGTGAGGCATTTTGCAGACTCATCTTTATTCTTCAACAATGCATATTATTCCATTGTGTAGACCTAGAAATGTTAACCATTCTTCTGTTGATGGGCATTTAGGCTGTCTCCATCTTTTTTATGTGATTCTTGAAGACAGTATATTGAAGGATCCTGTTTTCTTATCCATTCTGCTCTCTCTCTATCTCCTGATTGGTGTATTTAATCCATTTAAATTCAGTGTAATTATCAATAGGTATGAATTGGTAGCTATCTTTTTGCTCTGTGTGTGTATGGCTTTTGCGGGGGGGTGGGGGGCATTTTGTATGGCACTGATAGTTTCTTGGTTCCACATAACTGAATTCATTTTGTTTGTGAGTTTAGTTTTCTTTGCATATTTATTTCTGTTGTGTTAATGTTTACTACATCTTTCTGATTTTCCTCTATTATTATTTTCATATGCAGGTGTATTCATTTGCATTGAGGTTATCCTGCAATTTATTAATATTTTTCCTTCTTTAAAACAGTCTGTTTTATCTTGAAATCTACTTGACTTCCGTGCCTTTTGCAATTCTGTAGCTACACTATTCTCTGGTTTTGCTTTGTAGCTAACTACATTATAAATTGGTATCTCTGGCTCCCTATTTTCAGTCTTGTAGGTTTGTTTTACTTTTAATGGTCTTATTGGTTCTCCTTTGTAGGTAACTTTTCTTTTTTCTCAAGCTGCTCTCAGGATTCTTTTCTTGTCTTTGGTTTGGGGAAGTCTGATTATTTAATGTCTTGGTGATTTTCTTTTGGGGGTTATCCTGTTTGGAATACATTCAGCTTCTTGAATGGTTATCTTCTTGTCTTTCATGTTGTTAGGAAAATTTTCTTTCAACAACTCTGAAAATTTTCTTTGTGCTTTTTATTGTCTCTTCCTGATCTGGAATTCCAATGGCTCATAAATTGTTCCTCTTCATGGTATCCCACATAACTCTTAGGCTTTCTTCATCTTTTTTCGTCTTATTCTTCTAGCATACTAGTATTGAGAAATGATCTCCAAGCTCACTAATTCAGGTTTCCATTACTCTGAATCTACTCTTTGCTCTCTCAATGTATTGTCCATTACTGAGGTCTTAGTATTAATCTTCTAGATTTCCAATTGTAGGTTTTGTATTATTTCAAAATTTGCATTTATTTTGTTCTTGCAGTGTTTTCCTGAATTCTTCTAAAGTTTTTACTGTTTTCTCCTTGCTTTCCTCGACCTTTCTATTGATCCTTTGAATGTACCTAATCATCATTACTTTGGATTCTTTTTCAGTTTTTTCCATTACCTTTTCTTCCTCGGAAACATACTCTGACTCAGCATTTTGGTCATTTGTTTGAGCCATTGTCTCCTGTTTCTTCATGTGAGCTAAAATTATCTATTGTTTCCAGAGCATAGTGGGATTGTCGTATTTGTATTTAATTGATGATTGTATGTTGGTGTGTTCTCAGGCTCTTACCAACGTCTACTGTGGGTGTAGTTAGAGAATGGAAATGTGTATACTGTTCTTGTGTATACTGTTTGTGCACCTGAGTTTAGGGTGGGTTTGGCTAACATTGGCTGCTATCTATCATTGATCAGGTGGTATAGGAACTGATAATGACTCTTGCCCAGTAGGTGGAGATGCATAGGGTACAGTTTTGGCTGGGCTCTATGGGTAAGAGAAAACCCCTTGACACACACAAGAAAATAAAAGAGAATAAACAAACCAGGAACCAACAATGAACAGAGATAATTGATAAAGAGAAAAAAAGAAATAAAAACAGGCAGCAACAAGGAAAAAGAATATAATAACTATAAAGACATAAGAGGAACAGGGAAATGGAGCTATAGAAGAAAAATAAAGAGACAAAATGAGGAAATTGAAAACAAAACAATAACTCAAAAAAAAAAAAAAAGAACAGGAAAGTAAATCTATATAAGAGAGAAAGTAAAAGGAAAGGGGAAAAACACTTAGAGAAAAAAAAACAGGGAAAGAGGAGATCAAAACAAAAAGAGTAGAAAGTAGTAAAGAAAGATCAAAAGGGGAAAAAGGAGGGGAAATGAGGCACATAAGACAAAAAAGACAACAGTGGAGACAGAAAGGATAAAATTCAAGGGAATAGAGAGAGAAAGAGGAGGATAAGGAAGAATAAACAAACAAAAACAATGAAACAAAGAAGGGGAAAAAAACCCCAAAACAAAAAAATAGCATTGTTGTTAGACCAGGAGGTGGGGGGCGGGGGCAGGGTAGGTGTTTGGAGGAGGCTGGGGAGGGGGTCCCTGCAAGCCAAGGAGCTCAAGAGATGGGTGTGGGAGGGATGTGACAGCAGAGTTCCTGTTGGCATCTTTATCTATATTCAGAGCACTCAGTCTGAACCAGGAAGTAGTTCCTGGAAGCCACTGTCGGAACTGGTGTCAGTCTGTTAGGACCGCAGGGCAGCTGGGTGGAGGGTGACTGGTTAAATGCTGATCTGGTGGCTCTGCCGGTTCTAGAGGTCTGGAGCAGAGCCTGCCTAATCCAGGTACAAAAGCAGTGCACTGAAGCCTCACACTGGCTCTGAACTCCTGGAGAGCAGAATCTGAACTGGGAGTGGATGAGCATGGAACATGACCACACATCTAATCACCAAAGGATCATGGAGGAAAAAGAAAGAACTGCATGGTGAATCTGCTCTGCCAGGCCACTTTCTGCTGGCAAAGCTGCTCCTAAGATGACCATATGGCCAGCTGTTCACCAGTCCATCTCGCTTTCTCACTGTCCTGCCCAGCTTCTCCTCCCAGTATGCACTCAGTCCATTTCTCTAACCTTTCCTCTGAAGTTCAGGGTTTCAGGATTTTCATCTGTATCTGTTTCATATGGTCTCTTATATCTTTGTGCTAGAGGGTCTCTCTGAATGAGATATTTTTATAAATCATTTTGCATCTGTTCTTAACACAAACACAAGTGGTTGACATGCAGTCACACTGGTCACGGATTCTCTGCCCAAAAAAGACATTCAGTTAGCATAAATGTGTAAAGCAGGGTGAGTAGAGATGGCTGTATCACAACTAAGCATTAAAAAAAAGCAACAAATATTACATACTGTTAAAAAACAGATATGATGAATTTGAAACATCACAGCCTGTAGGCTGCCTGTTAGTGGAAAGGGAACTGAAGCCACAACTGGTAAAAGCGACCATCTTGTAAGGAGAGAGGTCATGAGTGCTAACCTTGGTCTGTACTTTTACTTTATGTTAATCAGTACTTGACATCCACCCAGAGGGCTACTACCTGAATAAAGGAGTTCCTTAAAGTCCTTGGATCTCCACCCTTTGCCCAAAGTCACTATAAATCATCTGTTCCCTTTCTCCTTCCTAATAGAGGCAGTCTTTGGGGGACTTGTAGTCCCCCTGTCTCCTGCATATTTGAAGCTCTGGTAGCATAGCGGTTACAAATTGAGCTGTGAACCACAAGGTCAGCAGTTGGAAACTACCAGCTGTTCCACGGGAGAAAGATGAGGCGTTCTGCTCCCGTAAAGATTTACAGCCTCAGAAACCCTGTACAAGGTTGCTATGAGTTGGAACCAACTCCACGGCACACAACAACAATATTAAACCTTGTTTGCCTAAACACACCCGTCTCTGAGTAATTGACTTTTCTCGAGGCAGACAACACGATCACTGTTTTGTGGCATCAGAACCAGGTGTCAGAGATGTGTTGTAATGTTTTAACTATAACTTTT
>NW_006408588.1:8212826-8222753 GCF_000296735.1 Chrysochloris asiatica | reverse complement strand
GAATGAAACACTCCCTGGTACCGCATCAAGCTCACAATCATCACGACATTTGAGCCCATTGCTGCTGACAATATTCTGGCGCTCTTCATCATGTTTCAATATTCCTATGCTATCTGACAGTGTTTCACTGCTATTCATAAGGTTTCCAGTGATTCAATATTTGGAAGTAGTCCATCTTGTCTTCGCCCTAGTCTGTCTTTGTCTGAAAGCTCATCTGAAATCTGTCCACCATGGGTGACCCTGACCCCGCTGGTATTTAAAACAACGGTGGCAAAGCTTCCAGAATCACAGCAACATGCCAGCCAGCACAGCAGGACAAACTAACAGATGAGTGGTGCATTATTCCAGTAGTCCAGTGCTTCTGCTACAGTAATACACCAAGTCCAAAGGCACTTAAAGGAAAGGCCTAGAAATCTGTTTCTGGAAGGTCACAGACATGAGAACCTTATGTAACACAGTTCTACTCTACAGCATGAGTTGCCAGGAGTCAGAACTGACAAACATGTTTGCTTTATTTATTGTTTAATTTATACCAAACATTTTACATAAAACAAATCTTTCTGTGAGACTCTAGGAAAGCAGGAGATACAGTCTCACAACCTAGGCCCAAACCAAGTCTTCAAATGCACATGGAAAAAATCCAGGAAGTTGTATCCAATCTAAAAGAAGGCAGAGAAGGAGGAACAAATAAAAAGAAGGGTGAGAAGAAAATTCAAGACCAGTATCTACAATAACTACAAATGGACTAAATCATATATTCAGAAGACTTACATCACAAAGTGCCATCAAGAACTATGGATCTTCCATCTTCTGATTTGTTTCCCCTTGGTCACACAAATGATATAGAAGATCGCATGATAAAACTGCAAAACCAATGACTTATCCATTGCAAATACCTTTTTTAAACAATATAAAAAACTGTAGACATGGATTTCACCAGATAGAACACACAGCAATCAGATAAACTACATCTGTGGAAAAAGATGGTGGAGAAGCACCATATCAGTCAAAACAAGGCCATCAACTGATCACACCCAAGTTCAGGATGAAGCTGAAGAAAATTAAAACAAATCTACAAGAGTCAAAATTTAACACTGACTATATCCCACCTGAATTTAAGGATCATCTCAAGAAGACACTTAATGCACTAGACATTAATGACCAAAAACTAGACGAGTTCTGGGATGATATCAAGAACATCATACAAGAAGAAATCAAAATGTCATTAAGAAGACAGAAAAACAGAAAAAGACCAAAATGGATGTTAGAAGAGACATTGAAATTTGTTCTGCAGCACATAGATGCTAAATCAAATAGAAGAAATGAAGGGGTAAAAGAAGAACAGAAAATTTTAATGGGCAGCTCAAGACTACAGGTGAGGTATTATAATAAAATGTGCGAAGACCTGGAGTTTGACAACCAAAAGGGAAAAACACACTCTACATTTCTTAAGCTGAAAGGACTGAAGAAAAAATTCAGGCCTTCAGTTGCAATACTGAAGGATTCTACGGATGTGGTACTGAAGGACAGCGCACTAGACAGCAAGATTAGTAGTCCAAACCCACCAGCCACTCCTTGGAAACTCTGTACAGAGTTATTATGAGTGGAAACCGACTCATCCACACTAGACAGCAACAACAACATGGGCAAAATACTGAATGATACAGAAAGCATCAAAAGAAGATATAAGATTAAGCTCTGATTTTTTTCAGAAGAAACCAGGTGGGCAAGAAGGCAATGGAATAACATGTACAAAATTCTCAAAGAAAAAAATTGCCAACGAAGATTCATACACACAGCAAAGCTGTCCCTCAAATGCTGTTTGAAGTTAGGAGCCACTGAGTCAGTTCCAACCCACAGTGACCTTATGCACAATAGAACGAAACACTGCCCGATCCTGCAACATCCTCACATAATTGCTGCTACGTTTGAGTCCATTGTTGCTGCCACTCTGCCAATCCATCTCATTGGGTGGGTCTCCCTCATTTTCGCTGTCCCTCCACTTTGCCAAGCATGATGTCTTTCTTCAGGGATTGGTCCCTCCTGATACTCTATCCAATATATGAGACACTAAGTCTGGCCATCCTGGCTTCTAAGGAATTCTTGCTGTACTACTTCTAACACAGATTTCTTTGTTCTTCTGACAGTCCATGGTACCATTAGTATTCTTCTCCAAAACTATAACTCAAATGCATTCACTCTTTTATAGTCTTCCTTATTCATTGTCCAACTTCCACATGCATATGAAGTTATTGAAAATACCATGGCTTAGGTCAGGCACACCTTAGTCCTCAAATTGATATATTTGCTATTGAATTCTTTAAAGCGGTCATGTGAAGCAGATTTGCCTAAATGTAATACATCATTTGATTTTTATTTCTTGACTGCTGTTTCTGTGAGTGTTGGTGAAGCCAAAAAATGAAGTCTTTGACAACTGCAATCTATTCTCCATTTATCACGATGGTATTGATTGCTCCAGTGGTAAGGATTTTTGTTTTCTTTATGATCAGGTGCAACCCTTACTAAAGGCTGTGCTCTTTGATCTTCATCAGTAAATATTTTAAGTCTTCTTCACTTCAGCAAGCAAGGTTGTATCATCTGCATATCTCAGGTTGTTAATCAGTCTTCCTCCAATTCTGATACCATGTTTTTCTTCATAGAATCCAGCTTCTCGTATTATTTGCTCAGCATACAGATTGAATAAATAAGGTGAAAGAATACAACCTTGGCTCACACCTTTCCTAATTTTAAACCATTCAGTGTTGCCTTTTTCTGTTTGAATGACTGCCTCTTGGTCTATGTACAAGTTCCTCATGCTCACAATTAAGTGTTCCAAAATACTCATTCTTCACTGTGTTGTCCATAGTTTGTCATGATCCACACAATCAAAAACCTTTGCTTAGTAAATAAAGCACAGATAAACGTCTTTCTGGTATTCTCTGGTTTTAGCCAAGATCCATCTGATGTCAGCAAAGATACCCTTCCTTCTAGGTCATGTGAACCTCTAGCAGTTCTCTGCCAATGTGCTGTTGCAGAAGTTTTTGAATTCTCTTCAGCAAAATTTTATTTGCATGTGATATTAATGATATTGTCAGATGATTTCCACATTAGTTGGCCCACCTCTTTTGGAATGGGCACAAATATGGATCTCAAAGACAACAGCAAAATTAGGATGTTTCCCAATAAGTAGACATTTAAAATTTTTACAATGACCAGACCAACTTTACAAAAAATGCTAATGGGTGCTATTTGGACAGAAAACCAACAACAGCAGACAATAACCAAAGATTAACATACATGACAACAACACCCAGAACTCAGTCCAGATATAGCAGTATTTATAGTAACAACAAACCTACAAGATTGAAAATAGGGAACCAGAAGTATCAATGTATAATGAAGTCAACTACAAAGCAAAAAGAGGGAATAGTGTGGATACAGAACTGCTGCAAGGAAGTCAAGTAGATTTCAAGATACTGTTTTAAATAGAGAAAAATGTTAATAAATTACAAGGTAACCTCAAATAAAAGTAATACATCTGCATGTCAAAATGAAAGACTAAATTAGAAAGACTTAGTAAACATTAACACAATAGAAAAGAAAACGCAAAGAGAATCCACAAAAAAATGGTTAAACATACTTTGGTATATTTACCCAATGGAATACTATGCAAAGCTGAAGAATACTGATGAATCTGCAAAACACCTCACAACATGGTTGAACCTGGAGGACATTAAGCTGAGAGAAATTTGTGAATCAGAAAGGGATAAATATTGTATGAGATCAATGTTGTTAAAAACTTAAGAAAAGGTTTTCTTGGTAAAAGAACCAATCTATGATGGATATGGGGGTGAGGGAGAGGGGAAATTATTCAAAGGTAGAATGTAGACACATATTAGCATGGTGGCAGAGCAGACAAGAGGAAGGTTAGCAGAAGAAAGATGAAGGTAGCGGGAAACACAGGAGGGATGCCATATTAAAGTGAATAGAGGTAAATACTGTCAACTGTTAGTACATGGAAGATGTTGCACTCACTGTAATGAAGCAAAGCATATGGTTTTTCAAATGTAAAATTAATGATCTGCTCAGTAAACCTTCACTCGCTTCACAGTAAAAAGTTAAAAAGAGAGAGAGAAAATGAAGAATATACAGAGTCACTCTACCCAAAAGAAATGGTCAATATCCAACCATTTCAAGAGGTAGCATATGATCTGCGTAGGCTTTTGATTGTGTGGATCATGACAGGCTATGGACAACACTACAAAAATGGTTACTCCAGATTATCTAATTATGCTCATGAGGAACCTCTACATAGACCAAGAGGCAGTTGTTCAAATAGAACAAGGGGACACTGAATGGTTTTAAACAGGAGAGGTATAAGCCAGGTTTGTATTTTTTCACCACACTTACTAAATTTGTATGCTGATTAAATATATGGATTATATGAAGAGGAACGTTGCATCAGGATTGAAGGAAGACTCATTAATCACCTGCAATATGCAGATGGTTAACCATGCTCACTGAAAGTGAAGAAGAGTTAAAATATTTACTGATTAAGATCAAAGATCACAGTGTTTAGTATGGGTTGTACTTCAGTGTAAAGAAAGCAAAACTCTTCACCACTGTACCAATAAATAATAGCATGATTAATGGAGAAAAGATTGAAACTGTCAAAGACTTAATTTTGCTGGTATTCACTATCAACATTCATGGAAGCAGCAGTTAAGAAATCAAACTACACATTACATTAGGCAAATCTGCTGCACAAGAAAGAACAAAATGTCAGTTTGAGGACTAAGGTGCACCTGACCCAAATCATGGTATTTTCAACAGCCTAATATATATGTAAAAGTTGGACACTGAATATAGAAGATCCTAGAAGAATTGATGCATTTTAGTTATGGTGTTGAAGAAAAATATCAAAAGTGCCATGGATTGCTAGAAGAACAAACAAATCTGTGTTGGGAGAAGTGCAGTCAGAATGCTCCTTAGAAACACAGATGGCCAGACTTCCTCTCTCATATTTTGGACCGATTGTCAGGAGGGACCAGTCCCAGGAGAAGGACATCCTGTTTGGTAACGTGAAGGGTCAGCAAAAAAGAGGAAGACCCCAACAAGATAGGTATGCAAAGGATTGCTATGAGTCGTAACGGACTTGACAGCACCTAAGCACAAAAACAGAACCGCGTAGCAAGTGCAATCTCACAGGGCACTGGGCATGCTTAATGCTCTGCTGCCAGTAGTCTTGCAATGCATAATCATTCTTTAATAATGGGCCCCACATACTCATTTTACACTTGTTGTTGTTATTGTTATGTGCTGTCAAGCTGATTCTGACCCATAATGACCCTATATAGTGTTTCCAAGGAGCAGCTGGTGACCTTGCAGTTCAAACGACTTTGCAGTCTGATGCATTAGCCTACAGCACCACACCAGAACTCCAATTTGCACTTGCTGTTGTTATGTGCGGTGGAGTCGGTTCCGACTCATAGCGACCCTGTACAGGGTTTCGGAGGCTGTAAATCTTTATGGGAGCAAAAAGCCTCATCTCTCTCCTGCAGAACAGCTGGTGGTTTCGAACTGCTGACTGTGAGATTAGCAGCCCGATTCGTAACCACTACGTTACCAGAGCTCCTTCTAAACTCTGCAAATTATGAAACCAGTCCTTCTGACTTCTGTTCCCCATCTCTATCTTGAGAGTGCTTCTTGGGTTGGTCCTGGTTACTACTTTGTTTTATATCACTCTGTCTATCATGCTCCGGTGACTCAATTCCTGTCCTTACATACTCTCCACACTCCCAAAGGCATTACCCAGCCCATAACATCCCCCCTCTGGAGCTCATATTCACCTTGCTATCTTGATACCTCAACATAGATATTTCAAAAGCATTGAAAATTTATCGAAGATAAGTCTTACCATTCCTTTCTCAAGATACTTGTCCTCTCTCAAGCTCACTACACACTAACCTCTTGGGTAACTATTTGTACTGCTGAAAACCATCAAAACTCAATGAAATTGAAACATTAGGTTTATTCTGAGCAGTTATTCTGTATGTATATAGGGAGTCATTCTGATTCCAGAAAAAGTCAATGGCTCAGGGTAAGCTAGGTACAATGAGGCAATCCACTGTCATCAAGCCAACTCTACCTCATAGCCACCCTACAGAACCAAGAACTGTCCCATAGGGTTTCCAAGGCTATAATCTTCACAGACTTCCACTACCACATCTTTTTCCCATTGTGTGGCTGGAGGGGTTCATACCTTTGTGTTAGCAGCTTAAACACTGCATCTCCATACAGAAGATCAACCATTGACTAATCTTAACATCATTGACTGAACCCTGTCCTCTCTTTTTTACTGAGCTCAAAGGCTGTCAGTTCACAAGATGGTCTCTGGCCCATTCCCCAGTCTCATATCTTTAGAAATTCAAATGTGGCTTTGAACTGGAAAGAAAAAACACAATTCTGTGAAAGCAGTCACTAGCAGCATTGATTTTGGTCAGAAATTTCTTTATAGCGAATATTTATTTGGTTTTGTATGCAAGAAAACCTTAAAATCGATGTAAGATGTCCACTATTAATTTTTCTCATGTAAACGCCATTCTCGTTCTTGATTTATTCTATTTGTGCCTCATTTTCTGATTACCAGAAAGCTTGTACAAATCTACTTACCATCTGCAGCATATCAGTTTTATTTATCCAGTCTTACCATAACAAGACCTTATCAATCTTTTTAGTAATTGGATAGGTGAAAGGATTAGAATACTATGATTTTAATTACTAAAAGTCACTTTAATCACTAAACCAAAAAAAAATCCAACCCATTGCCACTGAGGCAGGGAGCCTAGGGGACCTCTTAGAGTTACTGGGAAAGCAAAGACTGTCACAAGGACAGAAGGTCTCTTTGGTTCTCTACTGTACCCCCAACACCTGGTCCAGTGCCTAGGCCATATACAGTAGGCGCTCAGCAACTGTCCACTAAGTGCCTTCTCAGTGATGGATGATTTCTATGAACTGTGGTATCACGGCTCCAACCCCTCCCAGAAGTCCCCTAACCAGCTTTGATGAGTCCAGCTGAGGGTCTCATGTGGCTCAACTCCCAACATCTGCTACTTGATCTCTCCAAGTTTCCCTGAGGCAGGAAACCTCTTCAAGACAGAAGCATTAATCCCACAGCCTTGCCCATTTTAGTCTGTTTACTATAAACAGACCATCAATAAGGTATCTGTATTTTACTTCCACATACAGTCTAACTGGTTTTACCCACCTTGAAGGATGACTTCTCTTTGGAGGTGGCAGAGAACACCAATCCCTGGGAGGAACTGAAACCCATAGCAGGTTTTTTCTGCTATGACTTGGAATCTTGATGTGGTGCCATAGGCTAAGTACTCGACCTCAAGGTCACTTTGAACTGCAAGATCAGCAGTTCAAACTCACTAGATGCTCCTCAGAAACCCTATACATGGTCACTGAGTCAGAACCGACTCAACAACATGACCTAATTATCATGGCCTTTCCTAATGGGCCATTTCCCAGAAATCCTCACCTAGCTCTATAAAGGGCCATGCTTTTTCCTCACACAGAACTTTTTTAAGCCCCAGCAAAGGCTTTGTTGGGGAGACAGAGCTTATAAGCATCTTTCCTATAAGAAACCATTGCTCCTATGGAAACTGTACCTCACCCAACTCTTCTTAATAAGTAGAAGGGCAGAGATGCAGTTAGCACTCCCAGGTACAACATTAAGTCATTTCAATGCAAGAAGAACAGAGTACAATTACTACCTAGGATTTCCAAGACTGTACACTTCACGAGAGCACACAATCTTGTCTTTCTCCTGAAAAATAACTCTGGTGGGTTTGAACCACCAACCCAATGCTTAACCCATTGTGCCACCAAGGCTCCTTTTAATCACTAAAAGGTTGTTTTCCATTTGCATTTCTTTTATAAACTGACTCTGTTTTCTAGGCCCACTTTCCCCATTGGAAAGCAAGAAGGCAATGCCAAGATATATACAAAACTCTGAAAGAAAAAGAAAAAAATTGCCAATCAAGAATCATATATCCAACAAAGCTGTCCTTCAAATATGATGGCAAAACTGGATATTTTGTGATAAATAGAAATTAAATGAATTTATAATGAACAGACCAACTTAGCAATGCTAAAGGGTGTTTGTTCTCTGGACTGACAACCAACAACAGCAGACAATCTGAGACTACCATACAGGACACCACCCAGAACTCAATCCAGGTATGTAAGTATTTAAAGTATAACAATCCTACAAGATTAAAAATAGGAAACAAAAGATCAGTGTATAATGAAGCCATCTACAAAGCAAAAAAGAGGCAATAGTATAGATACAGAATTTCTAAATGGCAAGGAAGTCAAGTAGATTTCAAGATAAAAGTTTTAAGGGGGGGGGATCAATAAAATACAAGGTAGCCTCGAAAAAAAACACCTGCACATCAAACAATTTTTTTAAAAAGAGGAAAACCAGAAAGATTTAGTAAATATTAGCACAATAATGAAAACCCACAAAATGAACTCAGCATAGAAAATTATGTGGCGCAGAGAATCTAGCAGCACCACAAAACACACACAGAAAAATGCCAGCAAGCAATTCATACCTCTTGATAATCACACTGAATGTAAATGAATTAAATGTACCTGTGAAGGGACACAGAATACACAATGGATAAGAAAATAGGATCTTTCAATATGCTGTCTACAAGAAACATACCAAAAATATGGATAGCCTAAATGCCCATCAACAGAAGAATGGTTAAACAAACTTGGGTATATACACTCAAAGAAATACTACAAAACAATGAAGAATAATACAACTGCAAAACACCTTATATGATTGAACCTTGAAGACGTTATTGTTAAATGCCATCAATTCGATTCAACTCATAGTGAAGACATGTGTTAACATGGGTGACAGGGCAGGCAATGTACAACAAGACGGAGGTTAGCAGAGGAAGGTAAAAGTAGTAGGAAACACAGGGAAGAATCCAATAGTTAAAGTGAATAGAGGTAAACACAGTTCAACAAAACAAGGGAACACTAAATGGTAAGATGTGTGCTGTGGTTGGTTTCTTTCACCATATCATTCAATCTGTACACTGAGCAAATAATCTGAGAATGTGGCTTATATGAAGAATGAGGCCTCAGGATTGGAGGAAGACTAACAAACCTGGGACATGCAGATGGTAAGAACTTGCTTGCTGAAAGTGAAGAGGACTAAAATACTTACTGATGAAGATCACAGAGCACAGCCTTCGGTATGGATTACATCTCAATGTAAAGAAAACAAAAATCTTCACCACTGGACCAATAAAGAACATCCAGAAAAATGGAGAAAAGATTGAAGTTGTCAAAGACTTCATTTTGCTCGAATCAACCAAAACTCATGGAAGCAGCAGTCAAGAAATCAAGTAACATATTCCATTAAGCACATCTGCTACACAACACCTAGTTTGTTTGAGGTGTACCTGACCCAAGCCATGGTATTTTCAAGTCTCATATGCTTGTGAAATTTGGACAATGAGTAAGTTAAAACAATAGAATTGATGCATTTGAGTTATAATGTTGACAAAGAATATTAAAAGTACTATGGACTGCAAAAAAGAAGAAACAAGTATGTGTTCGATGAAATACATCCAGAAGGCTCTTTATTAGCTAGGTTGGCCAGACTTAGTCTCTCATACTTCAGAGATCCTGGATACATTAGCAGAAAAAGAGGAAGACCCCCCAATGAGATGGATGGTCTCAAGTGTAGCAATGATTGAGGTTGGTGCAGTTTCGTTCTGTTAAGGCAGCTATCAGTAGGTATTAACTCAACAACTAACAATAACTGTTAACTGTTGATACATGGAGGGGACTGCAACCAGATACATGGAGGGGGCTGCAACCAGATACATGGAGGGG
>NW_006408588.1:8192093-8212312 GCF_000296735.1 Chrysochloris asiatica | reverse complement strand
TAATGAAGCAAAGTATACGATTTGTTGAATGAAAAACTGATGATCTGCTCTGTAGACCTTCAATCAACTCACAATAAAAAGTTGAAAAAAATATATTAAAAGATATGCAACTTTTTGAAGCACCCTCATTGCATACTTAATTTCAGGCTGAATTTGGGGTTTCTAAGACTAGGAGTCCTAGTGTGGCGCTGCAGTTAGTGTGCTGGACTGCAAGGTTAGTTTGAACCTCAAGGTCGGGCGGTTCGACCTAACCAGCAGCTCCTCCAGAAACCCTATACAGGGCTGCTGAGTCAGAATCAACTCGATGGCACTTAACAAAGATTAGGAGGGACCAGTAAGTAAGAACACAAAAGTTGTCAGAAGAAGGCTTGGTTTAGCTTCTGGCAGACAGTGGAGTCTTTTAACAGACTCCTTGTGTGGCACTGTAAGATTAGCACTAGACAGTGAACCGCCAGTCAGGCAGTTCAAATCCACCAGCAGTTCCACCACAGAAACCCTATAGGGGGCTGCTACGTGTCAGAACCACTCATCAGCAACTTAACAACAGAGAAGAAAGGATTACATGATACTAAATTTCAAATCCCAGTGACTACAGGACTAATGCTTGTCAGAGGGATGAGGAAATAGGAATGAATTCCATTTTTGTCACATTGTGTTTTAGTACCAAAGTGGTCAGTAGGTAGCTGGTATATCATCTCAATAAGCTTCATGAAAAGGAAGTTTGAAGGTGAGGATTCAGGACATTTTTGATTCACAAAAGCAAAATTTCATTTCCAGGCAAAGTCTACAACAATTAAGCCTCTAGAAGTATATTTTCATTGACAAACTTTGATCTTCAGACATTCAAAGACTGTTTCTCCATTAAGATAGGAATAAAAACAATTCTTCTAGAAAGACAATCTACAGTATTTCCTGTGACCATTATTCCCAACCAAAATATACAGGTACACACATTTATTGAGTAGTTACCATAGATACACTAAAGGCGGTGTATGCATGATCTCATCCAATCTACAACACAATCCTATGAGGTAGTCAGGTTTGGGAACATGCCCATGGTCACATTGTTAGTAATCCAATCCACACAATGAATGTAGAAGTGTAGTTGTTTAACTGCTGTCATAAGTGGGTTCCGACTCATAATGACCCTACATACACATAGGGTTTCCAAGGCAGTAACTGTTTACAGGAGTAGAAAAATCTTCCTTCCTCAGAGTGGCTGGTGGGTTTGAACTACCCAC
Source organism: Chrysochloris asiatica (assembly GCF_000296735.1). Taxonomy (NCBI): domain Eukaryota; kingdom Metazoa; phylum Chordata; class Mammalia; order Afrosoricida; family Chrysochloridae; genus Chrysochloris; species Chrysochloris asiatica. The sequence goes on along the minus strand of NW_006408588.1, from coordinate 8,211,071 downwards.
CTTATGGTTAGCACCTCCTGTGCTATAGAATGGAAAGTTAGCAACTGTTCTTAATTCATCTCTGAGCCCAAGAGAAATGGATCACAATTCCTGGGGTTAATAACTATGTTCTCTGCTCTAATTCCCTCTCAACTAAGAAAAATTATATTTCAAACTAGAAATAAAAGTGACAATCTTCCCTCTTCCTTCTGGACTAGAGTTTTGGGAAGTTAACAAAAAAGACATTTACCTTAGAAATGGGACTGCCAACAAGCAATAAAAGACGGAATCAGACCAGCATTAGTGCAAGACACCCATAATGTCCCCACTAACCACATCTCAGTGATGTTTTTCTCTCCATAAGTGAATCCAGTAACACCTAATAGTTGGGAAAATCATTTAATTTTTAATTATAAAACCAACTCACCAAAGTACTTAACAACATGTCAAAAATTCAGCCTAATTTAGACAAATTCAGAAAGTCTTTACATTAGAAAAAGGTTAAAAGACTGCCCAATGTGTTTTATTATTCCTCTTCTATGCAGACCATTCAGTATTCTTCCCTTAAGCAAATTCAGCTATGAACTTGTTGGCAATTGGTTGGTTCTGATGCACAATGGCCCTACAGTCAGATACATTATTTCACTAGCTCAACCTCCTGAGCTTCTTCGGTTTGGTTGTAAACTAACCTTTCATTATGTTTGACCATTTAAAATAAATTTTCAGTTCCACTAATCATTTTGAATTATGCAAATAATTATGACAAGAGTGCTTACCATGTATCAAGCACCATTTAAAGAGCTTCACATGTGATACTTCATTTAATTCTCAAAACCCCTGCCATCATTTTAAAGGACAACATGAGCCCAAAAAAGGTTAAGATCAGCAGCAATGTAGGAGAGCTTAAATTAAACTACAAAAATACAAGATTTGCTGGAAGTAAGTAAAATAGCTTTATTATGATTGCTTAATAGTTAAAATTTGCATGTTTCCTAGATAAAGTAGTCTGTAATAGGATAAAAAAATTACAAAAAAGGCAAGCTTTCTCTTCATGTAACTATAAAATCAAAATACCTGCTACTTATTTAGTACCTTTTCAAATAATACAAAATATATTTGATATGTAATACAAATCCAATTCTAATATGCAATTATTTACAAACGCTGAACTAAGAGGGCAAGAATTAGCTAAACAGTAAAACAATAATGTCAAAATAATTTCGTCCTAAGTAATGTATTCCTTGGAGTAGAAATAACCATTTAATACAATGTTAATTACATCAATTAATAGTTACACTTTCTTGGTGTAAATTTAGCCAATTTAAATTACTGTGTGCCCTGAAAATAAAAGCAAAAAAACCTACTAAGACTTTGTAACACAGTTTAATAATTCAGACAGGCATCCCACCCTAAGTATTTTAATTGTATAGAATTTAATGATAACTTTGATAATGGAACTTATCATTAACAATGTAAATCATTTCCCTTCCTAAACTGTATACCATTCAGTTATTTATGTAACAATGTGATACATTAGAGTAAGCAAAGCAAGCAACATTACTTTTTTAAATAACATCTTTAATTAAAGTTTTTGCAAAGGTAAAATATTAAACTTAAAATGGGTCTTAGTACATCAAAATACTAAGTCCTCTAATTGTTTCCAAGGATGGTCTTTAAAACATAATATCCTGTATATCACAGAAGAGCAACCTTGATCTGCAGTAGTGCAGAATGAATTTTACAAACATAATAAATATATTTATGCCCTTACACATAACAGTATGTACAACAGCAGTTGACAATAGTAGCTCAGAACAGCAAAAGGTAAAATTAGTCCCTCCCCCTAAATTATAGCCCTGATGCATATTGGACTCATTTAAGGGAAAGTGATTAGAAGAGTAGTTACAAACTCCATGTAGCTTTTCCTTTAGGAGAAGGAAAAAATAGTTACTTTTGTTTTTCAAAAACAAACCAAAAATATATGTTTGGTGCATTCTTCCTTAAACCACAGAAAATGACAATAGATAGACTAAGGCAGGCTTACAAAGGGAAGAATATAAACTTCAGAAAAAATTCCATAGCATAATAGTGGATTACAATTCAAAACTATAACATAAACCCATAAGGGAAATATATAAAACTATGTTTTTTAACCTATGTGTTTAAAATATGAAATAGCTGATTCAGCCAGGGAGACAGACATATGAAACAAAATGAAAATATACAAAGACATATCAATAAATCATTACATTGCACAAAAGCTCAAAAAAGTTAACGATGAAATCATGTGAAAATATAAGAATTTTCTCTAGAGGAAGAAAACGCTAAGTTACAAAGGGAAGTCCAAAGAGGCTATTAGGTCTGTTTTGCCGTACAAGGTGTATTTCCCCTCGGAAAAGAATGCTGACATTATTGCTGTGTGAGAATCCAAAATGACGACTTCTTAGAGGGAGACAACCCTTTTCTTTCTCCCATAACAGTCACAGAAAAAAGAAAACCAAATACTTGATTTTCACTAGCAAGAGGAAATCTTTATACAAAAACTTGTATTTTTACGATCTTGCTTTCTAAAACCAGAATCTCTTTAAGAACATAGTTTAATCACTATACACACTGCTCAAAATCTTGATGTGTTCCTATAAGAATAACATCAAGGTGTCTTTGATTTTAAAGAGGCAACGATGTAAAGGTGATATTACGATGGCATTTAATTGACAGAAAGAAATGTGAACATTTAAAAAATCATAAAAGCCCAATATAAAGACCCCTCATATAACAGACACTTTACTCTAGAAATGAATTGCACATGAAAGAGTTGTTCTTAGCCATATATATAGCACACCACAGAAATTAAATGTGCTCCCAGGCATTCAAGCGGTCTGTTTAGTCAAATGACCATCAAACAAGTGTATGTATACTGAAAGGCACACAATCCCACTTTATCTAGCAATCTTTGTAAATTTCCCTTCACACTGTTGATTAATGTTCATGTTTTTGTTTTAAGATGTCATCAAGGAGCCCTAGTTACTCAGTGGTTAAAACTCTCCACTGCTAGCCCAAAGACCAGCAGCAGTTCCAACCGATTAGCTGCTGCACAGAAAGAGGTGACAGTCTGATCCAATCAAGATGGTCATCCTTGGAAACCCTATGGGACAGAGCTCTACTCTGTCCTACAGCGTCACTAAGAGCTGGAATTGACTTGACAGCAGGGACTTGGTTTTTTGGTTTAAGATGCCATCGCCATCTGTGCAAATCTAAACATATCCTTTACTCATTTCCATAATGCCGAGTCTGAACTATTCCCCCCCCCCAGCCCCCGTGAGAACAAACACGTTTTCATTTAAAAATTCTTAGAGTAGGACTCCCTAGCCTTTTCAAAGGAACCCAATAAAATGATTTAATTACAATGTTAAAAGCATGATTAAGAATTTAAGCACAATAAAAGATAAGCAAGTGACATTCTCATAGCAAGCCACTGTCATTAAACAAAAACATGCTATCTGACTAAAAAGAAATACAATGCAGCAATATGTAAGAGCACTAATTGGTATGCAGTGTTGTTTGGACTGGCTTTGTGTTTTTCACAGATAAAAGAAAAGTAACTGCCAAGCATGCTACGTTAACATATGCAATACACAGGTGCAAATACGAATGGTTATTTCTGCTTCAAAATAACTGTAGTTGAGTCATTCTGAAAGCAGTGGTTGTTCATGTTAAGGGGGAAAAAAAGTTATACCAACAGGCCACATGCTACTATGAACACAAATGTTTGCCTACACAGAGGACCCAAGGCATGAGCTAGGTATCATACAGCAACCCTAGTGTCAGTAGCTGAGAGCTACTATACTAGATAGTCAAAAGAACTCAGTTGATCAACACTGTAGCACTGCTAAACTTTTATAGGTAGTTCAGGTCATTGACTTCTGCATTGGGTAAATATAAACCTACTAGCAACTTTACTGAAGGACAACAGAACAACAGGATTTCTATACTTCACCACCTTCTTTCCCCTCCCTCTCCTCTCAGCCTCATTAGTTTAAAAACTGTGTGTGCTTTGAAAGTAGTGGGATAAACAAATAAATCTCAAAAAACAAATAAACAAAACCCAGAAACCTAACTATATTGTCAAACTAAGAACCGTATTCTCAATTACAGCATCTAAATAAAACTTAACTACTAGTATTTAACTATCCACCATTTACAACAAAGCTCAGAACATAAGTTAAAAGGGACAAAGTTGGTATGTGGGATACAAAGTTGGCAAAGAATTGATTAGGCTTTTTGAGAAGTTTAAAGATCTGTGTTAAAAAATGACAACTCATAGGTAATAATAGCTCACAGTTTTCTTGCTATGTACTTTTAAAGTGTTTTTGTCTTACTTCTGGTAATATACAAAGAGAAGTAAATGGAAGACTATATGTATGTATGTATGTATGTGTATATATATATATACACACACACACACACACACACACACAAGTAACTTAAAAAATGAATTTTGTCAAGAGAAACAACACAAAATTGAGTTAGTGAACAAGTGTTCCTGTAGTTCTCCCAGGCAGCTAGTTCACAATGAACACAGCAGTGCCATATTGTTCATAAGAGCGCCTTATAGAATACAAAGCTATGCGATTTGTAGGATACATATTAAATTTCTATTTTTAATATACAAATCAAATATCTTTGCATCTTCCTGTTGTGCAAACTGGAGCCCATGTCCCTATCAATGGCCTGAAAGAGCCACTAAATGAAATAGAGGTAAATTTGTATTTAGTGGCCCACTCCCTACTACCCCAAAAAATTTCCCTCAAATTACAAAGTTGTTTTAAAAATTTGTTCAATGAGAATAGGTTTTCCATTCTTTAATAGTAAACACAAGAAACTACTATAATTGCTAAGCTATTTCATAAAAATCCAGGACTTTCACCACCTGCTCTATGCTTCAATCAATGCACAGAATATTATCTGAATTTTGTTTTGTGTAAAAATTAAATGCATAAATAAGTATATACTTCAGTCTAACAGGAAAAATCTACATCTACTTATCTGTATATAATTGCAGCTACATGAAATACCTTTGTGAAATAAAATTGTATTTCTGAGGTTCCAATTAGGGTCTTCTTTTAAAGGCATAAAACTAAAAGAAACACATAGAGTTTCTTAGAGAGGAAATTAAAATTGTTATTTTAATTTCACTCAATTCAGGCAAAGACTTAAGTCTTTAAATTACACTGAGTATATATGAAAATCTAATTAAAAGAAGTATCTGTTTCTGGGTCAAATGTCTCCAAACTAAATGTGATCATTGATTACTTCCTTTAAGTCTTTAATAGATGTTTCATAAAGCAGGGAAGGAAGAGGTATATTACTGAGGGAGAACAGCAAGTAAAAACATTTAAGACCTATTATGAAGAGCTTTAAATTGTTTCCTTATACAAGTGAATTAAAATTCAACACCATAATTCTTACCCTTTTGTAAAAAGCTCACACGCAATTTTTACCAAATATAACCACACACAAATAAGCAGTTTCAATTCAATCTATCAAAAGGGAAGTTTCTTCAATTCTTTCAACAAGTTTCTTCTGATTTAACCCAAGCTGGAATATAGACAAAGCTTTACATGCTAATTACCGGTGGCAGGTACCTGTATTTAAAATTGACAATTATGGTTTTCCCACACAAACCCCCATACCCTCCCCCTCCCAACTATCCCAGGTGCTACAGTCCCATGGCTTGCCAGTTAGAAGTAGTGTCTATGTTGTTGAAGTTTATCTTTGTTTCAGTAGCTTTGCTTCTACTGCACTGTTCTGACATGCAGAAGTTAAGTTTTGGTTGGTGAAGTATGTCCCAAGTTTCAAACTATCCACTTTAAATTTTGTTGTTTATTTGTAAAAAAAAAAAAAAAAAAAAGCAACTCTTCACCATTCCGCATCTCCAATGGCTTTAGAAAATATACAATCTCTTCCATTAAGATTCATAATGCCATCCTTGAGATGAAATTTCCACTTGTTTTTACTTCTGTGTATCTAAATAAACAAAAACACCAAAAAGTTAATTCAATGTAAAAGATAACAATCAGGACAGAGAAAACAAACAACAAAAAACTGACCCTTCTGCACAATTAATAATATTCTACAGTTCTTGAGCAACTTAAAAGTTATTGGCAATTCTCTGCAAAACATCTTCTCTACCAGGTTTGCATATACATGTCCCTTTGTCACAAGAAATTTTAGTCTGTAAACATTTAAACTGATTCTTCCTGATGCTTCCAGATCACTGTCTGTCTTTTGTTCAAGAATTCCTTTTATGTCAATGAGTACTTCCAGTTACATCTTTCTTCCTTCCCTTTTATTTACTGACCGCCAGGACACTACTACCTCTTTTCAATATTGGCATCGTGTTTACAACCATTATCTTCCTTTTTCCGTATATAACTGTCAGCATCACAACTTCCACATATTTGTATTATTATCAGTAATTGCCATCACTAATTATTTTCTCCCTATTCCACTTTAGTTGCCTTAAGATGACCTGGGAACTGATTTCTCAAAGACTACAAATAATCTTCCAGTCACTTTATCAACAACCTGATATCCTACCATTCACCTTATAAGCATGACTATGAAGAGTGTTTTTTTAACCCAATCATTTCTGTTGGACCATTTTTATTTCTGAATGACCTAGTAACAATATCTCACCTTTCCAACCTTGTTTTCTACCTCCACCACCCTTGTGGCGCTGTGGGTTGATGCGTCAGACTGCAGAGCCGTTTGAAATGCAAGGTTGGCGGCTTAGGCTCACCAGCCACTCCTAGGAAACCCTGTGCAGGGTCACTATGGGTCGGAGCCGACTCAAGGGCATTTAACATCCACCACCACCCTTAAAAGGAGAAAGAAGAGGCTTTCTGCTCTCACAAATATGTAAAGTTTCAAAAACCCTACACAGGATCACTGAGTCGGAAAAAACTCGACAACCCTTAACAATCACCAACTTTAAAACCTATAATTCAATCCAAAGAGGTGTTACCCCCTTGTTCCCATTTTAACAAATTCAATCCTCATTTTTAAGGCCTAGCTCAAAAAAACAAACAAGCAAAAAAAAACAACTTTCAGTTTGCCCTAAAAATTACCAGCTACAATTACTCTTCCCCAGATCTAAATTCCTAATGGCATTCTCAGTGAAATTTCTTATATTACTTCTGTTGTTTTAAGTGCCATCAAGTTGGTTCCAACTCACAGGGACCATTGTACAGGTTTTCTGGGGAGCAACTGGTGGACTTGAACGGCCAAACTTGTGGTTAGGAGTCCAGTCCTTATCCTATAACACCACACCAGAAATCCTATACAATTATAGACTGATTTATTTTACCAAAAAAATAGTGCTCAAAGATTGTGATAGTTAAGATTTTGTGCCAACTTGACTGGGCCTGGAAATTCTCAATGGTCTGGCAGTTGAGGTATCATTATCTTTCTAATGAGGTCTAAAACAGTGCAATTAACTCTACAATGACTTCTGCTGTGAGCAGAACAAACAACTGACAGGATGTTTATTTGGGGGTGTGGCCTGCTTCCAATAAAGTAGACACACTCAAGCAAAGTGTGTTTGCTTTACTGCAGGTCTGCATCTTTCATGTGGCTTACCCTCTGACCTCTGGTTCTGTGGACTGCCTCTCTATTACTTGCCAATCCTGTTTTTACTTCTTTAGAGAGAACCCAGCCTAAGATACTTGGTACCAGAGTGGGTCTAGAAAAACACCACCACAAAGATGTGTTTTCTAAATTGGTCTCCAGTCTAACTAATTTTAAAGACATCAATTACTCTGCCTTCACTAGTAAAGAGGGTACTACTAATCCATGACATGAAATGGCAGTATTAATACACAAAATATCACAACCAATACATCACATATCGGAGAGACGTGAGGCTCTGGGTGATTGTATGTATAGTACTTTTCTGCAATTTTGTCAGGTTGAGAAGTACAGTGAAGCTGGCTGGTTCATCTTACTTACAATAGAGCAAGTCATAAAGGAAAGAGATTAAGTTTAGGGCTGAGGAGTCACAGCTCAAGCATCTCAAAGTTTACACTTCTGCCCTGAAATAAGCCCTGTTTCTTGTAGTAGCACAGTTGATACTGCCAAAAACCAAACCCAGAGTCTTAGTGTAGAGTAGTTGAGGAACAACTTCAACTGGAGCCGTGTCTAATGTTACAGTGAGGGCACTGACTGTAGAAAAATGGAATACTGAAACATAGGATGGAGATATGGACACATAATCAGGATGCTGGGGACATAGAAAACGTAAATTCCATTGACTCACTATTGCCAACGGAGTCCTGGTGGGATAAAACACTGGACCACAGGGTTGGTGGTTCAAGCTCACCAGCCACTCCTCAGAAACCCTATACAGGGTCGCTATGGGTTGGAACCGACTCATTAGCACTTAACAACAACTATTGTCTACAGCACCAACACTCCCATTTGAAGAGATTACATCATCTCTGTCTGGATCCATCATCACTAAAACCATCATGCCCTGTGCCCACAATTGAAGACGTTAACACAACCGTGTCTGAGGCATCCCCTAAGGTAGATATGTCTTGCAAGACATTTCTGAATGTTTTCAGAAAATACCTCCACCAATTGTTGCTTCTAGTCTTATTTGTGACCCAGGAAGACGTATGCTATACTCAAAAATAAATATTTGACTTTTCTAATATGTATAAACAGAAACCTGAAGAATGTGTGTAGGATAGATACACTGGATCCGTGTGAGTTTATTGAAATGGGCCCACCAAGCACAGATTATCCAGTGTTTCAGCTTGAGAGATTATTTGGTTGGTTCGTTGAAGCATGTAGCCTACAATACATCAAGTTGAAGTACCACACCTGCCTTGGTATTCTTTAGAGGAAGGAATCCAAAGGAAATTGGCATGTTATAGATTTATCAGGACAAACCCATAAAGACACCTTTCACCACAAATGTTAAGGAACGAATCCGTAAAGGGACCCCCAGTTTCTTTGAAGATTGTTGTGATTGCTATTTTATGTAAGCCAGATTTAATAGTGGGAACTCCCCTAATTGAATTAAGACACCTAGCAGTGTAGGATCAGCACTGGACTTCGAACCACAAGGTTGACAGTTCAAACCCCACAGCTGCTCCTCAGAAACCTTCTACAGGGTTGCTATGAGTTGGAACTGACTCAACTGCACTTAACAACAACAATGGGACTGTCTGGACCTGCGGTGGTATAAAGCAAGTGGCAACATTAATCAACAAAGCAAGGTGGGTGTGGTTATCGTAAGGAAGGCAGAATCAAAGTAATAATCAAAATAGTGTTAATCCTGTGGACTTACGGTGTTGACTACTGTGATAGTTAGGTTCTATGTTAACCTGACTGAGCCAACATTCCCAGTTGTTAAGCAGGTGATAGTTAACTCAAAGGATATTTCCTTGGGAGTGTGGCCTGCTCCCAATATAAGGGACACGTAGGCAAGTCTTGTACTCTTTCCCACTAAGTCTGGATCTCAAATCTGGGTCATCTTCCAACCTGTGGTTCTTTGAACCTGAGGCAGTGGCCTGCTCTGTTGTGTGTGTGTCTGCTGGACCTGCCCACTGAGTGTGCACAGAAATCTAGACACCCATCAGACGGCCTGTGTGCTCTGCACTGCCGGGTCTGCAGCATGCCTGCCCAGACCTTAGTCGACTTTCACCCTGCTGCTGCCCCTACTCCAGAGCTGGAATACTGCTCTACATTCGACGTGGAATTCCTGACTTTCGGAGCCACTCACCGATCTTGGTTCACCTGGGCTAATATTGGGACTCTCCCATCACTACAATCGTGAACCATTTCCTTGATATAAACTTCTCTTTTATATATGTGTGTGTAAAGAACCAAAACCATCTAGGTTTCCCATCTATACTTCATTTCTAGGGACTGTCTAATAACTAGTTGTCTTAGGCTGGGTTCTCTAAGAAAGCAAAACCAGCGCTATGTATTTATTTCTATTTATATATACTTAACCCCTACAAGCTCACCAACTACTCCATGGAAACCCTATATAGGGTCACTATGGGTCGAAATTGACTCAACGGCACTTAACAGTAACAACTAACTGTACAATAAGAATTTTGGGTCAAGTGAATGGAGGTTTAACTTGAATCTTGAGAATAGAGAGTCACAGCCTCTTAAATTCCCAGACTTGAGCCAATCCCTTGAGTGACGGGTGGCCAGGACCCATTGAGAAAGGACCCCACTACCCTGCCAGTCTTTCTCCCAGCCTTTTCCAAAGGGATCACCAGCCTTTTATAAGAATGACTGTTCACTGGGGAAAAGGAATAATCACTTTTTGGAAATTACTGGACACTGGCTCTGAATTGACAATAATTACAGGAGGCCCAAAATATTACTGAAGCCTACCAGTCAGAGTGGGGGGCATATGAAGTCAAGTTATTAATGGAATCTTAGCTAAGGTTCATCTCACTGTGGGACCAGTGGGTCCCTGAACTCATCTTATAGGAGATTTCCCCAGTTTCAGAATGTATAATTGAAATAGACATACTCAGCAACTGGCAGAACCCCACACTGGATCCCTGAAATGTTGGAATAAGGTCTATCAAGGGAAAACCACTACAACTACCTCTACCTAGGAAAATAGTAAACCAAAAGTAATAGCGCATTGCTGGAGGGAATGCAGAGATTAGTGCTATAGTCAAGGAAGGCCTTGAAAGACACAGGGGTGGGGATTTCCACCATATCCCCATTAACTCACCTATCTAGCCTGTGCACAAAAAACACTTTGATCTTGGACGAGAGTAAATAAATGTTAACTTAATCAAGTGGTGACTCCAATTGCAACTGCTGTTCCAGATGCTTCATTGCTCGAGCAAATTAAAACAACTCCTGGTATCTGGTAGGCAGTTAGTAATCTAGCCAGTGCCTTTTTCTCAATTCCAGCAGAAGCAGTTTGCCATCAGCTGGCAAGGCCAACAATACACTTTTTACTGTTCTCATCTCAGAGATACATCAATGCTCCAACATTATCTCATAATTTAGTCCACGGGGACCTTGATCATCTTTCCCTGCCACAAGACATCGCACTAGTCCATTATGCTAATGACATTATGCTGTTTGGACTTAGTGAAGAAGAAGGACCGATAGCCCTAGAGTTTACTGGTGAAACATCTGAGTGCTGTTGATGCTAAGTGCCACTGAGTCAATTCTGATTCACAGTGACCCTGTCTAGCATTTCCAGCAAGTCACTGCAGGGTGTTTAAACCACTGACCTTGTGGTTCCTATTCTACAGCGCCACACCAGAACCCTTCTCTATGTGATACAAGGTGGGAAATTAACCCTACAAAAATACAGGCACTTTCCATCTCAGTGAAATATCTAGGGGTTCAGTGGTGTGCAGCATATCAAGATATTCCTATTAAAGTGAAGAATAAGTTACAGCATTTGGCCCCTCCCACAACTGAAAAAGAGCCCCTGCCTGGTGGGCCTCTAGATTTTAGAGACAACATAGCCCTCATGTGGGTGAGGTACTCCATTCTACTCATCAAGTGACTCACAAAAGCTGCTAATTCTGAGTACAGCCCAAACCAAGAGAGGCTCTGCAACAGGTTCAGGCTAGTCTGCAAGCCGCTTTGTCGCTTGGATCATATGATCCACTAAACCAATGGTGACAGTGTCAGAGGTACAATTTGGAGTCTTTGTAAACCCTTATTGGTGATTCAAAGCACAGACCCTTAGGATATTGGAGCAAAGCCCAGCCATCCTTCGCAAATAACTACTCTCCTTCTAAGCAAAACGAACACCAGAGGTGTACTGCTCTAAGTTCTTCCTATTAGGAGGAGATTTCCCTTCACCACTGTCCTTGGCCTTCATGCAAGTCCCAGAAAGTGGCTGTAATGCGGCTGCTTTCTATTTCAAATGTTATCTGCATATTGTGGAGAACATCTGTAATTCAAGCATGAACTCCCTGTTCCTCAGCTATAGGCGTAGACTGGGAGAGGGAAGGTACTGTCAGGACTGGAGACCATGGGCTTTGGGGCCATTTACTTTGCTAAGGGCAAAGGGAATACATAACGGGTAGTGGTAGTTCTAAATACCAGCTACAGTCACATGACCAGTTTCCAAAATACGGGCTGTATTTATTATGAATACACTTCATTTTATGTGCATCAAATTTTTTTGCTTTGTTCATTTGTGAAATATATAGTAAATGGGACCAGTGCAATTTTGGCTGTATGTGTTTCAGCCGTATCATGTTAGGCGTAAATATGCTTTCATAATTGTCATTATTTAGAGATCATGTATATGGTTTACAAGGAGATATGTACAGGTGCCAAGTTGACAAAGGGAGACTATGATTTTTAAGATTCTGTGTCAACTTGAACAGGCCAGGATTCTCAGTGGTTTGGCATCTGAGATGCAGTTATCCCCATAATGAGACTTGTTGCTGTTAAGTGCCATCAAGTTGGTTCTGACTCGTAGTGACTCTGGTTTCCAAGGAGCAGGTAGAGGGTTTGAATCACTGACCTTGCTGTAAGCAGTCCAGTGCTTATCCTATAGTGCCACACCACACAATGTAATTAACTCTGTATCTGTTCACTTTCCTGCTGGGTCTAGATCTTGCATCTGGCTTGTCCTCTGACCTCCAGTACTTTTGACATGAGCCACTGATCTGCTCTAATACCTGCCAATCCTGGTGGCCATCAGCAGCCTGCCTTCTTACTTCCAGACCTGCATGCCTGCTATCATGTCCACTTAATTGTTAAAATCCTCCTCTGAGGTAATCGTTTGGTGCATGCTCTCACGAAACACTTTTTGATCCATTTAAAGAGATTCATTTAAAGAGTCCTGGTGTGGTGCTGTGGGTTAATGCCCCAAAGTGAAATGCCATTTGAACTGCAAGGTCAGCAATTCAAGCTCACCAGTCGCTCCTCGGAAACCCTATGTAGGGTCGCTATGGGTCGGAACTAACCCGATGGCACTTAACAACCACCTGCATACTTCTTCTTCGCACTTCCTTGTCACCAATTTTCCAATCACGTTTCTTCTAAGTCCCTGACCAGCCAGCCAAATCATTAGCCACAGTCCATGAAATCAGTCTGACCTAAATTTGGAACTCTGCCAAGTGTATGTTTGTGAAGAATCCTGGCGTGGCACTGTAGGTTAAGTATGGGACTGCAAAATTGGTGTGGACCACCAGTTTGGTGGTTCAAACCCACCAGCCACTCCTTAAAAATCCTATACAGGATCGCTATGGGTTGGAACCGACTCAACAGCACCTAACAACAATACATAGATGTGTATGTATATGGAGTTAGTTCTGGTGTCACACTGGACTGAGAAGTCGCTGAACTGCAAAGTCAGCAGTTCAAGCACACCAAGCGCTCCCCAGAAACCCTATACAGGGATGCTATGGGTCAGAACAGACTAGACGGCATATAACAACAATTATGTATGTATGTATGTATGTATGTATGTGTGTGTGTGTGTGTGTGTGTGTATGTATGTATGTAAAGTTTGCTTCTCTAGAGATTCCAGCCTAAGACACAGATCAAACATGGAATTTTATGTTTGTGGCAAGTATGCAATAAATATTTCTTCAGGAATGCCTGCTGTCCAGATACTCCCAGCAGAAGATTTCAAAAACAATGTTTATACACAAGTCATTCAAATTTGGCCAGGTTTTGAGCACTCACGCCCTTGTGTTCAATTTGGATTAGTTGTTTGCAGTTCCATTAATTTAACAGGAAGGGCTATAAATCTCAATCAAGTAAATGTTCTTTCTTTTCTCAGTTAATTTCCTACTCATTGTCCAATGACCAGTTCAAGCTCCACTTCTGCTGAAGACCACCATGATTCTCTCTTTTCTGTGGCCTAAAAGGACCTCTCAAAATGAAAGCTAATTGAGACTTTCATTTACAAAGAAAAGAAATTACACTCCACAAAGAGTGAATGATTTGACCAATGTCAGTTAATGACAAAGAGATTCTCAAGTTCTGATCCAATATACTTTCACCAAACTGATGTTTCAAATTTGGTATTATTAAGTACTATCAAAATTCATAGTGACCCTGCATATAGGGTTTCTGAGGAGCAGCTGGTGGATTTGAACCACTAACCTTGTCCAGAGCTTATCCCATAGCTCTACACCAGGACTCCACTTGTCTGAACTCCAAGGTCTAACCTCCCAGATATTTTATATAATGATACAGAAATTGCTTACTAGATGAAAATATTTCTTAAGAGCCAATTCTTAGAACTCCATGGTCTAAGCTTCCAGTTGTGGTCCATAGGGCTTTTTCAACAACATTACTGATGATTCTACCCACGGACCTCATAGGATATACTAAACAAAAAACAAATCAACTATATTTTTGGAAAGAGAAGATGGTTGAATAGCTCACTATCTTAAGTCAAAACAAAGCAAGGTGCCAACAGTGGGACAGGTTGTCAATTCCTCATGTGCAAGTTGAACCTGAACATGAATGAAGTAAACCAAAACAAGTCAACAAAGGCCAAAGAATGGCCTTGAATAAAATCCCACCTGAATTTAGAGACCATCTCAAGAATAGATTTAATGCACAGAACACTAATAGCTGAAAACAAGAAGAACTGTGAGAAGAAACTGAAGGATCATTAAAAAGACAAAATGATGTCAGAAGAAACTCCAAAACTTGCTCTTAAGTGCAAAACAGCTAAAATGAACAGAAGAAATGATGAAGTGAAGATGATGAAAGAGCTGAAAAAAAGACTTCAAAGTGTGGTTTGAGTATGCAAAGTAAAATATTATGATGACATATTCAAAGATCCGGAGTTAGAAAACCAAAAGGGAAGAACATGATAGGCATTTCTCATTCTGAAAGCAATGAACAGAAAATTCAAACCTTGAGGTGCAATACAGAGGGGTTCCTAAGAGAAAAAAAATTGTACCATGCAGGGAAGCGCCAAAAAAAGATGGAAAAAATATAGACAGCTACGGTACACCAAAAGTTCTGACCAAAGTCCAATCATTTCTGGAGACAGAATATGAACAAGAATAGCTGGACATCAAAGGAAAAATTCAAGATACAATGCAAGCATTGAAAGAAAACAAAAACAAAGGCTCAAATAATGGACAGAATTAGCAATTGAGATATGTTTCAATAAACCAATACATTGCTTGGCAGAGCTTACTCATCTATGTCAAGAAATTTGGAAGAGCTGGTCATTGAACTAATAGAGCTCCACACTCAAGCCCAATCTAAACAAAGGCGATCAAATAGAATGTGGAAATTATTGAATAATATCATTAATTTTATCATGCTAGCAAAATTCTCCTGAAGATAATTAAAGTTTGATTAAAATGAGGATGAGGAACAAATGTATCATTGCTGATATCAGATGGATCTTGACTGAAAGCAGAGACTACCAGAAAGCTGTTTATCTGTGTTTAATGACTGTTCAAAGACATTCAGACTGTGTGATAGTTGCAAAGAATATATTTTTAGAAAACTAAAATAATTACGATCATGCAGAACTAGAGGAAGTATTTGAACAAAACAAGTGGATACTGCATGGTTCAAAATTGAAAAAGATGTGCAGCAGGGTTGTACTCTTTCACCTCACTTACTCAACCTGTACACTGAATAAATAATCTGAAAAGCTAGCCTATACTTTTCAGTATAGCTATACCATACTTAGTATCAGGAATGACGGAAGAGTTATAAATAAATTTTGACACATAGATGAAACAACCTGGCTTGCCAAAAATGAAAGTAACTTAAAGCACTTATGAAACTAACAAAGGTCAAAGACTATAGAGCTTTTAATGTGGTTACACCTAAATATGAAAACAGAAATCCTCATAACTAGACCAATAAATATCATCATAAGTGGAGAAGAAATCACAGTGGTCAATTGAAGGACTCATGGAAACCAAACTTAAGAAATCAAATGACATTAGGAAAATCTACTGGAAAAGATTTCTTTTATAAGAGGACAAAAGTAAGGGCGTCATCTTGATGACTAAATGTGTCTGACCCAAGCATGGTGTTTTCCATTGCCTCATATGTATGCAAACGTTGTTATTAAGTGTCGTCAAGTCAGATCCAAATCATAAGCAACTCTGTCGGGGTTTCCAAGGAGCGGCGAGTGAGCTGGAATCGCCAATCCTGCAATTCGAGCCAACTTTGCAGTTCTCTAACCTGCAGTGCCACACCAAGATTCAGAAACATCACAAAGTAAAAGAGAGAAAAATATCAATACACTGTAACTGTGGTGTTGGCAAATATTAAATATAGGGTGGACTGCCAAAAGAATAAACAGTCTTAAAAGAAATACAACCAGAATGCTCCTAAGAAGCAAGATTGGTGAGGCATTATCTTGCTTACTTTGGACATATTTAGGCAAGGCTGTGAGTTGGTACCGACTCGATGGCACTTAACAACAAGTGCTCGAAAATAATAAAGTAAAGGACCAAGAAAACTAGGAAGCCTTCAGTGAAATGGGGTGACACGATGGTTACAACATACAAATAGATTTGAACATACCAACAATAATGAAGCTGGTCCAGGACCAGGCAGCAATGTTTCATTCTTTTGTGTCTAAGGTAATCCTGAGATGAGCCAACTCCTGAACCACCACTACACATCTATCATGGTAAAACTTATTTATGGTAAAGTGCTAGAAAACGTGATGATTTCAGTATCTGCTTGAATATGGTTAGAAGAGTAGGTGGTAGGAGTGGGTGAGAATGGTCAAATAATTTCAAACTAAGTTATTTCTTTCTGGAATAGCTATCCTGTCTTTCCAACTTAACTCCTTAACTGAAATCTGCCTCCCTTATAATTTCTACTTATTGATCCTAGCGCTGCCATTTAGGATTAAAAAAAAAAAAAAAAAAAAACCACATATTTTAAAACCACTCTCATGCTGTTGCTCTAAAATCACTGTCTTTATATACATATTTTAACATCCCTAAAATTTCCCTTACTTCTTAATACAGAACACAGTGTTTAAACAATAAGAAGTACAGAGACTCTTAAATTAAGTGGTCTTATGATGTTGATGTCTTACAGTCCTGGTCTATAAATGCACTATACACATCGTTTGTTTTTTTTTGTGAAGTACTTCAAAAATTGGTTCCGATTCATAGCTACCCTATATAGTGTTTCCAAGGGCATCTGGTGATCATGAACTGCCAACTTTGCAGTTCCAACAGACATTGCAGTCTAGTGCATTAACCCACAGTGCCACACCAGGACATTATATGTAACAAGATGAATGTTTAGAATTTTTAAGACATAATTGAACATGTCCAAAATTAAAATTATCTCTCATACCTGCTCCACAAGCTTTTCTTTTTAGGCATCTCTGGATGGAATAAAACTTCTACTCTTTTGGTTAGCAGCTGAAATGGATTAATAATCTGCACTATCCAGGGACTCTTAGATTTGAGATAGTCAAGGGTAAATGGAAAACAGGGTTCTCCCACTGAGTTAACTGTTATTGTCCAATGTTGCTGTTGTTGTTCTTAAGTGCCATCGAGTAGGTTCTGACCTGGCGCGACCCTTTATAGGGTTCTGAGGAGTAACTGGTGAGCTTGAACCACGGACCTTGTGGTTCAAAACAACCTAAGTTCAGCACATTAATCCACAGTGCCACACCAGGACTCCATTAATGTCCAATAGTAAACCCCAAATGGCTGTTTACAATGATCCAAGTTGACAAGTTGAGCAGCATAGTATAAACTGGAAAATATATACATACCACTGCCTACAATTTCATTCATAACATAGCATGCACAGTTATAAGCATTAATTTTCCTCATTATTTTAATAATCTACTAAAATGCTAACAATGTTTTCATTCACACTGTTTACAATGAATGAAGGAGGCATCAATCAGTGTGTCCACATGTGTAAACAAAGCAGCAAGGATGGTTTAGGAAGAAATTACAACTGAAATCATGCTAGTATAATCTAATGATGAAATGCTTACCTTATCATATTGGCATACAACAACATTTTCTGTATCAAAGAGTTCCTGTCCTTCCTCATCACTCACATCATCTTCACTATTGAGGGGCTCCTAACAAATAAAAAAGAAAAGCTTATTTATTCATATCTCATATATTAATACCAAAAGTCCCTAACATTCTATTAAAAAGCATACATGGTGACTTGCCTGGTTGTTTCTTGAGAACAAAGTACCAAATGTAAATATATGAACCATGAACATTAAATTTATGACTTAAGAGTTAGGCAACACTAGTAAAATCCCAGCAAGAAACTAAATACAGTGATAAAAATGGTTAAGCTATCTAACTTTTAAGTCTAAAAAAAGATTCAACTTTATTTTCTTCATTTTTAAAGACTCAAAAGCATTATCTGCAGTAACAACTTCAGATGCCTAGAAGCAGACCTGAGCAAGTATGATGGTGTGATGAGATAATTGTGTTATATAATAGACAGGGGAGAAAAGGGCTAGAAAACAGGCCAGCAGTCTGGCTTGTATCTTTTTTATTTTTCTTATTCCCCCCTTTTCCCCATTCCAACCATGTCTCAGTTTCTGTATCCCAGAGCCCTGTTTTCTAAAGCTGTGCCTACATCATTTTTTACCTGTCCCATTTAGCCCATTCATACCTAATTGTTCTCCCATCTGCTTTGTTCTTCCATTCCCCTCTCCCTACTTATATACTGCCCCCCTCCCCAATACCCAAATTATCCTGTGTCTATTCCCTGCCCTGTGCTCCACTTCCCCTCCCACCCCTAACCCTACCCCCCCTACATCCTAGCAACCAGCTAAGAATCCACTTTAGTGGATTAGTATGGGTTCTTTTTCTTAGTCTTTTATATTAGTGGTCCTATGCAGTATTTTTCCTTTTGTGACTGACTAATTTCACTCAACATAATGTCCTTAAGGTTCATACATGTTAGGAAGTGGCATGCAGCTTCCTTGATATTTTTCAAGGTAGCATAGTACTCCATTGTGTGTATGTACCACAG
>NW_006408588.1:8152250-8191878 GCF_000296735.1 Chrysochloris asiatica | reverse complement strand
AGTCCCACCAGCAATGCAGGAGTGTCCCAGTCTCTCCACATCCCCACCAGCATTTATTGCCCTCAACTTTTTTTGATCTTTGCTGTTATTGCTGGTGTGAGATGGTATCTCATTGTTGTTTTGATTTGTATCTCTCTAATGGCTAGTGATCATGAATATTTCTTCTTATGTTTGTTGGCTGCCCAGATCAACTCCCTGGTGAAGTGTCTGTTCATATCCTGTGCCCATTTTTTGATTGGGTTATTTGTCTTGTTTTTGTACTGGCTTGTATCTTTACAGTACGGATTAGCACTCTGAATAAAAATCAGCATGTCTACCACTGTGAAGGTAACAGTGAACAAATGTCATTTAAGAGGGTCTTCAAGAAGTTCATGGAAAATAATCACATTATCTTTAATTCCATTTTTCTATAAACTTTTTTTGAAGTCCCCTCATAATTTAATAAGGCATTTAGATTTAAACAAAAAATCTCAGGACCAAAGACAATTAAGGGTCAAGATAAAAAAATTACTGTTAGTATAGCATCAATTGTGACAGAAAACAAAAGATTAAAAACAACTCAGACTTCTAGTAAATGAAGAAAAACAGAAAAAATTTTATTCTACACAATAAAAGTGGAAAGGAGAAAAGTATGTTAAGTCTCAGCTTAATACCTGTGTACACCTTGTGTATGGGTACATAAGGGGGCTTCAAAAAGACTGTGGACAAAACTCCATTGTCTTTTAATTCCATTTTTCTACTAACTTTTTGAAGCCCCATCATACATTCTTTTAAGTTAAAACAGGTATCACTCATGTAAAAACTGTAAAAAATTTTGCATTGAAATTAAAATTCACGTAACATTAAAGTCACATTTTTGTTCTATCAATGTTGGGTACCATCAAATCAGTCTGACTCATAGCAACCCTACATTCAACAGAAGAAAACACTGCCCTGTCCTGTGTCGTCCTCCCTATAGTGTCCATGTTTGAGCTCATTGTTGTATTCACTGTGCCAATCCATCTTCTTAAGGGACTTTGATTTTGTTGCTAACCTACTAGAACCAAACATGATTTCATTCTCCATGGACGATTTCTCCTGGTAACATGTCCAAAACACATGACACAAAGTCTCACCATCCTTGCTTCTAAGGAGCACACCAACTATACCTCTTCCAAGACAGACCTGTTCCTTTTCCTAGAAGTCTATGGTATATTCAACATTCTTCACCAACACCATAATTCAAATGCATTAATTCTCCTCTGGTCTCGTTCATTCACTGTCCAGCTTTTGCATGCATATGACGTGACTGAAAATACCATGTCTTGGGTATCGCGCCAGTTTAGTTCTCAAAGTGACTTCTTTGCATTTTAACACTCCAAAAATGTCTTTTTCAGATTGACCCAACATACAACAATGGTTTCTTACCTGCTGCTTCCAGGAATACCCTTTTTAGTATTCTCTTTTGTATATATCTAGGAGTAGAATTGCTTATGTTGTTGTTTTTGTTAAATGCCAGTGAGCAGATTCCAACTTACAGCAACCCTGTAATAGGGTTTCCAAGGAGCGGCTATTGTGTTTGAATCACTGTCCTTTCAGTTCAAACTGACCTTTCGGTTCAGCGCTTATCCTACAGTGCCACATCAGTTATATGGTTATTCAATGTTTATTTTTAGAGGAACCATCAAATTGTTTTCCACAGCAGTTGCACTACCTTGTATTTCTACCAGCAATAGATGAAAGGTTCCAATTACTCCACATCTTTACCAACACTTGTCATTTTCATATTTGGGGTCAAAGTCATCTCACTGGGAATAAACTGGCATCTCACTGTGGTTCTGCTTTACTTTCCCTAATGATGTGCAGCATCTTTTCATACGCTTGATGATGACTATTAATCTTATTTGGCAAAATGTCTATTCAAGTCCTCCATCCATTTTTTAGTTGGATTATTTGTCTTTTCACTCTTGAGTTGTAAGGGTTCTTTATAACACACCTCTGTCAGATAAATCATTTACAAATATTTTCTTCTGTTGTATAGGCCCTTTTCATTTTCTTGATGGTGGCCTTAAAAATACAAAGGTGCTTTCTTTTGATGAAATAAAAAAAACTATGACAATGAAATACATTGTTGTGCTGTGGGTTAATGCGCCAGACTGCAAAGCCGTTTGAACTGCAAGGTTGGCGGCTCAAGGTCACCAACTGTTCCTCAGAAATCCCATACAGGGTCGCTATGGGTCGGAACCAACTCGACGGCACTTCACACAACATTATCAGACTGAAATAAAGCTGTATCAGACTGAAGTTGTCAAAGATTTCATTTTGCTCAGTCAATCATTAACACTCATCAAAGCAGCAGTCAAGAAAACAAACGACATATTGCATCAGGCAAATCTGCTACACAAGACCTATTCAAAGTCTTAAAGACAGCAAAGATATCAATTTGAGGACTAGGGTGTGTTTGACCCAAACTATTTTGAATAATAACCTCAAATCCATGTAAAAGTGGAAGTGAAAAAAGGAAGACCATAGAAGAATTGATGTATTTGAGTTCTAGTCTTAGAGAAGAATATTCAAAGTATCATGGACTGCTAAAAGAACCAACAGATTTGTGTTGGATGTAGTACAGCCAGAGTGCTCCTCTAAAGTCAGGACTGTCAGACTTCGTCTCTTGTACTTCGGGTACATTGTCATGAGGGACAAGTCCCTGGAGAAGGATATCATGTTTAGTAGAGTGGAGGGTCCACAAAAAAGAAGAACCCCAGTAAAATGGACTGATGCAGTGGGCAACAGCAATGGAATCAGGTGTAGTGATGATTTTGAGGTTGGCACAAGACCCAGCATTGTTTCGTCTTGCTAACTCAATAGTCCCTAATAACAATACCAGGCAAGGAGTCCTGGTGTGGTACTACAAGCTGAACACCAAACTGCTGATGCTAACCGAAAGGTTGGTGGTTTCAAATCCATCTGCCAATCCTCAGAAGCCCTATAAAGGGTTGCTATGAGTTGGAACCAACTCAACAACAGGTAAGGTGGGGAGATCCCTGGATAGCATAAATGGTTATGTGCTCAATTACTAGCTGAAAAGATGGGTAATTCAAATCTACCCAGAACCAAGACAGACCGGCAAGTAATCTACTTGGAAAAGGTCATATTCTTGGAAAAGCTACAGAGCAGTACTATTCTGCACACATGAGGGGCCTGTGAGTCGGAATCACAGCCACAACATACTAGGAAAACTCTAGTCAAAACAAGGCTTATGTGGTGGTCCTAGGAACAAAATATACATTATGGTTAAGTTAAAAATTACTAAAGCTAAAGGATATTATGCAATCATAAACAGTCCAATGACTGGAAAAACAACTATCTTAAGCCTACATGGCGCACTTTTTAGGTTAAAATACAAAAACCAAAAGTGACAAAGTGAAAAAGATAAATAAAATTGAGTCAATCTCAACCCATAGCAACCCTGTATATGGTTTCCGAGGAGTGGCTGGTGAATTTTAGTCGCTGACCCTCCTGTTCAAGCCAACCCTGCAGTTGAGTGTTTATCCTGCGGCGTCACACCAGGACTCCTACAGTCATTGTGCTTGTTCTTGCTAAGTGCCAATGAGTTAATTCTGACTCGTACTAACACTGTGCAAGGTTTCCAAGGAGCAGCCGGTGGGTTTCAACTGCCAAACCTGTAGTTTGTAGTTCAGTGCTGATCCTACAGCACCAGGAGATACGAATATATTCAACTCAGTAATATATGATGGATGAAGCACACAAAAAATATAAGTATGGAGGAGATCTGAATAAACATACTGGCAAGTTAATA
Organism: Chrysochloris asiatica; assembly: GCF_000296735.1. Taxonomy (NCBI): domain Eukaryota; kingdom Metazoa; phylum Chordata; class Mammalia; order Afrosoricida; family Chrysochloridae; genus Chrysochloris; species Chrysochloris asiatica. Next base: position 8,188,079 of record NW_006408588.1, on the reverse strand, counting down.
GCTATCTACACAGACATGCCTTGTTTTTTATCGTGCCTTTCTGTACTGTACTTAACACACTGTCTTTTTGATAAATTGGAAGTTTATTTCAACTCAGCATCAACCAAGTCTATCAATGCTATTTTTCCAACATCATGTTGTTCACTTCATGTCTGTGTGTCATATTTTGGTAAAGTCTTATAATATTTTTAAATTTTCCATAATGCTATTGCATACTTAGTAAACCACAATATAACATAAACACAACTTTAATATGCACTAAAACTCAAAAACTTCATGTGACTTGTTTATTGTAATATGTGCTTCACTGCAGAGATTTGGGATGGAAACCCCCAGTATCTCAAGGTATTCCCAACAGTAGATAGTATCAAACAACTTCAGGATATACATTCTTCACAAATATAAAGCATATATTAAGAACTGACCACATAATGCAAGTCTCAACCAATTTCAGAGGATGAGCACATCATGTTAATCACATTCTCTACAAGCACATCAGTTTAATCAGAAATGAAATTAATAAAATAGAAAAACCATATACTCCAGTGAATAAGGAATCCCGGTGTGGCACTGTGGGTTAATGAGAAGGACTGCAAAGTTAGTTTGAACTGCAAGGTCAGTGGTTCAAGCTCACAAACTGCTCCTCTGAAACCCTATACAGGGTCCCTATGAACCAATGTGACAGCACTTAACAACAGAGTGAATAAGGACTCACGGTACGTGCTGTAGGATCAGCACTAGACTGCAAACCACAAGGTCAGAAGTTCAGACTCACCAGCTGCTCCTCAGAAACCCTATACAGAACCAACTCAACAGTACTTAACAAAACAACAACAACAGAGTGAGTAAGGAGTCCTGGTATGGCACTGTAGGATAAGCTCTGAGCTACTAATCACAAGGCCGTCAGTTCAAGCCTAACAGCTACTCCTGGAAGCCCAATACAGAGTTGCTATGAATAGGAAGAGACTCAACAGCACTGAACCACAGTAACAACAGTGAATAAGCAAGACTATAAGCTTATCCTTTAAAAATACTTAATGACATAAACATGCCCTTTAAACAAGAGAAGAAGAAAAAAAAGGCTAGAAAGTACAATTAGAATACTAGGTATGAAAAAATAAAGAAATAATTATAAATGATACTGATACCAAAAAGGTAGTATATCAAAAAGGACTCGTTTTATGCTAATCAATCTGAAAATTTATAACACTATAGAATTTAACTTGGTAAAACTGTCTTAAAAACAAACTTGAGCAGACACATATTCATTATTGTTGTTGAGTGCCACTGAGTCGGTTCCTACCCATAGCAACCCTGTATAGGGTTTCCAAGGAGCAGCTGATGAGCTTGAACCGCCAACTCTGCTGTTCCAACCAAATGCAGTGCGAGCACATTAACCCACAGCACCACACCAGAACTCCATATATTTACTACAGGAATTAATTCTTTCTCTAAGGAAATTACTGAGTATTGGTATGGTGCTAGAGGATAATGCACTGGATTACTAGGTCAGTTTGAACAGTAAGGTTGGCAGTTCAAATTCACCAGCTGCTCCTCAGAAACCCTATACAGGGTCACTATGAGTTGGATCCAACTTAATAGCACTTAACAATAACAACAACATGTTTTTGGCTAAATTTTTTAAGCAACTACTCAGAAATTAAGTAAGCAAAAATTAAAAAATATAAATACATTTCCCTCCATGGTAGAAAAGAACTTTCTAAGGCTTCCATACACATTATCAAGAAAAATATGAAACTGGAAAATCATGGGCAACACCATTCATGAATACACATGCAAAAAACCTTAAACGAAGTGAATTCAGCAATTCATAAAAAGATTTATGCAAAATGATCAAGCTGTACTATCCAAAAATAGAGACTGGTTTATAATCACAAAGTCAATTGATGTAAATGTATCAACAGCTTATAGATGAGAAATCATGTGAGCAATATAGTGACAAGAGCCTTTGAGAAGGTGGCTGACTCAAAGCTGAATATTAAAAACTCTACATTTCCAGGCTACCAACAAGTAACTAGAAAATATTTTTTTTTAAATCGTAACTCAGAGTAATATCAAAACTGTAAAGAATTTAGGGAATGAAAATTATCAGGAGACTTGAATAGGCACTTCCACAAAGCAAAAACACAAACAGCAAATAAAACCTCTTATATATGTAGTGTCCCTAGGAGACTCAAAACAAAAATGGTTGCTATTAAGTCGATTCTGACTCATAGCTACGGCATGGGACACAGAACTGTCACATAGGATTTTCAGTGCTGTGATCTTTCCAAGGTTGTCCTGGTGTGGCGCTCACCAGCTGTTTCCTGGAAACCCTATACAGGTTGGCTATGGGTCAGAATTGACTTGGACAGTACTAGTAACGACAACAATCCTTACAAAAGCAGACTGACAGACACATCCTTCTCCAAAGGAATCACAGTTGGGTTCAAACCACCAACCTTTTGTTTCAGCCGAGTGCTTAAGTATTGTGCCACCAGGACTTGTCTGCTCAAAGATAACACATTCGAATATAACTGCCCCAACAATACACTAGAGATAACCCATTTATCAGGAAAACCAAGTCATATAAATCATGATAGTCAACAGTTAACCTGAGGAAAACCCTATCTCAAGAAGAGAAAAAACACGTGTAGAATCATTTTGGTGTTGTTTGCCACTGAGTGGTTTCAAATTACAGTGACTTTCTTTAGAGCAGTTGATAGATTACCAGTCCAGTGCTTATCCAACAGCACCACACCAAGGCTCAATTTATGTTAAACATGAGGAATGTTTCCACAAACTTTTTGAAGTCCCTTTATATACTTTGTTTTAAGTACCATGGAGTCGGTTCCAACTCATAGTGACCCTGTATAGGGTTTCCGAGGCTGTAAATCTTTACGGGAGCAGAACGCCTCATCTTTCTTCCACAGAGGCGCTGGTAGTTTCGAACTGCTGACCTTGAGGTTGGCAGCCCGACTCGTAACCACTACACTACCAGAGCTCCTTTTATATACTTTATTTGGTGTTTGTAAGTGTTGCCAAGTCTATTCTAACATAACTCTGTATATAGAGTTTCCAAGAAGCAGCTGGTGGGTGTGAACCTCCAACCTTATGATTTGTTGTCCAGCGCTGATCCTACAGTGCCATGTGACAAAACATTTAAGTAATTACAAACACAAATTCATGAGCATAGTTATTGTTAACGACACGGGAAAAAGATGGAATTGGGAAAAAACATCCAGGGGACTTAATACATCATTGTAATTTTTAAAACTAGGTGGTGGGTTCATAGTAGGTAAATCTTAACACATCTTGAATCAATATTTAATAATAAAAAACACCAATTTTTTTGTTTTAAATATTATTTCTATAATTTAAAAGAACCATATAATAAGATAAACAAGGAGATTGACTCTTAGGCTGAAGAAGACAATTAACAACAGAAATTACAGAAAGACAAAACTGTTATGGAATGTGACACCAAGTCAATTGAATCACCGACCTTGTGGTTCAAATCAACCTTGATGTTGAACATCTTACCAATGCTCTTTCTCAAATACTATCACGCCATTTTAATTATCAAAACAAATTATCAACTACATCTATCTGTACACACTCAAGCCACACTATAAATCCACCTAATGCATGTGCCAAAGAATTAAAATTATTTGTACTGTATGTACAGCTTCCAACTTTATAAATATAAATTGATATTCAGTATTACTGCCAGCTATGTAAAGCAATTATATTTTAATGGGTTATGAAGATAAGTAACAGCCATGGCAATCTAATGATCTTACGAAAGTTTGAGCAATCTAATTTCATTCTTAAGAGTTCTGATGCTGCAGGGTAAGCACAAAATAGATTTGAACTGCAAGGTGGGTGGTTCAAACCCACCAGCCGCTCCTCGGAAACCCTATAATGGGTCGCTATGAGTTGGAACCGACTCCACAGCATGTAACATTTTGTTATTACTAAGTGCCATCAAATTGGTTCCAACTCATAGTGATCCTGTATTGGGTTTCCAAGGAGTGGCTGGTGGGTTTGAACTGCCAACCTTGTGGTTAGCAGTCCAGTGTTTATCCTACAGCGCCACACCAGGACTCCACATGCTATATATAGCACTGCCAAAAGCCTTCCAGAACGGGACGAAATTCATCACTTTGCTACCAACCATAATGGGAAATGACTGAGTACACGCCTGTTTCTAATATTTTACTAGAAACTTACTTCTTCCACCTGTCCATCTTCAGCTCCTTCTTTCTCTTTGTCTTCCAGTACATCATCATCATAATCTACTTCTTCGTCTTCATCTTCTTCAGATGATGTATCCCCGGTTCCATCAACCTGTAACACCAATGGAGCTTGTGGTTGAGCAGGTTGTGCCTGTGGTTGCTGTTGACCAGCTGCCGTTATCTGTGCTTGTGCTGGTGTGGGTGCTGCCACTGTTGTAGGTATAACTTGAGTCTTATTTCCTGTAAATAAGATTTGCTGAGGCTGGATGATGACACCTGTCTGTGGTGAAATCCCTCCAGGAAGAGGAGCCAATACCTACGGCAAAGGAAAAATCACAATTAGGAACCAGAGGATCCAGTAGCTCAGTTTTACCAGTTGGTATACGGAAACAGGCCCAAATGCTGAATAATCACCAGAAGCCGTCATGTCTCATATACATGTAAAACTACCTAAATACAGAGCAATTTTTAACTAGTATACAGGCCCACTAAGGTCCCTAGATAGGCCACATGGTTTGTACTTGTGTGCTTATCTTGGTATAGGGTTAACATTGGACTGCTAACAACAGTCTGTGATTCAAACTCACCAGCTTCTTCTTAGGAACCCTACACAGGGCCACTATGAATCAGAATAGACTCAACAGCACTTGAGACACACACACACATTAACTTAACAGTTCACAATTTAAACCCATTTAGCAGTGCTGTGAAATAAAAGGCCTATTAATCTACTTCTATAAAGATCCTGGTGTGGTACTGTGGATTAATGCGCCAGACTGCAAACCCATTTAAACTGCAAGGTCAGCGGGTCAAGCTCGCCAACTGCTCCATGGAAACCCTATACAGGGTCGCTATGGGTCAGTAGCACAGTGGTTACGAATTGGGCTGCGAATCGCAAGGTCAGCAGTTCGAAACTACCAGCTGTTCCGCAGGAGAAAGATGAGGAGGCTTTCTGCTCCTGTAAAGATTTACAGCCTCGGAAACCCTGTACAGGGTCGCTATGAATCGGAACCGACTCCACGGCATATAACAACAACAACAAAATGGGTCAGTAGAAACTCAATGGCACTCCACAACAATTAACAACAACATAAAGATTGTTGTTTTTGGTGAGTGCCATGGAGTCAGTTACTACTCACAGAGACCCTGCACAGGGTTTCTGAGGCTGTAAACCTTTATGGGAGCAGAATGTTTCATCTTTTTCCCTCGGAACAGCTGGTAGTTTCGAACTTCTGATCCTGAGGTTAGCAGCCCAACTTGTAACCACTATGCTACCAGAGCTCCTTATAAAGATTATACCTAAGAAAAGTCTTCGGTAACAGGTTTTGGCATTAACCTATTAAGTTCTCACTTTACTCTTCAAATTTGCAAGCAAAAACAATCTTCTAAGAACACACTTGGTACCTGAACAACATGGATTTGAATTGTGAGGATCCAATTATATTGTGGACTGTAATAACCATTTTGGCACCAATTAATTTCCACGTGAACCCTTTCTTTCTAGAACATTGCATACTGCAGTAAAAGGTGATCTCTAGTGGTTCACGCGCAGTTTTCATTGTGTTTAGTACAATACTGTAAACCTTCAATAACACCAAGGAACCCATATGAATTCCCACTGATGCTGAATTGCTTGACATGTACTGTAGACTGAGGTCTGCTGCTGCAGTTACCTGCAATTTCAGGATAAATGACTCCAGCATAAAGACCATTTTGAAAAATCAAAAGGAAATTTGTGAAGTTGCCGCTACGTGACAGCCGGCATGAAAACCTTGTATTTTTTGTGAAATACCTTGCCTCATATTGGAAAACACAGCTTTTATGCCCATGTAATATATAATACACATAAACAAACAGGATCAACCATGTAATCATCAAGGTTTCCAGTCAAGAATAGGCTATCAATTAAGTTTTTGCAGAGTCAAAAGATAAACATGAATTTTCTACTGTAGAGGGTTCGAGGGTGTGTGGTGGGGGCACTGCTACTAACCCCCGTGTTGTTCAAGGCTCAACTATTGCTAATAGCATTTACTTGAGCACTTATTACATATAAAGGAGCCCTGGTGGTGCTGTGGCATAGGGCGGCTACTGCAAGGTCTGTGGTCAAAACCCATCACCTGCTGCAAAGGAAAAAGATGAGGGTACCTGGTCCTGTCAAGATTTACATTCTTCAAAATCCTATACATGGTCACTATGAGTTGAAATCACAGTGGGTGCTATGTAGAGGAGTCCTGCTGGCCCAGTGGTTATAAGCGCTCAGCTGCTAACTAAAAGGTTAGCAGTTTGAACCCACCAGCCACTCTACAGGAGAAAAATGTGGCAGTCTCGTCCAAAAAATTTACTAGCCTTAGAAACCCTGTGGGAAAGTTACACTCTGCCCTAAAAAGCCATTATATGTTAGAATTGACTCATCATCAAAGGCTTTGGTATGGTTTTGCTATGATAGACACCAAGCCAAGAATTACACATACTATTTGTCTGCTTGAGATATGAAGAGAATTAACAACTTGTTCTTACTATTATTCTACAGTGCATCCATCCGTATGAAGAACACTGAACTGGGACTCTTTGGACAGTTTTGTCTTATGACCATAAATGTAAATTATAATAGAGCCAATCATTTTAACTTCTCTTACCTCTGGTCACTTCACTGTTAGACTAGATCAATGATTCTCAACTCTGGCAACAAATTAAAACTACCTGGTAACTTATAAAAATATGACTAGGCCCACCCACCTCCAAAATTCAAATTCAACTGATGGAAAAATGAAACCTATTCATTATATTTAAAGCTCTCCATATGACTCTTGGGAGTCCTGGTGTGGCACTGTGGGCTAATGCACTGGACTGCAAAGTCATCAACTGCAAGGTTGTCTGTTCAAGCTCACCAGCAGCTCCACAGAAACCCTTTACAGGGTCGCTATGGGTTAGAACTGATTTGACAGCACGTAACAACAACAACATGATTCTTTGGCAGAATAACAGCTGAGAATTTCCAGATCAAATGATTTCTAAAGTACCTTCCAGTTTCTACATTCTGTGAGATTCTAAACTACAACTCAGAATTAATTCCATCCATACTACACGCCTGGTTTAGCACTGTAAGGAACAGCACTAGACTGTGAATCACAAGGTTGGTAGTTCGAACCCACTAGCTGCTCCTCAGAAACCCAATGCAGGGTCGTTATGAGTTGGGCACATAAGGAACCAACCAACACAATATTTAAAACTTAAAAGCACCAATTTCCTATTAGAATCAAAGAATATACAAATACTAAGACATGGTATTTTCCTTGAACAATTTATAGATGAATGGCATCAATAAATAAAAGAATTGAACTCAAAGAGATAGACTATATTATAGACATATGATATGGTGTTAAGAGAACACAGTAGGTGGTAGTGGTGGTGGTGGTGATGGTGTGTGCCATCGACTCAGTTCTGACTCAAAGCAATCCTATACAGGATTTCCAAAGTCATGCATCTTATGAGAGCAGAAAGCCTCATCTTTCTCCCACAGAGTGACGGGTGATTTATACTGCTGACCTTGCAGTTAGCAGCCTAATCCGTAACCTGCTCTACTACCAGAACTCTTTAAAGAGAACCAAGGAGAGAATACCAAACTCAGGTTGTGGAACAAGGCATGATCAGAGAAGCCTTCCTAGCAAGTAATACGTAAGTTGCTGCATTGCTGTAAGAAGATCCAGGCTTTTTTGTTTGGCGAGACGTTTGTGGGGACAGAACAGAGGGAGCTACTAGAAACAGCTCTGGTAGCTTAGTGGTTATGAATCGAGCGGCTACTAATCTCAAGGTCAGCAGTTCAAAACTACCAGCAATTTCATGGGAGACAGATGAAGCTTTCTGCTCCTGTAAGTATTTACAGCCTTGGAAACCCTATGCAGCAGGGTCACTATCAGTCAGAACCGAATACTCAGCCCATAACCACCAACCACCACTAGAAGGAAGGTGACCTGGTGACCTGGTGTGGCACTGTGGGATAAAGCACTGGAACACACGGTAGATTGGAAGTACAAGGTCAGCGGTTCAAACTTACCAGCAACTCCTTGGAAACCCTATACAGGATCTCTATGAGTTAGAACCAACTAGACAGCACCTAAAAATAACACTAGAAGGAAGGTCAAAGGTGACATTCTAAAAAGAAATTACATCAGGTAAAACACAATTTTTAAAAAAAGGTAAGTAGGCATTGGCCCAGGATCGAACATTGTTTCGTTCTGCTGTGCATGGAGTCGCTATGAGTCGGTTCCGACTCGATGGCACCTGACAACAACAACAACAACAAAAGGCATTGGATTAATATTCTTCCTCTGATTTGACCTTTTATCATTGTATTAGCATACCAAGATTACATTTTGTGTAAAGTACCAAAGTTCCCCAAGACAGTAACCATTCCTCTTTTATCATCGTACCCAGAGTGCAAAACAATGTAACACTTGTCACATAAGGAAGTATTAAGTATTTGTTAACTTTGATCTATAGAAAAAATGAGCAGATAACAACTTCGAAAACAGCAAGAATTAAACATTAAACAGCAAGAATTAATTATCAGACTGTGAAAAAGATCTTATAAACCACAGTAAGGAGTTTAGACGTTTTTCAAAACGCAATACAAAACTGTTAATAAGATGTTAACATTTTTAGAAAAATGACTCCATAAAAAGAATCAAGACATGGAATAGCTAAAAGGGGAATTAGAATTTGCCTACATAAATAGGCTTCTAATTAAGCCTTTGTGGAGTATGGGGCCTTAGGTGGAATCCTGAGGCCCCAGCCAGAACCTTCTGATGTGGGACATTTCCATTAGAAAACACATGCAGATTAACTCAGAACAGCTGGGAAAACAAGATTCTCATAGAAAGAAAGACCAGCAGAAAAAAAGCTGTCCATTTGACTGTAAGAATATCAAGCAAGCTGTTGGCTTTGGAGCCATCCAGGCAAGAAAAGTCAACTCATCAGGGAAAACCTCCTCCTAAGACTGGAACTCAAAGAGAACACAAGAACAGTCTACTATGCTGCCTGGTGATTACCCTGGTCTTCTTGTAAGTGGAAGTGGGGAAACGCAGCAATGAAGACATGCGTTGAATTTGGCCATGTTCCATTGACACTTGTTGGTCTTGAGATGAGAGAAGAGACGAGAAGGGCTGACTGGTCAGAAGTTTAGGGGCATGCATGAACTCCCGTGCTCACAGGCACTGACCTAGCCACTGGGGTCTATAGCTGAGAGTGAACTGACCAACTGGTCTGAACTTGTGCATGAACTCCCACAAACTTGTACCTAGTGTCCACTTGACCCAGCTTGGAAGACTAGCTGACCAGAACTAGAACAGATGAAGATAAAGATGCTTGAAACTGTGAGCAAAAATAAACTGCTTTAATTTGATGAACTGGATCTTTGCTTATGGATTCAGGTGAGCAAAATTCCAACCAAAATGGAAGGATTCTTCATATGAAGGATCAAGATTGTTTTCTCAATGCACTGGATTACTAGGGACCAGCAATTTAGACACTGGCTATCAAAAATAGGGGGGAGGGACTATATAGGGTGCTTAGTTTTAGAATGAGACGCGAACTATAGAATTTCCACTGAATAATTTTCCTCTTTTTCAGATGGATCTGGTGAAAGGGTATGGGGATGATGGTGACAGGACTTTATTATTCAACTGTAAATGATAGCAAGATTAATTGCAATTGCCAAAAATGTAATTATAGAAGATGTGTTAACTAAAAGGGGGGGAGTAATTAATCTTTCATTACAGGAACACAAGATCCCAGTGGTTAAGCGCTCAGAACATGAGTGGAGCATGAGGAACTACCTAGAAAAGCAGAGACTGTGGCAGTGGCTATAACATGGAGAGATAGAATAGGGTTGTGTGCCGCCCTGCAGGTAGGAGACTGGATGCAAAATGTGCCCTTTGGATATTCAAATGAATTTATTTTTTTGTTTTGTTTTGTATGTGTATATCAAATATTCTTGCTTTCTCAATTTGTGAAAAATGAGATGTAAAAGGAAAACCACAGGGAGGAAGCAGAGTAACTGTTGTTGCAGGGAAGGGACTAATCATTTACATAAAACAAAAGGTATAACTGGTTGAATGTAAAGCTTATTATCTTGTCTGTTCACTTTCACTCAATTCACAATAAAAAGTTTAAAGAATCAGGACATTAGGATCTGCAGCATTGGAGAAAAGCTTAAGACTTTGTATAGACATGTTGTTGTTAAGTGCCGTCATGTTGTTTCCAGCTCATAGCAACCCTTGTATAGGGTTTCTAAGGAGCAGACAGTGGGTTTGAACTACTGACCTTGTGCTTCACCATCCAGTGCTGATCTGACAGTGCCACACCAGGAGCGCTTGTATAGATATAGTCATGGGAAAAGGGAGGGGGAACCACACACAGAGTTCATACAGAAAGAAGGAAAAAGAACTGCATGGTGCTCACAGATGCTTTTACCTGTTGTATAACAGGAGCTTGTACTCCACCAGGCTGCATTTGTGGAATAACCTGCTGCTGCAGAACCACTGATTGCTGAGGCTGAAAAATATACTGGGCACCATTGGGTGCTCTGACCACTTGCAGAAGTTGGCCTAAAGAGAAAGTACACATTCCAAGTTACCATTTTAGCAGAGGCAATTTCAAAATAATTAAAAATACAGGCAATCCCTTAGGTTTATAAACAAGATTGGTTCTTAAATATGCCTTTAAGTCCAATTTACAGGTAAGTTGAAACCCACCAGCCACTCTATGGGAGAAAAATGAGGCTTCTTGCTCCTGTAAAGATTTATAGCCTGAGAATCAACTCAATGACAGTAGGTTTGGGGTTCAGTGCAGGAAAATGCTTGAAGACTTTTCAGTGACTTAAAAGCTGAACATACAGGAAATGAAGGTGATTATGATGAAGAGTTCCTTTCGATAGTTAAACTATTTTAAAGTAAAGGCATATTTGTTTAATATTGTAAGGGCAAGTACAAGTTAATCCTAACTCAGAGGTTGAAAACCCAGGGACTTACTGAATTCATAATGAATTATGAATCAAACCACCAAAGGCCCTTGAACAACTTTATTTAATAAAGAATATCATGCATACTCTATAAACTACAGTCCCCCTTTCCTAACTACCTTCCATGTTTAAATACATTGCTTAAAACGCTTTCTTTAACACTTTCATTCTACTTACTCAGTTGTTTTCCAGTAAGATTTAATAACCCAATTACGATATATGATTTAAAGTTGAAATTATGTTTGTTAGCACGTTAGGAATCATGAGAGAGCAGTAAAACCACATTTCATGGGCTATTCATTTTGAAAGCTTTAAAGATATGTTCATGCTAGCATTTTGAAACAAGATTATTTCCTTCAAAATTGCTTAAAAGCAATTAAAGTTTCCTGAACCACATAATGTTAACTGTATGACTGACTTATATGTGTAGAAATAAGTCTCTCCAATATGTTGTTTCAGAACCCAAGAATTGTGAAATAATTAAAATAAGGCCTTGGTGAAAAAATAATGATGGGGATCTCATTAACAAAATTTTCTAAGCCCAATGACTTATTCACTAACAAATACCTATTTATTAACAACATAAAAGGTGACTATACACATGGATCTCACCAGATAGAATACACAGAAATCAAATTGACTACATCTATGGAAATAGACAGTAGAGAAAAGCTCCATATCATCAGTCTAAAAAGGCCATGGGAAAACTGTGGAACAGACCATCAACTGATCACACCCAAGTTCAGGATGAATTTGGAGAAAATTAAAACAAGTACACAAGAACCAAAATTTAACCTTTAACACATCCTGCCTGAATTTAGAGATCATCTCCAGAGCAGATTTGATGAATTCAACACTAGTGACCAGAGCCCAGAATTATGGGATGACATTAAGAACATCATAAAGGAAGAAAGCAAAAGCTCATTAAGAAGACAAGAAAGGTTTTTAAGAGGGAACCTAGATCCAGAGGGAATGGAGCAAGGGAGAATCTCCACTGAGTAGTCTAGGCAGGGCTGATGAAAGGAGAGGCGGATAAGTCTCTTGCGATAAATAGGGAATAATTGCTATCAGGACAGATTGTAAGGGCTGGAAACGTAAAGGTAGATGTTTTGTGGCAAAGGGAGGGGACTGATTAACACTGCAGTCTAGGAGTGAGGGTCCCTAGGACCATCAAGGGAGAAGAGCGGAAAACGGACCCCTACCCAGAGAAACAGTGATGCCACAGATGGAGGCAGAGACGATGATGTGGAGAGATGGAGCAGCTGGAGACTCTGGACCTGGAGAGTGAGAGGGACTGTGTGCTGACGACTGAGGGGGGCAGGCTTGCGGGGTATACCCTTTGGTTGAAGGATGATGCATGGAGGGGATTGTTACCATGGAAAGGAATTGATATACGATGGAATCAATGTGAAGCTAATGTCCTCCTATGTAAACTACCACATAATTCACAGTAAAGCATTTAAGGAAAAAAGACAAGAAAGATGGAAAAGACCAGAATAAACGTCAGAAGAGACTCTGAAACTTGCTCTCCAGCACACAGATGCTAAAACAAATGGAAAAACTGAGGAAGTAAAAGAACTGAGTATAAAGTTCAAAGGGCAACTCTAAAGTATTAGAATGAATTGCAAAGACCTGGAGTTAGAAAACCAAAAGGAAGTAACACACTAAACAACTCTTAAGCAGAAAGAACTGAAGCAAAATTTAAAGCCTCATCTTGAAATATTAAAGGATTCTATGGTAGTATAGTGGTTACGAATAGGGCTGCTAAACCTCAGGATCAGCAGTTCAAAACTTACCAGCTGCTCTGCAGGAAAAAGATGCGGTTTTTACTGCTCTCATAAAGATTTACAGCCTCAGAAACCCTGTACAGGGTCACTATGAGTCAAAACCAACTCCACGGCACATAACGACAACAACATGGGCAATATTTGCTCAGCATACAGAGTAAGTATGGTGAAAGAATACAACCCTGTTGCAGACCTTTCTTAATTTTAAACCATTCAGTGTTCCCATGTTCTGTTTGAACAACTGCCTTTTGATCCAGGTACAGATTCCTCATGAGCACAATTAAGTGTTCTGGAATACTCAAACTTCGCAATGTTGTCCAAAGCTTGTCACGATCCACATGATCAAAAGCCTTTATGTAGTCAACAAAGCACAGTTAAACATCTTTCTGATATTCTCTGCTTTCAGCCAAGGTCCATCAGACATCAGCAATGATATCCCTCATTCCACGCCCTCTTCTGAATCCAGCTTGAACTTCTGGAAGTTCTCTAACAATGTATGCTTGCGTCTGTATTACCTTCAGTAAAACTTCGCTCGCATGGGATATCAAAGATACTGTCCGATAATTACGACATTACGTTAGGTCACCTCTCTTTGGAATGGGAAAAATACGATCTCTTCCAATCAGTTGCCGACATAGCTGTCTTCCAAACTTCTTGGCAGAGATGAGTGAGTGCCTCCAATGCTGCCTCACGTTCTTGAAAGATTTCAATTTGTATTCCATCAATTCCTGGTGCCTTGCTCTTTGCCAATTCTTTCAATGCACCTTGGACTTCTTCTTTCATTATCATTGGTTCTTGATCATATGCTACCTCTTGAAATGGTTGAACATCAACCATTTCCTTTTGGTAAACTGACTCTGTGCATTCCTTCCATTTTCTTTTGATACTTTCTGCATCATTCAATAATTTGCCCAGAGAATCCTTCAATAACAGAAATTGAGGTTTGAATATTTTTTCAGTTCCCCCAGCTTGAGAAATGCTGAGCATGTTCTTCCCTTTTGATTTTCTTAGCAAATAATTCAAGACGCTGGGTTATATGAAGAAAAACGCAGCATCAGGAATGGAGGAAGACTCATTAATACTCATTATGCAGATGATACAACCTTGTTTAAAGAAAGTGGAGAGAACTTAAAATATTTAACTAACGAAGATCAAAGAGCACAGCCTTCGGTATGGATTGCGTCTCAATGTAAAGAAAACAAAAATTCTCACCACTGGACCAATACACAACATTCTTATCAACAGAGAAAAGACTGAAGTTGTCAATGACGTCATTCTTCCTGAATCAATCATCAACACTCATGGAAGCAGCAGTCAAGAAATAAAATGACATATTGCATTAGGCAACTCTGCTGCAAAAGACCTTTTTAAAGTGTTGAAGAGCAAAGATGTCAGCTTGAGGACTGAAGTGTGCCTGACCCAAGCCATGGTATTTTCAATAACTTCATATGCATATGAAAGTTGGACATTGAATAAGGAAGACCGAAGAAGAATTGATGCTTTTGAGTTATGGTGCTGGAGGAGAATATTGAAAAGTACCATGGGCTGCCAAAAGAATAAATAGATCTGTGTTGGAAGACGTGCAGCCAGAGTGTTCCTTGGAGGCCAGGATGGCCAAACTTCGTCTTTCATACTTTGGACATAGTGTCAGAAGGGACCAGCCACTGGAGAAAGAGATCATGTTTGGTAAGGTGGAGGGTCAGAGAAAAAGAGGGAGACCCCCAGCAAGATAGAATGGCAGAGTGGCAGCATCAATGGGCTCAAGCATTACAATTGTGAGGTTGGCCCAGGACAAGGCAGTGTTTCATTCTGTTGTACGTACATAGAGTCGCTGTGAGTCGCTACTGACTCGATGGCACCTAACAATAACAAACAGGCAATATACTGAATGATACAAAAATCATCCAAAGAAGATGGAAGGAACAGAGAGAATCACTATACTAAAAAGAAATGGTCAATGTTCAATCATTTCAAGAGGTAGCATATGATCAAGAGACAATGGTACTATTTTAAGACCTAAGTTCACGGAGGGCATACAAATCGAAATCTATCAACATACTAATGCACTCACACTCATCTTTGCCAATAAATCTGGAGAACAGCTACCTGGACAACTGAATGGAATAGATCCATATTTGTGCCCATTTCAAAGAGATGACCCAATGGAATGTGGAAATAAATCAGGGGACAGTACCAATGATAAGACACGCAAATCAATTTTTGCTGAAAAGACCTGGGGACTCTTGGTCCAGAGTCAGTGACATAGTCATGGAGGACTGGAGTGGAGAGTGGAGCGTCCAGCTGATAAGAAGAGAGGGCATATGCAGCACAAGAACACACACACTTGCAGATAATACCCACTTGACCTAGCTTCAATGACTGGATAATCAGAGCACAACTAGAAGAAGAATGAAGAGGAACAAAAAAGAATAATCTGATACAATTTGATGAACTTGACCTACACCTACAGATGCATAGCTCAAAAGAGGGAACAAATCTTTACAGCAAGGATCATTCCCACCCCCTTCATACACAGAGTAGACAGGGATGGACAACTTGGACACTGGCTATCCAATATGTGGCGGGGGGTGGGGGAAGGGGATACAAAGGCAAGAAGTGACTGGCTTACAAGCTTTCAAGAGGGAACCTAGATCCAGAGAGCGCAGAGGAAGGTAGAATCTCCACTGAGTAGTATCCAATCTGTCTAGGCAGGACTGATGAAAGAAAATGCGGATAGGTCTCTTGTGATATAATACTGAATAATTGTTATCAGGACTGATTGTTAGGGTTGGAAATGTAAAGAGAGACATTTTGTGGCAAGGAGGGGAGTGATTAACTTTGCAGTCTAGGAGCGTATGTCCCTGGAACCATGAAGGGAGAAGAGTGGAGAGCAGGATCCTACCCAGAGAAGCAGTGATGCCAGAGATGGAGGCAGAGACAGTGACGTGGAGAGATGAAGCAGCTGGGGACTCTAGACCCAGAGAGGGAGAGGGGCTGTGTGCTGATGACTAGGGGCGGTGGCACACTTGTAGGATGTACCCATTTGTTGGTTGATGATGCATGGAGGGGATTGTAACCATAGCAATGAAACAATATACGATAGGATGACTGTAAAACTAATGTTCTCCCATGTAAACTATCACATTATTCACAATAAAACATTTTAAAAATAAATAAAATTTTGCTGAAGCTATTTCAAAAACCATTGTTAACAATACATTGATATGGAACTGCCAGAAATTCAAGTCAGATTTTGATGAGGACATGGAACGAGGGATACCATTGCTAACATCAGCTGGAACTTGGCTGAAAGCAGAAAATACCTGAAAGACATCTACCTGTGCTTTACTATGAAAAGACTTTTGACTGTGTGGATCATGACAAGCTATGGACAACATTGCAGAGAATGAGTATTACAGAACACTTAATAAGGAACTTGTACACTGACCAACAGTTAGCTGTTCAAACAGTACAAAGGGACAGTTAATGGTTTAAAAGGAGGCAAAGTGTGCACAAGGGTTGTATTCTTTCACCATACTATTCAATCTGCATGATCAGCTCGTTTAGCGCAACAAAAGCCTTGCAGTCTGCTCTTTTTCACCTAGTTGAGACCTCTGATGAGCAGTCATGTCTATAGGATCTGCAGCTGACACTTATCTTGGCACCATCTACTCATGTATGGGTGTGTCTTCCAGCACAGGAAAGTGGAGTGCATTGCCAATGATCAGGGAAACCAAATCACCCAAAGCTATGTGACTTTTACTGACACCCAACGTTTGTTTGCTTGGTGATGCTGCAAAAAACCAAGTTGCAATGAATCCCACTAACAATTTTTGATGCCAAACGTTTGATTGGAAGATCTGATGACTCTGTTGTCCAGTCTGACACGGAACACTAGCCCTTCATGGTTGTGAATGATGCAAGCAGGCCTAAAGTGCAAGTAAAACATAAAGGAGAGACCAAGAGTTTCTATCCAGAGGAAGTGTTTTCTATGGTTCTAACAATGATGAAGGAAACTGCAAATGCCTATCCTGGAAAGACTGTTACAAACGCTGTTGTCACTGTAACCAGACTATTGTAATGACTTTCACAATGCCTCAATTTACTTAGAATCACTAATGAGCCAAGTGCTGCTGCTACTACCTATTGTGGTTGTTGCTGTTAAGTGCCGTTGAGTCGGTTCCGACCCATAGCGACCCTGAACAGGGTTTCCGAGGCTATAAATCTTAACGGGAGCAGAAAGCCTCATCTTTCTCCCATGGAGCAGCTGGTAGTTTCGAACTGCTGACCTGTGGTTCACAGCCCGATTCGTAACCACTATCCTACCACTATGCTACCAGACCTCCGCTACTATCTATAGCTTAGACAAAAAGGTTGGTGCTAAAGAAATGTGCTGATTTTTGACACAGGAGGAGGCACTTTTGGTATGTCACTTCTCACTACTGAAGATGGAATTTCTGAGGTCAAATCTACAGATGGATATACTCACTTAGGTGGAGAAGACTTTAACAACTAGATGGTCAACCATTTTATTGCTGCCATTTAAGCGTAAACATAAGGACATTAGTGACACTAACAGGGCTGTCTACCGCCTCTGCACTCTCTTCTAGCATCCAGGCCAGTACTGACACTGATTATCTGTATGAAGGCATTGATTTCTATACCTTCGATGGCAAAGAATTTAACAAGAGCACCAACCCTGACAAGGCTGTTGCTGATGGTGCAGTTGTACAGGAGACAAGTCTGAAAATGTTCAAGATTTGTTGCTTTTGAATGTCATACCTCTTTCCCTTGATACTGAAACTGCTGGTGCAGTCATGACCTGTTCTTATCAAGCACAATACTACCATCCCTACCAAGCACAAACAGACCTTCACAACCTACTCTGATAACCAGCCTGGTATACTCATTCAGGTTTATGAAGGTGAACATGCCATGACCAAACTTAACAACCTGCTTGGCAAATTTGAAACCCTGCACCCCATGGTGTTCCTCAGATTGAAGTCATTTTTTTTATATTGATGCCAATAGCATCCTCGATGGTTCTGCTGTGGGTAAGTGGACTAAAAAAAGAGGACAACATTACCATCACTAATGACAAGGTTAATTAGTAAAGACAACATTGAGTAAAGATGACACTGAATGTATGGTTCAGGAAGCTGAGAAGTACAAGCCTGAAGATGAGAAAAATCAGGATTAGGCGTCCTCTAAAAATGCACTTGAAACATCTACATTTAACATGAAAGCAACAACTGAAGATGGAAAAACTTCAAGACAAGATCAATGATGAGAACAAACAGAAGTTTCTTGATAAACATAATGAAATTATCAACTGGCTTGATAAGAATCAGAATGCAGAGAAAGAGGAATTTGAACATTAGTAGAAAGAGCTGGAAAAAGTCCGCAATCCTATCATTACAAAGCTATATACTACAGCGCCAGAAGTATGCCTGGAGAAAACTTGAGGGCTTCTCTAGTGGTACGGCTCCTTCACCTGGTGGTGCCTTGTCTGGACCCACCACTGAAAAGGTTGATTAACCCAGTATCTGAGCACACATAACTTAGCATTATTCCACAATAAATCAATGAAGGACCCACATTTGCAGCACATTCAATAAGTTTTAAAAAATGGGAACTGCAATACTAAATTTCTGGACATTCTCAATACTTGAATATGGAGCCATGATCTTAGAGAAAGGAAGCACACTTTATTAGCACTGTATTTTAAGTGGAAAATTCATTGTCTTAAAGTTGTGTTTAAAATTGGCAAAACAAACAAATAAAAGCAATTTATACACTGAGCATATAATTCAAGAAGCTGGATTATATGAAGAAGAACATGGCATCAGGATTAGAGGAAGAACTTCCAGAGAGGTTCAAGCTGGATTCAGAAGATGCCGTGGAACAAGGGATATCATTGCTAATGTCAGATGGATCTTAGCTGAAAGCAGAGAATAGCAGAAAGATGTTTATCTGTGCTTTACTGACTATGCAGAAGCTTTCGACTATGTGGATCATGACATTAAGAAGTCATGAGTATTCCAGAACACTTCATTGTGCTCATGAGGAATCTGTACCTGGACTAAGAGGCAGTTAGTTGTTCAAACAGAACATGGGAACACTGAATGGTTCTTAAAATTAAGAAAGGTATGCAGTAGAGTTGTATTCTTTCACCATACTTATTCAGCCTGTATACTGAGCAAATAATCCAAGAAGCTGGGTTCTATGAAGAAAATCATGGCATCAGGATTGGAGGAAGACTCATTAACAACCTGTGATACGCAGATGATATAACCTTGCTTGCCGAAAGTGAAAAGGACTTAAAATACTTACTGATGAAGATCAAAGAGCACAACCTTCAGTATGGATAGCATCTCAATGTAAAGAAAACAAAAATTCTCACCACTGGACCAATAAACAACATTCTTATCAATGGAGAAAAGAATGAATTTGTCAGACTTCATTCTTGCATCAACCGTCAACACTTAAGGAAGCAGCAGTCAAGAAATCAAACCACGTATTGCATTAGGCAAATATGCTGCAAAAGACCTTTTAAAAGTGTTGAAGAGCAAAGATGTCAGCTTAGGACTAAGGCACACCTGACCCAAGCCATGGTATTTCCAATAGCTTCTGATGCATGTGAAAGCTAGAGAGTGAATAAGAAGACAGTAGAATAATTGATGCTTTTGAGTTATGGTGTTGGAGAAGAATATTTAAAGTACCATGGGCTGCCAAAAGAAAAAAACAATCTGTGTTTAAGAATTGCATCCAGAGTGCTCCTTGGAGACCAGGATGGCCAGACAATATGTCTCTTATATTTCGGACATATTGTCAAGAGGGACCAGTCACTGGAGAAGGATATCATGTTTGGTAAGGTGGAAGGTCAGAGAAAAAGAGGAAGACCCCCAGCAAGATGGATTGGCAAAGTGGCAGCATCAATGGGCTCAAACAATTCTGAGCTTGGCCCAGGATCAGGAAGTATTTTGTTCTGCTGTGCATAGGTCACTATAAGTCGGTACCTACTCCATGGCACCTAACAATATATTCTTCAAACATGAATATGCTAAAAATAACAAGCTAAACCCTGGTCGGTCTTCAGTCAATCTATGCTGAGCAAATATATATATAATAGAACAAAATTAATTTGAACTAAAATTCTGCAGAATTTACTTTAATATTACAAATCAAGTGAATCCAGTTTAACACATTTAATACATTAAATGTGTTTAAGAAAAACCTAAGTCAATAAGTTTTCTATAGAATGATAAATCATACTTAAATTTCAGTCATACAGTTAGCATTCAGAGATCAAACACTCAAGTACAATTCTCATCTTCCCTAATACATGCTCATCAATGTTTCCAGTTTAAATGTACTGTTGTTGTTACGTTTCATTGAGTCAGTTCCAACTCACAGTGACCCTATATAGGCTTTCCTAAGAGTGGCAATTAGTAGTCCAGTGCTTATTCTATAGTGACACAGCCCTCAAATCATGTTATTTCAATAACCTGTATCAAATGGTAAAACACATATGAATATTCTGTTTTTGTAACAAAGACAAAACCACAAATGCCAGATAGTGCTATTTTCTGAGTCAATCACAGAATTCTCGTGTTGGTCTTAACTACCTGAATTTGTTATTATCTGTTGAACAGGAGTCACACCTGCAGGGAGTGCCAAGGTAGCAGCTGTAGCAGCAGCACTCTAAAAAAAAAAAATAAATAAAAATAAAGGAAATTAAAAAGAACTCACATAACCACTCAAATTCAAAACAGCACCTCAGTTACGTTCAGTATAATTTAATAATATTTGAAACTTAAAAAGCCTAAATGACCTCCTTAATTATCACAATCAATTCAAGAAAACAAGTGTTTTGTTTTACGGGACAATGTACTCAAATCAAGAAAATCTCACCCACATTAGCAACAATGCTTCACACCATTTTGAAATAATGATCTCATTACTTACTTTGCCATTATTTGCTCTCTTATTTATAATTCCTTGGATTTATAAGAATAAAGGTTAAGTATTTTCATTAAGTTGTTTTTGTTGTTAAGTGTCTTCAAGTCAGTTCTGACTCACTGAGACCCTGTACAGGGTTTCAAGTAGCAGCTGGTGGGTTTGAACTGCCGACCTTGTAGTTCACCGCCGTCCAGTGCTTATCCAACAGTGCCACACCAGGAGTCCATTATAGCATTCTTAGTTTTTATAATGCATACTAGAATTAACAGGTCTTTATAGAAAGCTAGAGTTTGGAGTATCACTGATCATTCTAAGATTCCATATCAGAAAGTTAAAAACAACAATACTAATATTATATTCTAAGTGAAATATACTGAAGTTGCAAGCGTCAACATTTTAAAATGAACCTAGATTCTGACATTTAGTAAGTGTGAGTGGGACTACTTGTATATTCTGAATTCTTTAAATTTAGGATACTCTGAATTCTTTAAATTTAGGATACGTTCTTGAATTACTGCATTAGAAGAATTCTCTTCACCTTTTACCCTCCCCTTCAAAAGAAACACACAGCTTTTTTATACTATGATTTATCTCCATCTTCCCCTTCAATTTTCTGTAACTCTCTGATGAACTGCTCATATGCTATTCAATTAAACCTATAATTATTTTAAAATACTGATTTTGGCTAAAAACATAAAAAGGAAAATAAGCTACTCTGGAGATGCTAAATGCCAGAGAAGTCAACAGAGCTTAGGGTATTATATTAAAGTGGGCTAACGTTGTAACTATCATTTGGTCTGGGACATAAAGTATAACTCTCCAAGAATATATGCTTTTTTTGAGACACCTGATGGGCTTTGGCAATCTCTATACTTTGAGGTTAAAATTCCTACTATGCCTTCAGAATTGTTATACTTTACTGGTTTCAACCATCTTTACATTGGATACTTAAAAACCCAACTTAAAATAAAGTTTATCCATATAGGCAAATGAAAGGAGACTTAAGTTTAAAGAACATATTGACAATCACTTACTCCTGAGACATATTATTTAAGAATATTAAGTGTCTATAATTATTTTATAATAGATGTCCCTCACTGGAAAAATGACATAGTTTCAATAGGGCACTGTGTTGTTAGGTGTTGTCAATCCAACTGCAACTCATAGTAACCCTATATAACATAGCTGAAGTGTCCGATAACGTTTTCATGAAAGTCTTAAGCAGATCACAAGGTCTTCCCCCATGCATCTATAGGGCAGAGGTGTCACAATAATCACCTACACACCTGCATATCTAACTGGCTCAATAAATATTTGTTAAGTGCACACTCAATAATACCCTTTAAGGGATACTGAAAAAGTTACTTTCAATTTTATGAAATAACCCAAACATGAATAATGAATTAGAACAATCATTTCATAAAGAAATGTTTTGATAAGGTCCTGGTTTTTTTATACCTGTGGCTGTCAAGTCAATTCTGACTCAGCAACCTTATTGGACAGAATAGAACGAACGGGTCCAGAGTTTTAAGGCTGGAATCTTTACAGACACAGACAGCCACATCTTTCTTCTACTGAGTGGCTGGGAGGTTCGAACTGTCAACCTTCCGAATAGTAACCAAGCACTTAACCTCTCTGCAACCAGGATTCTTCTTTTCTGTTTTAAAAATTTCCTCAAAAAGCCTTCTACTTAATATGATCACTATTGTGATGACTAAGGCTATGTGTCGACTCCACTGGGCCATGATTTTCTGTAGTTTGGCAGTTAACATACAGTCATTCCCATGATGAGATCTATGTCATGCAATCACTTCCATGATAAGATTTGTAATGAGCAAGAAAGGAAGTATCTTCAGGGATGTGGCCTGCATCCAATATACATGGACATTATGGCCAAGGTCTGCCTTTTTGATCAATTTGGAGCCTGCATATAGCACTTCATCATCTGACCTCTGTTCTTTGGCTTCAGCCAGTGGTCTGCCATACTGCCTGCCCATCTTGGACTTCAGGAGCTCCTACAGTCTGTGAGCAGCCTGCTCTGCTGACCTGTCGGTCTTAGATTCGATAAACCCCGCAACTACCTGAATTAGTAAAAGACCCACAGATCTGGGATTTACAAACGGGCATGACAGAAGGATAAAAGCACTGGACTGCAAGGTCAGTTTGAGTCACAAGATCGGTGGTTCAAATTCTCCAGCCATTTCTTGGAAACCCTACACAGTGTGGCTATGAGTTAGAACCAACTCAATGGCACTTTACAACAACAACAAATACGTGAGCCATTTACTTTATTCTTGGTGTGATGCTGTAGTATGAGCATTTATTAGACTGTTATCTCTGGTAGCGTAGTGGTTATGAATCGGGCTGCTAACCTCACGGTCAGCAGTTTGAAACAGCAGCAGTTCCGCGGGAGAGAGATGAGGCTTTCTGCTCCCATAAAGATTTACAGCCTCAGAAACCCTGTACAGGGTCGCTATGAGTCACAACGGACTCTCCGGCACATAACCACTACCACCACCAGAAAGTCAGTGTTTCAAACCCATCAGCAACTCCTCAGAAACCCTATACAGGGTCACTATGAGTAGGAACAGACTAGACAGCACTTAACTAATATATATATATATATAATATATATATATATTATATATATATATATGTGTGTGTGTGTGTGTGTGTGTGTGTGTGTATCTATATATATCTATATCTATATATGTTGTTGTTGTTATATGCCATGGAGTCAGTTCCGACTCATAGCGACCCTGTACAGGGTTTCCAAGGCTGTAAATCTTTACGGAAGCAGAAAGCATCATCTTTCTCCCGCGGAACAGCTGGTAGTTTTGAACTACTGACCTTGGGGCTCGCAGCCCAATTTGTAACCACTATGCTACCAGAGCTCCTTCGATAGATTAGATAGATAGATAGATAGATAGATAGACAGACAGACAGACAGACAGACAGACAGACAGATATAGGAGCCCTGGTAGCATAGTGGTTATATAGATACAAGAGCTCTAGTAGCGTAGTGGTTACTAATCAGGCTGAGAACCATAAGGTCAGCAGTTCGAACTACCAGCTGTTCCACTTCCGTAAAGATTTACAGCCTCGGACACCCTGTACAGGGTCGCTATGAGTCGGAACCGACTCCACAGCACACAGCCATAGTCAGCCACATGTATATATACATACATATTCTTCACTGGTTTTGCTTTTCTAGAGAACCAAGCATAAGACAAGTATACTATATTTGACATAATGATTATGCACTCAGCTGCTAACCAAAATGTCGGCAACATGAACCTACCAGCCACTCAAAGGGAAAAAGATAGCCATCTATTTCTGTAAAGATTGCAGCCTTGGAAACCCTATGGGGCATGTTCTACTCTGTCCTACAGGATTGCCACAAGTTAGTGGAGTCTACCAGATGGCAAAGAGGATCTCATATTTTCACCAAAAAAATTAGATAAGTTTTCAATATGTTCACTTCCAACACATGCAAAGCCATTAGAAAAATATCAAAATTAATGGATTTCTATGAATGCAAACAAAAGTCCTGGCAAGGAATCTATTTTGATTATGTTTCATAACATGCAAAATACATGGAGCAAACACTGAAACATGACAGTAAAATAATAAAATACATAAATGCAAATCCATTTTAATTGACTAAAGTCTTTAGTCTATGACCTACTTAAATATACTATTCTTTAGAATTAATGGGAATCCCTGGTGGGGGGCAAGATGTTAACATGCTAGGTTGGTTTCCATTCTGAGTACAGAGGCACCCCAGAAAAAAAGACTTAGTGATGTATCCACAACAACCAGCTACTGAATACCCTAAGCAACAAAGTTTAACTGATACACAAAAAGTCCCCATGAGTCAGAATGAACAACAGCAACTCAATAAACGAGACCTTATCAATCAGAGATGGCCCACTGATCTTTAGTCAATTACTCTGTCGACTCAAAAATCTCTCCCAAAACATTTTCAATTATTTGAGCTTCGATGAGTCCACTGCTGTTGACTGAATCAAAATTTCTATTTTACAATGATGTTATTCCTTGGGAAAAGTCTTATAACACCAACTGCAGTAGGGACCTGCAGGACAGCTAATAATTTATTATGATGGCCCTTCTAGCCAAATTTCTCCCTTTTGTGACCTACTATATATATCCTAGCCTCTATGCCTGTTACCTGTTATTATGGATCCTTGTGGGCATGGCCTGACTACAATTTATAAGACTACTTTGGAAATGCTTGTTACCTTGCCCTGAATCTTGAATCTGAATCACTACATCTGACTTCCGTGGGATTTGCGGCCCACCACCTGACCTAATTCACCAGCTCCACAGTCTCATGCATCAACAGTCTATCATCTGATCTGCTGACTCGGCTTCATCAGTTCCAGAGGCTACAAAGGTGAGAAGATTCCTTCAGACTGATCTCTGAACTACAGAGTTAGGACTTGCCAGCTTACACAACAGCGTAAGCCATGTCTTTTGACAATTCTGAGTTTTATGAAACGTGGCAGCATGATGTAGAACCCTGAGACTTGAGGGGGCATTGTGGAGGAGCATAATGTGTCAGAATAGTCAAACAGATGGAATAGCTTTAACCTCCAATTCATAAGGACTAGTCATGTGTTGGTTTATAAAAGAAATTATTAGGACCCTAAATGAGGTTTAAAAAAATAGTAGGGTTTAAAATGGAACTTCTAGGTCTTAGACTTGAAATGCAAATGTTTTAAATAATGAAAATTATTCTGAGAAATAACAGGCAGGAGATTTTGTGTTTTTCAGGCAAAAGGACTGATTCCTACAATTTGAATGAACTACAAGTACAAATAGAAACATTTAACATTTGTAAATTTAAAAATTTCAATTTCTATCATTCTCTAGTAATCCTGAAGATATGCAGAAATTTGTACTTCTGCCAAGGTATGAACTTGTGCAGCCAGTATGTGTAGTGGGAAGTCATTTGTGCAGCTGGTGAGCTCTGCTTTCTTCTATGGTTTAGAAATCACAGGGGAGCGATGTGGTTCAAGACTCATCAGAAACACAGGAAAAGTGATTCAACAACAGTTAACAAAACAACTTCTTGTTAGCATTATTTACAAAGGCTATTTACATTATTTCCAAAAAATAATGCTTATTACACATTTACATTTGGGCTAAATTTTAAGAATACATGCCAAGAGATTTTTATAGACATTAATAGTCTCTATATTTTAAACAAAGTAAAGAAAAGGAATTTGTAAGAAATTACTAGAGCACATTCTCTAATCTTTGCTTTATTAAACAACAACAAAAAGAAAACCTTAAAGCACATACATAAAAAGATGGGTTTCTTTCAGTTTTAGTTATACTTCACCACAACTGATGGGAAATAGCTATTCTAGGTGATACTGAAAATCTGAATTATTAAGTTCCACAGACATCACTCAGGAATATAAAAGTGTAATATATATATATATATATCCTTCACATATTATAATAAAACTTTATTAAGAGTGTAGCGCTGTGGGTTTATGTGCTAGACTACAAAGTCAGTTTGAACAGCAAGGTCAGTGGTTCAAGCTCACCAGCCACTCCTTGGAAACCCTACACGGGGTTGCTAGGGGTTGAAACTGACTCTACGACACTCAACAACAACATAGGTAAGGAGTCTTGGTGCGGTGCTGTACGATCAGCACTGGACTGCTAAATCTCAAATGTGGTGGTTCAAATTCACCAGGCACTCCTTGGAAACCCTATACAGGATTGTGTCCTGGTATGACACTGTGGGTTAATGCACTGGACTGCAAAGTCAATTTGAACTATAAGATCACCGGTTCAAGCTCACCAGCAGCTCCCTGAAAACCCTATACAGGGTCGCTATAGGTCAGAAGTGACTCAACGGCACTTAACAACAAACAATACATCAGAACTGACTCGACAGCACTCAACTACCACTCAACTACATAATTAAAGCACAACAATGTTTAATTTAAGCCTTAAATCTTAAAAATAAGTCATTCTGAACTAGCCAAACAGTATCATTTTCAGAAAATTTTTAATTCTCAACTTTAATTTACTGATCTTTAATGGATGCTCTAAAACAAAACTACAATTGGCATAATGGCTTTGATAGGTACCTTTCATCATTTTCCGAACACAGCAGATGATGTAATGGCTCCCACAAAGCAGCAATTTTTTTTATTATGTTAAACAGAAAATTGCTTAATTTTATGAACTATATTGTCTAAGTATCAAGTTAAACTTTAGATATGCCGCTAAAGCCAGTTTAGAAAACTAATAAAAACACCACTTTTGCTCACATTTAAAAAAAAAAAATTACAACTTTTTAATGTGAATTGTGGGAAGGTTTACAAAACAGATCAGTTTTCCATTCAATAATTCATGTATATTTTCTTTCATGTCACTAACTGCAGTCTCCACAATTTAGCACCATTCAACCCACTTTCTCCTTATATTTCCAGTTCATTCCTCCTCCTTTCCCAGCCCTTCTCAACTTTGTCCTTAGGTAAATGCTACAGTTTTGATCTCAAATAGTTGATTATTCTAAGCTATGTATACTTTCCTAGAATTCTAATAGTTCCCCTTATTGTTGTTGTTAAGTCACATTGAGTCAATTCCCACTCATAGTCACCCTAGAGAGGGTTTCCGAGGAGCAGCAGGTGGGTGTCATCACCAGCTTCATGATTCACACTCTAGTGCTTAACTATACCACCGTACCAGGAGTTCATCCCCTGAGACACTTGTCTATTGAAATTGGCTGAAAATTAAGCCATGAGGGTCTGTTTATTTCTAGACCTGAAGGGTGACTATCCAACCAGTAAGCTGATTTTTTCTTCATGATTTTGAGTTTTGTTACACATTTTTCTCCCACTCTGTCCAGTACCTTCTATAACGGGATCCCTTTCAGTTTTGTTCACATCTTGAATAAGCTTCATGTTAATATACTTCAGCACAATCACAATCTGACTTAAAACAGCTACAGTCCACCAACATGCTAAATTTTGACTCTTACCATGTTTGACGCATTCATATGTTGTATTAGCTTAGAATCAGGAACAATAACTTGTGGTGCTGTGGCTATAAGAAAACATAAGCACACATGCAAATAAATCATACGGCTGTTTCATAATCACAAGAAAACTACTACACAATGCTGCTTTTTTCATGTTTTCCAAATGTTCTGCATTCAAATATATTCAATCATTTGAGATCTAAAATTATTTTAGGTTTTTATGGCAAATCACAGCTGTGATACATTCACTAAATACTGGAAACATCAATAAAGGAGATTTGAGTGACAACACTTAGTATTTCAAAGTTCCCTGGCATCCTTAGTTGGAACTTAGAAATACACTCATTCTCTACATTTTTGGACTTTAAACATTCACTTCTGTGCTTTCTTAAATCAACTACAGTTTTCAAACATAATTTACTTCTGTCTTGTTAAATCAGCATAAACTGTTTTATAGATTCATCCAATGATATTAACTGTTAGAAAGTTACAAAAACCATTAAGATTTAGCTTTTAAAATTCTACTTTAAAAAATTACTCCTTTCTCCTGATTCGATAGTTGCCAAAACTGTAAGTTACTTTTATAAATACGATCAGAAGTACTAGCAATCCTACGTAAGCGTGAAAGGAGCTGTCTGATTCCGCAAATTTCAGAGAACACACAGATAATCCCATTATCCTATTCTCTGAGTGAAGAAAATCAAATTTTAATTTATGATGACCTAAAATCCTAGTGCCAGGTCTGAAAGGCAATAGGAGGAACAGTCATCAATATGAATTATAAAGAGAGTATTATTTAATACAAGGTGGAGGATTAAGCATTGGCCTAACTAAAAGGTCAGCAGTTCAAACCCATCCACAGGAGAAAGATGAGGAATTATGCTTAAGATTTATATCCTCAGAAACCCTATATGAAGTAGTTCCACTATGCCCTACAGGGTTGCTGTGAGTCAGAACTGACTCATCAGTAGTGGGTTATAGATTAAAATCAGATGTAAAAAGCAAAATAATATAAGTAGACTTTTATCACTACTATCAATTTAAGGCTTTATATGTACACTAGACTGAGACAAATAACGAAAAAGTTACCTTAAATTTACCTTCATATTTCTCTTTAATAAGTATTCAAAAGATGTACTGAATTAGAATGTCCAGTAAGTTTTACAACTGAATAAATATTTGCAGTGAAAGAAAATACCTCGTACAAGATATTTCATAAAGCCTTTGTAAGGCTTCAATGAAACATTATCTAAAAAATGTTTTACATAGTGCACAACACTATAGACACAGTCTATTAACTTATTTATAAGGCAAGTAATACAAAAATTAAAATAATCTTATACTTCTTTACTTTAAAGAACCACAATTCAGTCAATCTGCTATTGTTTTAAGTGCCACTGAGTCAATTCTGACTCATAGCAACCCTGTTAAGGGTTTCAAAGGAGTGACTGGTGGGTTTGAGATAACAACGCTGCAGTTAGGAGTCCATTGCTTATTCTACAGTGCCAGAATAGCTACTACTACATGTATTGTTGTTAAACGCTGTTGAGTCGATTCTGACCCACAGCAACCCAGTATAAGGTTTCCAAGGAGCAGCTGGTGGGTTTGAACTGCCAACCTTGCAGATCAAAACAACTTTGCAGTCCAGCACATTAATCCACAGTGCTACACCAGGCCTCCAATACATGTAAAGTCTTCTGAAAAAAACAAACATTAATACAAACATCTGACTTATCACCTTAAGGTTTTTAGTTCATGATTTACACTTCTCTAACGTTGTTGTTCTTAAGCGTCATTGAGTCGGTTCCGACTCATAGCAATCCTACATAGGGTTTCCGAGGAGCAGCTGGTGGGTTTAAACTGCGGACCTTGTGGTTCACAGTCCAGTGCTGATCCTACAGCACGCCACACCAGGCATCATCTTGCTAAACAATAAACTAGAAATTCATAAAAAGACTCACATTTTATAAATGCACATATCTACCTTAACACTTATAAACACATTCTGCCAACCAAAAGGAAACTAGATCAGTGCTGGTTTTTATAGGTTTACAAAGCCTTTCTTAAAAACAAGATCCAACTAAGTCAGAATACTTCTCTTCTTTCAACAGAAGATACTTCACTTCCTAGTTTTAAGTAGGAAAACAAATCCGGTCTCACCTTGTTGCGAAGCAGGGATAAGAACCTGCTGGGTCTGTGTTTGCTGTGGTACCGACTGCTGTGGTTGAGCTTGCTGATGGTGGTGGTGGTGATGGTGCTGCTGCTGCTGTGGCTGATGCTGTTGCTGAACTTGCAATAAAAGCTGCTGCTCTTCTGAATGAAATCCATCCACTGCCCTAGACTGCATTAGCTTATTCTCCCATAACTAAGAAAACAACATTAAATATTTCTAAGTAAAAGTTAGAAACGATGACTCCAGATATGCAGACATAGGAAAAAACATTTTATCATTAGTTTTTACGTTTATAAAAGAAAAACCTGGTGCAATCACAAAATCAATCTCTTTTAATGCTTATCCCAGTATAAACAATAATGAACACGATTTTTAAAGTATCAAACCTTACTTGGTACTTTAGAGTACTGAAGAAAATTGTATTTGCTTGTTTTTAATTATCATCAAACTTTCTATAGTAATTCCTTAATTATGAGGAATTATTTAACAAGTTTCAACTAAGCTTTTTTTTAAGAAATCATAGAGTATCCTTTTAGCATCAAAATTATTATTAAGCTATTTTTATGGAAATCTTTCCTTAATACAAAAGCTTTTGCCTTTTAAGGAAGATATAAACCCAACTTACTACTGTCATCATGTTGATTCTGACTCAGAGCAACCAAAAAGGACAGAATAGCACTGCCCATTCTACAGGGTTTTCAAGGCTATAAATCTTTACAAAAACAAACTACCACAGCCTTCTCTCAATGGCTGGCGGTTTAGAACAGCTGATGTTTCAGTTAGCACTCATGTGCTTAACAGTCACGCCACTAAGGTTCCTTTAGTAATATACATAGTGGCTACTGCTGTTATTGGGTGTTATCAAGTCAGTTATGACTCACAGAGATCCTGAATAGAGTTTCCAATGCTTGTAAATCTTTTTAAGAGCAAAAAGTCTCATCTGTCTCCTGCAGAGTTAAGTGGTAGATTTGAACCGTTGAACTTGTGGTTAGCTGTCCAGTGGTTATCCTACAGTACCACCAGATAACGTATACAGAATAGAAATGAACCTTTCTTTATTAGAACAATGAAGAACATTACAGAGGCAGTCCACTAAGTAGATAAGCCCAGCTTTTCACATGCTCAATCCTATAGGGACAGAAGAAACAGTATAATCTGAAGGTCTTACAGGTTTTTCCCAGATTTCTAACACCTTTTGAAAATGTCCTTTCTTCCATTATGCCAAAGATTATAATGCTCCTTTACTACAAAGCTGTTGTTCTTAAGTGCTGTCAAGTCACTTCCTACTCATAGCGACCCTGTATAGGGTTCCTGAGGAGCGGCTGCTGAGTTTAAACCGCTGACCTTCAGGTGAAACCCACTTTCCAGTTCAGCAAGCACATTAACCCCCAACACCACAACAGGACTCCCCTTAACTACTTTACCACCTCCATTTTCTCAAGTCATACTAGGAAAAGGTTCTACAATGGAAAAAAATCAAGAGGCAGACAAAGGGAAGAAGAAAATAAGAAAATATTTGCAACTATTCCATCCTCTCTAATGCATTTCCTCTCTCTAGCAGGTTTAGCTCCAAATCTGTAAAAACACATTGTCCAAGAAAGTCACAAAGTGTTCCTTGAAAGTACAAATGAGCAATCCTTTGCATACACGGATCTACCAATAAGGACTGTGTGTGTGTGTGTGTGTGTGTGTGTGTGTGTACACGTGCTCACCCACACAAGCAAACCCACACACTTTGTATTCTACTCCAGGATCTGCTCTTGGAATGATGCCGAACCACACTGAGGTTTGTACCAGATTCCTCAAGAAGCTCTCTGCCATTCTCACGGGAATCTTCTTGAGGTCTAGAGCCATCCTAAAATTTCTAGATTTGTATCTACACGTTGGTAATAATTCTAGCATATGTCTGACAGATTAATCCAAGAGTCTATTTAGTAACTTTCCTAGGGCAACCATCGCTCTAGTAGGCCAAATGTTTACAACTGCTAGAAGTCTTTTCTTACGGAGATAATAATAAACTAGCCACGTAGAACATGTATCACAGAGCGTAACAAAAAGTCAGTGATTATTTGTGCCAATGGTGTTATAAATTGTGTAATAATATCAGATGTCAGGAAACCTGTTAGTCCTGGTTTGGTCACTAATTGGCCTTAAAGACACATCATTTATCTTATCTCTTTTTTTTTTTTTTTTTTTTTGTCATTTTACTTATCTATAATGAGGACAAGTTGAATTTACTTAACCCCTTAATTCGCTTTTAGATGATAACTTTCTGCAAATCCTACACTAAATACCGCAATGGCAAAACCCAAGTTTTATCTGACTCATCTATGTAAAGTAGGCAGCTGTCTATGTAAAGTATACACACAGTATAAAATGGGTGCTTTAATGATAAATGAAACACAGTAGGAGACCTGCTGGTTCTGTGGGCTAAGCACCTGGCTATTCAAACCCACCAGTGGCTCTGCGGGAAAAAGACTATCTGCTACCATGACGATTCACAGTCTCAGAAACTCTACAGGGCAATACTACTCTGTTGTTCCTATAGGGTTGCTGAGTCCGAAGCAATTCAGTATCAGTAGGTTTTGTTTTATAATTCTACACAGTAAGACTGCAAAAAAGATATCCTCTTCTATCACTCAAACTTTCTATGTCTCCTTGTTGTCTTTAAGTCACTTCTGACTCACAGTGACTCTGTGTAGGATTTCAAAGGAGTGAGTGAGGGGTTCAAACCACTAACCTTGTAGTTAATAGCCCACTGTTTATCCTATAGCACCATACCAGAACTCCTCTTTATTTCTTCTAAAACAAACTTTATGACTCAAAAATCAAGTGGAAAAATACTTAACAATTTGTTTAACCAACAGTTTTTAATATAATTTTCTAAATTTAATGCTTCACTTTTGTCATCCTGATTAGTCTTCCCAAATACAATCCACCACCTTCAGTGTAATCACCTCCATAATAGCAAAACTTTGTACATATTATGTACTGTTAAGTGCTGGGTAATACTACTATCCTGGTCTTCCAAATTAACAACATAAGAGGCAGGACACACTGCCTGCAGTAAATAATAGGTAATGAAAGTAATCACTGAATATCACCTATGAGTTACATAGTGTTACAGGAACTAAGAATAGATATATCAAATCTGACAAAAATCTTCCTCTACACACAGCCTACATACTAGTGGAAATATCATCCCAATCTATCTGCTACATTATCAGTGGTCCTCTAAATGGGGTCCCAAAGACAATGTTGTTGTTATGTGCCGTCGAGTTGGTTGCGATCCATAGCAACCCTGAATACGGTTTCTGAGGCTGTAAGTCTTTACAGGAGCAGAAAGCCTCATCTTTCTCCCGCAGAGCAGCTGGCAGTTTTGAACTGCTGACCTTAAGGTTTGCAGCCCAATTTGTAACCACTACGCTACCAGAGCTCCTTCCCAAAGAAAATAGCATCAGCTTTATCTGGAATTTGTTAGAAATGCTAATTCTAAGATCTCTACATATGATCTACTGAGTTAGCAAATCTTGGTAGGTACCAAAATTCTGTTTAGCAAGCTGTCCAAGTGATTGTAAAGTGATCTTCAATTTTTAGAAGTGCTGCTCTCAAGTCTTAACTAATGGTTTTCAGATGACAGATTGCAAGCAATTACTGTTGTGAGATGCCATCAAGTTGTTTCTGACTCACAGTAATCCCAGGAACAGAATGAAACATTTTCCAGTACTGTGTGCCATCCTCCTAATTTTTATGTTTGGTAACTACTGTGTCAGTTCATCTCATTGCAGGTCTTCCTCTTTTTTTGCTGAACTTTACCAAAATGTTCTTCTCCAGGGACTGGTCCCTCCTGATAACATGCCCAAAGTACGTAAGACAATCTTACCGTCCTCGGTCTAATGAGCATTTGGCTGCACTTCTTCCAAAGCAAATTTGTTCTTTCTTTTAGGAGTCTATCTTTGATGTTGTCATTAAGTGCTGTTGAGTCAGTACTGATTCACAGCGACCTTATGTATGACCTAATGACACACTGCCAGGTCCTGCACCAACCTCACAATCTTTGCTAAGCGTGAGCCCAATGCGGCTACCACTGTGCTGACTCAACCTCATTAGGGGTCTCCCTCTACTTCGATCCACCTGATATGTCCAAAACATCAGAGATGAAATGTGGCCATCCTGGCTTCTAAGGAGCATTCTACCTACACTTCTTCCAACACAGATTTGCTTGTTCTTCTTATAGTCCATGGTACTTTCAATATTCTACTCCAACACCATAATTCAAATTCGTCAATTCTTCTTTAATCTTCTTTCTTTATTGTCCAAATTTTAAATGAATCTGAGGCTACCAAAATTCATGGCTTGGGTCAGGTGCATCTAAGTCCTCAGACTGACATCTTTGTTCGTGAATGTGTCGTTTGATTTCTTGGCTGCTGCTTCCTTGAGTGTTGATAGTTGAGCCACGCAAATGAAGTCTTTGGCAATTTTCAAAGTTGTCAAACTTCAACAGGTCCAGTAGGGAGAATTTTTGTTTTCTTTACACCATAGACTAGCAATGGGAAGTGGGAGTATACCCACAAATACTTCAAGGATTTCCAAAAGGTTTTTTGTACATGGGTACTTACCTTTGATACAAACACAACTATGAATGAAATACAGCACACAGCTGGCAAAAGACAAAATGATGCAAACTTCTTAGATGTCACCAAATAGCTTAAAGGAATGAGTTGCTGGGCCTTGGGACTCAGGACCATAGTCAATTGGCATGACATAGTCCACAAAGACAAGGTTCTATACCCTACTTTGATGAGTAGCGTCTGGGATCTTAAAAGCTCATGGTGTAATACGTAAAAGGGGTTCTAGAACTTGCCCAGTGAAATAGGCTGCTTGAGGAGCCTTTGCAGTGTATAGGACTTTGGGGGGAATTCTGAACCCCTTCCAGAACCTTCTGAAGGGGACATTCCCACTAGAAAGCACAAGCAGACCAGCCTGAAATAGCTATAGCAACAGAAAATACATCTTCAAAGAAACAGCATTAGGAAAAACCCAAAACAAAAATGACAGTATGATTGGCAACTACAAGAACAAGCAAGTTGTTCACCAGGGAGCCATCAAGGCAAGCAATCAAGTCCCTTTAGGATAAACCCCTCTCCAAGACTGAAACTCAAAGGGAACACATGAGCAGGCATGTAAATTTGCTGGCAACCATGATGGTCTACTGGTGAGTGGAAGAGGGGAAAGGCAGCAATAAAGAAATGGGCTGAGTTCAAACATGGTCCACAGACTCCCGTTGACCTGAAGATGAAAGAGGAAAGGGCTGGTTAGTCCAAAGCATGGTGAGACCTGGAGACTCCTGAGCCCATGAACAAGGGCAGAGCCAAGGAGGTCAAGGGCTGAGAGTGAAGCATTGAGCTGATATGAAGTGAGGGGAGATGCACAAGAACACCGAAACTTGCAGATAAGTACCCATTTGACCTAGCCTTGATGGCTTGATATTAAGAACTCAATTATTATTATTGTTGCAGTTGTTGATAGGTGCCATCGACTTAGTACCAACCCACAGCAACCTTATGCACAGCAGAACGAAACACTGCCTGATCCTAGGCCAACCTCACTACTGTTGCCATGCT
>NW_006408588.1:8144423-8151399 GCF_000296735.1 Chrysochloris asiatica | reverse complement strand
CAAGTACAGATTCCTCATGAGCACAATTAAGTGTTCCGGAACACTCATAATTCGTAATTTTGTCCATAGCTTGTCATGATCCACAAAAGAGAAAGCCTTTGTATAGTCAATAAAGCACAGGTAAACATCTTTCTGATATCCTCTGCTTTCCCCCAAGATCCATCGGACATCAGCAATGATTGATATTCCTTGTTCTGAATCTGGCTTCAACCTCTGGAAGTTCTCTGTCAGTGTATGATTATAGCCGTTTCTGTATTACCTTTAGCAAAACTTTACTCGCATGGGATATCAAAGAGATTGTCCAATGATTTCCGCATTCCGTTGGGTCACCTCTCTTTGGAATGGGCATAAATATGGATCTCTTCCAATCAGTCGGCCAGGTAGTTGTCTTCCAAATTTCTTGGCAGAGATGAGTGAGTACCTCCTATGCCACCTCACTTTCTTGAAAGATTTCAATTTTTATTCCATCAATTCCTGATGCCTTGTTCTTTGCCAAGTCCTTCAATGCATCTTGGACTTCCTCCTTCAGTATCATTGGCTCTTGATCATATGGTACCTCTTCAACGGTTGAACATTAACCATTTCCTTATGGTACAGAGACTCTATGTATTCCTCCCATCTTCTCTCAATGCTTTCTGCATCATTCAATAATTTGCTCACAGACTCTTTCAATAACGGAGGTCAAGGCTTGAATTTATTTTATTTTATTTTTTTTTTTGGTTTTCTGATTCCAGATATTTGCACATTTTGTTGTAATATTTGGCTTTATCTTCTCGAGCTGATCTTTGAAATTTTCTGTTTAGCTCTTGGACTTCCTCATTTCTTCCATTTGCTTTAGCATCTCTACAATAGAGAGCAAGTTTCAGTGTCTCTTCTGACATCCATTTTGACCTTTTCCTTCTTTCTTGTCTTCTCAATGACTCTTTGCTTTCTTCATGTATGATGTTCTTGATGTCATCCCACAGCTCTTCTGGTCTTCAGTCTTTAGTGTTTAGTATATCAAATCTGTTCTTCAGATGATCTCTAAATTCAGGTGGGATGTATTAAAGGTCCTATTTTGGCTCTTGTGGACTTGTTTTCATTTTCTTCAGCTTCAGTTTGAATTTGCATATGAGTAACTGATGGTCTGGTCCACAGTCCGAAAAAGGAAACAAGTGTAAATTTCTAAAATTTGATGAACTTGACCTATACTTATGGATGTAGTAGCTTAAACTACTAACTGAGAAGAAAGGAGTCTTCACTTCATGCATCAATTCTATCCCCTCTGTATATAGGGTAGATAGGGTCGGGCAACTTAAGACACTGGCTACCTAAAATGAGGGTGTGATAATGCATGAAGTCACTGGCTTGTAAGTTTTCAAGAGGCAGTTTAGTTTAAGAGTATGGGAGGGAAGGAAGAATCCCCACTGAATAGTTTTCATCTTGTCTAGACAGGTCTGGTGAAATAGATGTGCAACTGTCACAATTGTAAAAGTAGAAGTTTTGTAAGAAAAACAAGGGAGTGGTTAATCGTACAGTCCAAAAACAGAGGATCCTAGGACCACCTAGGGAGAAAAGCACAAGCAGAACGCGGGACCTTATCCAGAGAAGCAGCGATGCCAGAGATGGAGGCAGAGATGGGGACATGAAAAGAGGGAAGTGCTGAGGACTCTAGATTCAGGGAAACAGAGGGACTAAGAGCTGGTGGCCAGGAGGCAGACTTGCAGAATGTGCCCTATGGAGGTGTAAATTATTATAAATGCCTAGTTGTTTTGTTTTGTTTTCCTTTCCTTTTTAGATAAAAAAAAAAAGGCTAAAGTGATACATTGATACATGGAGGGGATTATAATCATTGTAATCAAACAAGGTATATGATCTGTTGAATGTAAAACTGAGTATCTGCCCTGTAAACTTTCACTCAATCCACAATAAAAACCTTTCAAAAAAAAAGAAAAAAAGGAGTACAACCCTTAAAAAAAAAAAAAAGATTGTTACGATTCAGTTGTAAGTAACTGTTATCATGACTAATTGAGACTGTCACAACTGTAAAGAAAGATACAAGTTTTATAACAAAAACGGGGAGTAGTTAATCTTACAGTCCAGCAACAGAAGACTCTAGAACCATCAAGGGAAAAGAGGACAAGTGGAATACAGGACCCTATCCAGAGAAGCAGTGACACCGGAGATGGAATAAGAGATGGGGAAATGGAGAGAGGGCTGAGGACTCTAGATTCATGGAAAGAGAGGGACTGAGAACTGGCAGCCAGGAGCAGACTTACAGAACATGCCTTTTGGTAGTTTAAATTATTATATATATATATATAACTGAGTATTCAAAAACAAGGTAAAACAAACATAGAGAAATACTGTTAACTGATGGTACACAGAAGGGATTATAAATCATTGTAAAGAAAAGAAG
This sequence comes from Chrysochloris asiatica, assembly GCF_000296735.1. Lineage (NCBI taxonomy): Eukaryota > Metazoa > Chordata > Mammalia > Afrosoricida > Chrysochloridae > Chrysochloris > Chrysochloris asiatica. The sequence goes on along the minus strand of NW_006408588.1, from coordinate 8,149,001 downwards.
TACATGATTTGTTGAATGTAAAACTGGTGATCTACCCTGTAAACTTTCACTTAATTCACAATAAAAACTTCAAAAAATAAATAAAGGATCAAATTGTAGAAGTAAGCAATGAGCAACTACAAGTCATGACTAAAAAGATTTTAACAACTGAATGGAACTCTTAAAATTAAAACAAACAAAAAAACCAAATATGAGTTTTGAAAACATGGAAAATTCCAAGGACACATTTAGCCTAAGATGGTTGTTGTCATTAAATGCCATCAAGTTGCTTCGGACTCACAGCAACCCCATACAGAGTTTCCGAGCAGTGGCTAGTAGGTTTGAACCACCAAGGTCAGCAATCCAATGCTGAAAATTTCTGGATGGCTCTTCTAGCCAAAGACTTTAACTCCCACCAAGTGACTGTATGGGATTCTAATATGGGATTGATCAGGTTTGCTATCTCATGGGGTTTTAAGAAGCCATCTCAGAAGCAGGAATGGGGGATCTCACGACCATCAACAAAAAAAAGCCAAGAGTGAAGTACATCCATTGGACCTCTTTAAAATAGGAGACAGAGAAGTGTGATACCAAAGAAGAGGCGGTGTGACGACAAGGCAGAGAAGTTAAGACAGGAGCAGTTACAGCAGAGCACAAGATAGAGGGTCAGGTTTCCTGGCCCACAGAGCAAGAAAACTGAATGCCTTCAGGCAGGAGGCTCAGCTTGACCGAGTAGCCTCCATGCACTTAATGAGAGCAGTTAGGTTTGCTGACCCTTGGCACTAAAGCCAAGTGCCTCTGGGCTCAGGCTCAGGCTTATGGCTGACTAGCATGCCCTTTGCTTTGAGAATTATCAACAGCACTGAAGTGTAACACTTGCCCAAGAAAGGCAGTGTGGCTGCAAGGTTAAAGACCAGAAAGAGAAAGGAGTATGGGCATGGCTGAGAAGCACTCTTGATTGGAAAAACTGTATCCTGAGCATTTCTGAATTTGGATTTTAACCTGTTAACTTCACTAATAAACCACATCATCTTGAGTATGGTCTGTGAGTTCTGTGTGGACAATACAGTGAATTATTGAACCCAGTAGAGAAACAGGGCGGTACCTGGGGAGACACTTGGTATCAGAATTGGTAAGAATGTTATGCAGGGTGGAAGTGTGTGTGACCCACACCTCTTAGGAATCAGCCTTGGGCTAATGGTTTGATTCTCCTACCACCTTATCAAGTCAGAGATCAGATGTGGCCCCCATGTCATTGTGACACCTGGACAAATTATAGTGAAATGAATCCACGATGCAGTAACAAATCCACTCCTCTATATCTTCTATGTTGTGGTGCAGTAGTTGTAAGATCTTATTAAGAACCAACAATTCTCAAATGTACCAAGAGAAAGCAGAAGATGATATAATAATGCCTTAAACCTATAATTATATACTCAGCAAAGCTATCTTTGAAGAGTAAACACATAAAAGACATGCTCAGTTAAAGTAAAGCTGGGACTTACACTAAGGACGTTTTAAAGAACTTCAGGCAGAATGCAAGAAATTCACCCATAAAAGTCACAGATGCAGTGACAAATCTGTTCCTCTATATATTCTATTCTGTGGCACTGTAGTTGTAAGCACTGAACTGCTAACCTTAAGACTGGCGGTTCAAACCCACCAGGGACTCCACAAAGACCCCATACAGAATAGCTATGAATAAAAACCAACTCTACGGCACTTAACAGAAACATTTTTGGTTGTTGCCGTGAGGGGTGTTACTGACATCTAATGGATAGAGGCCAAGGATGCAGCCAGCATGCTACAATGACAAGTTAGTCCCCTGCAACAAGAATTATCTGGTCCAAGATGTTAATTAGTGCCAAGGTTAGGAAACCTGATCCAGAAGTTGTTGTTTCTAAGTGCTGTCGAGTCGACTCTGACCCACAGCGACCCTGCACAGGGTTTCCGAGGTTGTAAATCTTTACGGGAGCAGAAAGCCTCATCTGTCTCCTGCGGAACAGCTGGTAGTTCCGAACTGCTGACTATGAGATTAGCAGCCTGACTCGTAACCACTACGCTACCAGAGCTCTGAGTAACAAAATTTCAAATATTTCAAATTGAGGAAACTCATCTCACCTTGTTTGTTTTACTGATAGAAAGAATCTCCTATAAAGTTGCTATTTTATATGCACAGGTATTAAGGATTATTTTCCTATTCACTTTAAAGAGAATGCCTAGACTATCACTTCACCCATTATCAAATATCAATATATAAATACATTTCAGAGTCAAATATAAATACATTTACTGAAACCAGGACTATGTTTTCTTGGTCTTTTATAGATGTCATAGTTCACACATTAATATGGATATTATCAAGAGATTACCACTAGAATTAGCCTGAAATTTTACCATCTCCCTTCCTGCATTATCTACATTTACCCTTCAAATTACATGAACTCATCCCTTCACTACGAGCTAGAATTGACTCAACTGCACTTAACAACAACATCCCTTCATTTTAATTCATAATTTAATTCACCATTGTTTTCTCCATCGCCTCATGCAAGCCTTTAATAAAAGTTTGTGAAATGGCTATAAAAACAGGGAACAAATAACAAAGCCCTTTATAAATCATAAAATGTAAATTCACTTTTTAATTCATTCGTTTTTAAAAGTAAGAATATCTAAACCTGTGTGGCCCAATATGCTATGGCAAAAAGTTTAATTAAAATTCAAAATTTCATTCCTTAGTTCCACAGCTACAATTCAAGTACTCAGTAGCCTAGTGACTACCACAAACAGAGAACACGCCCATCATGACAGAAGTTCTACTGAACAGTGCTGGTGCTGGCTCTCTGAGTGTTAAAACTAGGGCACATTCTGCAAATTCTAGTAAGAGTCTGCAGAATTTGGCACAGAGAATTAAAATAACATTAACTTATTTATTCTAACAGTCTTATTTTTAACGTAGTTATAGCCCAGGAAAATAAATTATATGCCACTTAAAAACAACACAAATATTAAATACTTTGCTTAGGTAAGAGTTTGAAGCCATAATTATCATTAAAGAATTCAATTAAATATTTACTGATTATCACCAGGAGCCCCGGTGTGGTGCTGTGTGTTAATACACTGGACGTCAAGGTTGGTTAGAATCACAAGGTCACGCTCACCAGTTGCTCCTAGAAAATCTTATACCGGGGTAGCCATGGTTGGGAACCGACTTGATGGCATATAACAACAACAATCAACCAAATATGCCAGGCATTGTGGTAGAAAATGGGGATTCAAAGTTTAGTTAAGTTACAGTTTTCGCCTTAAAAAAAATTATCCATTAAACCCAAAACTATGACAAGACGTGTAAGAAATACATACATACATATAAAAAAAATTCAATGTACAGGGAAAACCTCCTTCTAGGCCTCAAACTCAATGAGAACCATGAACAGTATAGTAAGCTCGCTTGTGACCACTTGCGTCTACTTAAGAGTAGAAGTGTGGGAAAGGGAACAAATAAGACATAGGCTGAGTCTGGCAAAGTTCCACTGGTACCCACTGACCTAGAGATGAGAGATAAGAGGAAGGGCTGCCTGGTCTGAAGCTTAGGAAGATGTGTGAACACCTGAGCCTTTGTTCACTGACTTACCCTGGGGGCTAGGGCTGAGAGTAAAGTGGCCAGCTGGTCTGAAGTGCAAGGAAGTATGCATGAATCCCCAAACTTGCAGCTAGTACTCATCTGACCTAGCTTGAATAGCTAGTTGCCAATAACTCAAACTGAGGAAGATAAAGATGTTTGATACTAAGAACAAGTGCAAATTGCTAAAATCTGATGAACTACACTTTTGTCTATGGATGCAATGACTCAAAATTCCAACTGGAATGGAAGGATTCTTTATATCAAGGAGTAATCTTGTTTCCTCAGTGTTCTGGGTTGACGGGAATAAGAAATTTATATATTGGCTATCAAAAATGGGGGAAGGAGGAGGAACAAACAAGATGGCAAATCGGGTGGACGTACAGCAGAGAACTCCGCCAACAACAACACAGAATACCCGACCAAGCAGGCTCAGGGGCTGGTCCCAGAACTCTGAACCACATATAAAGGAATACTTTAGAAGGTTGGAGGCTCACAGCTGGGGGAATTTGTGGCAGAAGCAAGAAATCCATTGCTTTCTAGTCCGGGACGCTCGGCTCCTTCAGGAGCCGCCATCTTGGGTGAGACAACATGGGGGAAGGATCAGAGCGGCCACAGACGCCTGGGAGAATCGCAGAGATAAAGGTGTGGCCATTCTTTTCTTTTGGTATCTGTTCATTGGTCCCTTGCTGTCTGTGCACCTCCATTCTGGAGACTATAGGGGTGCCTGAGTTAGTGGGTACCCCAGCCCCACCCTCGGAGGGTTCTACTACGCATGCGCACAGATCTCATCGAAATTTAAAGAGACAATTTCCAATTAAAACCAAACGGCCACAGCCGGCCCTGAACTGTTTCAACTAGAAAAAAGGACTGAACGAGGATTGTGGAGCGGGACAAGCAGACAAAAGAGGAAACAGGCCAAAAATTAAATCCTAAGTTACGTCAAAACGACCAACAGGGGTATCTTGAAACTTCTC
>NW_006408588.1:8142339-8142808 GCF_000296735.1 Chrysochloris asiatica | reverse complement strand
AATACTAAAATCCTTGACTGCCTTATGAATATTAGTTTCCCTTGCCTACTATTGTAAAATAGACACTAGAGTGGTATAGAAAGGAATGTTGGGAAACATGATTAGAGAAGACTTGTAAGCCTGTCTTCACCCTATAACTGACTGGAATACCTCAAAAGGGTTCTACAACTTGCCCAGTGAAATAGGCCTTGCGCAAAGCCTTTACAGAGTATAGGACCTTAGGTGGAATCCTGAGTCCCATCCACAATCTTGTGAGGTGAGACATTCCCACTAGAAAGGACAAGCAGACTGGAACAGCTACAGTGACAAAAGATACATCTTCATGATGAACCTGACCTATACGCAGAGCGGTAGTTACTCTAAATACCAACAGAGAGGGAAAGAGTCTTCATATCAAGTGTCCATGCTATCCGCTCTGTGCACAGGGTAGATAGGGACATTGGCTATCTAAAATGAGGGGGAAATAAAG
>NW_006408588.1:8135899-8141772 GCF_000296735.1 Chrysochloris asiatica | reverse complement strand
TGTAATGAAACAAGTTATATGAATGGTTGAATGTGAAACTGATGATGTGCCCTGTAAACTTTCACTCAATCCACAATAAAAACCCTAAATTAAAAAAAAAAAATGGGGGGAGGAGGCAGAGCTATAAAAACATAAAGTGGCTGGTTTACACACTTTAATGAATGTGCTGAGTTGCAGATGAAAGGGGTAAGGTAAAATCCCCACTAAATAGTGTCCCTCTTTCCCAGATGGATCTTATGACTCAGTTGTGAACAACTGTTAGTAGGATTAAGTGTGACTGTCACATGTGTAATTGTAGAAGATGTGTAGGTAAAAAAGAGGGAGTAGGTAATCTTTCAATTCAGGAACCGACACTCCCAGAACCATCAAGAAGGATAAGTGAAGTGTGAGATCCCTACCTAGAAAAAACAGCAAAAGTAAAGACTGCGGTTGTAGGCCTGCAGGCAGAAGGCCGTCTGCCAGAATATGCCCTTGTACATTTAAATGAATATGGATTTTTTCGGTTTGTAAGTGTACATCAAATATTTTCACCTTGTTCATTTGTGAAATACAATATGTAAATGGGAAGCCACAGGGAAAAGTAGCATAACTGTTGTAGGGAAATCATAATCACTGAGATGAAACAAAGTGGTTTGCTAAATGTAGAGCTGATGACCTTGTCTGTAAACCTTCACCCAATTAATAACTAAGTTTAAAAAAAAAATTTCAATGCACTAAGAATGTAGCTGTAGACATTTGATCTCTTTGAAAACAATGCCTTGATTCTACTGGGACAAATAGGAGGAACAAATTTCGTAGATTTTTCACTGTAAAAAGAAAGCATTATATAATAAAAGCAATCAGGAACAACCACTAGTTTGACCCAAGGTAAATTACTGAAATGCTTTGTGCTTGATTTTCCACACCTAAAAATGTTGTACCTCCTATATAAGATCATAAAACTACAAGGACAATCGTTAAGAGCGTTAACATAAACCACAAAATATTCACTCCATATAAGGAATCAAAATAAGCTTAGACTTTTTTTTAACTCATATCCCTGAAGTACTGTATGTGATTGTAGCAGTTTATATTACTGTTTCACCCTCAATTCAATGATCAGAGTTGACATTCTCTCTTGGTGCTACAGGATAACACTAGACTGCAAACCATGAAATAGGAGGTTCAAATCCACCAGCCTCTCCTTGGAAACCTGATATAGGGTCACTGAGTAAAACCAACTCAACAGCACTTAACAGCAATTAAGACCGAAACAACAAAAACACACACAAAAAAAACCTAGCACTGCTGCAGGCATATTATGTAATTTGACCATTAATGTAGAATGTCAATCATCCAGTAACAGATGCTATTTGCCAGACATTACACTCAGCATTTTATATGGTTATTCCATTTAATGCTCAAAACAACCCTCTGAGGGAACTACAAATCACCATCCTACAGAAAAGGGCATGGGAACAAAGAAATCTCCTTCTCAAGGTCAAAGTTAAAGTTGAAATTTCAAACCAACTAGTTGGGACTCCAAAGCCAGCCTTCTTCACTAAACTATACTTGCTCTGGATCAGTCTCTGGGTAAAGAGAATGTTTTGAAAAGTAAGAAAAAAAATGAGGCAAACTCACCGTTTTTAATTCCATCAGGACTTGTTCATCTACTCCATCATCCAGAAATATGTCTCTCACATCATTAATAACATCTTCAATCACAGATCTGTATAATTTAGGCTTTAAAAGAAAAACGAGACTGTTGAAAATCTTTTTCACATCAAAATGCTTAAGTTTTCACAATTTTAAAGCAAATCATTAATATAATCATTTTAGTGGATTAATGTATCAGACTGCAAGGTCGGCAGTTCAAGTTCACCAGCGGCTCCTTGGGAACCCTATACAGGGTTGCTATGGGTCAGAATCGACTCGACGGCACTTAACAACAAACGTAATTTAGAAGGTATGACTGAAGAAATGGCCAATTTAATGATCATATGCCTTAGCTGAACAAGGATAACTGAAAAGGTATTATAGAACTGAATTATTTGATAACTAAATAATGTTGCTAAGATGCCACCCTCACAGCTGTTGCTATGTTTGTGCAAACTGGTGCAACCACTCTATCAATCCAAGAACAATGTTCTTCTCCAGATACTGCAGATTTGATTCCAGACCACTGCAATAAAGTCAATGAACATCAAAATAAAGCAAGTCATAAGACTTTTGGGCTTCATAAAACATGTAAAAGTTACATTTCCACTGTACATTAGTCTATTAGAGAAGCCCTAGTGCAGAGTGGGTTAAGTGTTAGGCAGCTAACTGAAAAGTCAGCAGTCTGAACCGACAAGGTGGAATAACTAAAAGTTAGAAGGTTCACATCTACCAGCTATTTAGTGGAAAAAATATGAGGTAATCTACTTCCTTAACAATTCACAGACTCAGACACCTGTGAAGCAGTTCTACTCTGCCCTATATTGTCACAAAGAGTCGAAACAGACCAAGGGCACAAGGTTTGGTTTGGGGTAATCTATTAAGCAGGCAACAGCATTATGACAACCTTGAAATATTTTGAGAATTACCAAAATGTGACACAGACAGTAAGTGAGCAGCATTCTATTGATGCTGACAGACTTGCTTAACATGGGATTGCCAAACTTTCCATTTGCAGGGGGAAAAAAGTTAAAAACTGAAGTGAAATAAAGCACAGAGCAATAAAATGAGGCATGCCTGTATACTGTTTGTATTATTTGACATTACTATTACTGTAAGGAGCTCTGGTAGCGTAGTGGTTACGAATCGGGCTGCGAGCCTTAAGGCCAGCAGTTCGAAACTACCAGCCGCTCCGCGGGAGAAAGATGAGGCGTTCTGCTCCCGTAAAGATTTACAGCCTCGGAAACCCTGTACAGGGTCGCTATGGGTCGGAACTGACTTGACGGCACTTAACAACAACATTACTGTAGGAATTACTTAGAAGCTGGCTTCTAGATTACTGCCACAAGGATAAAATGAAAATAGATATGAAGGCAGTTTCCAACTTTTTTAAAACTAAAAGAGAAAGAACAATTTGTCCAACTCACATCCTATTTTTAACATGTTAGATGAAAGGAAGTTTGCAGCCAGACTAGTAAAACTAGAGCTGCCTTTATTATCATATGAAAACAGTTTCAACAGTTCTTAAAAAAAAAAAAAAATTTTTTTTAAATCTTTGTCATTATTTATGTTTTACACCTTGTTTAAGATGCAAGTTACTAGCTAACCAATAAAGCCAAGAATTTGTTCTCCTAAGCAAACCTCAAGGAGGAATTACTATTTCAGTAGCATTCTTATCCAAAATACTGTTATCACAGGGGATCCCTCAAAGAATACGCAATATTATCTGGCCAAAAATATGAACCGAGTATGCTGCAGCAAGCCCCCTTCATCATTAAAAACTATTCCTTTCTTTTCATTACAACCAGAAAAACAGTTCATGCATCTTAGTTCCCACCCTTACTGTGCCCCTGAATAGACCTTTCAATTTTGCTAAATCTGCCTGTAGACTTGAGTTATTTGTAAAATGTGCATCTTTGCAGAGCCTACTAATTTTAACATTCTGATTCTACCTGTAAGTGAATGACTATGGGAATCTTCTACAAATATTAGCGGCTTAACTATTTAATTATAAAACTACATAAAGCTGTTTTATTTTATTTTATTTTTTTTAACAACTATAAAGAAGCATACATCCTTAAACTGGTAATATAAATCTCAAATTGATGATATAAATTATTTTTTCAGCAAACGAGATGCTGTTTTGGTGCTCCTAAAGTTAGTTAACCCCAAATTTTCATTGGCAATCCAAAAGTCTGGTAGTCCCAACTTAATGAACCAAATTTTGTTTTAAGATTTTGCTTTTTTAACCTTAAGTGAGTGTATGACCTGAACACTGAAAGTGGGAGGGAAATGTGTACTCTTCATGAAGTATCTATAATGCAGTAAAATTGTTCCCAAGTTGCCAAATCCTCAAAATATTGATTCTTTAAAGTGTATGGGTGCATAGACACCATTTAATACAAGCAATTTCCTAATCATCATTTAAAATTCTAAACTTTACTTGAGCTAACGTTTTTCTTTTGCTTAATGCAAGATAACTTAGGAGCTATTCAGATCTTAAAAACAGGTACATAACAAGGCAATTAGAGGCATTATGAAGACATTAATTAGGTTTCTCTGGTGTATCTAAAATGATTCACGTTATATAATACTTTGGACCAAAAGATCAATACTACAGCAATTAAAATAATTTTTTAAGCCCAGAATACACAGCAATGTTGGAAAGAATTGTGGGTTAATTTTATACTGAAGGGAGTCCTGGTGTGGTGCTGTAGGATAAGCACTAGACTACTAAACAAATGTTGGAGGTTCAAGCCCACTAGCCGATCCTCAAAAAACCTATACAGGGTCGCTGAGTCAGAATCGACCCAGGCACTAGACAACAAACAACAACCATGTTACTATTCAGTGTCATAAAAGCAGTCTACATTTATTTTTAATTTTTTAAGATTCCGTTTGCACTAACCACATCTCTTCATCCGCATGACTCACAATTCCCCTACAATATAAATGTTTTGTGGACGCAAAATCTTAATCAAGCTTTAGCCACTAATCTATTTCTTTGAAACTCTCGCTTCTTCCCTTATTTATGGGCAAAAAACATAATGAAATAATCAAAAAAGGAAACAATGGAATACTAGCAGTTACCTTTGCAGCTGACAAGTATAAAGCATTTTTAAATTTCCCGACAATGAAGCACACACCTCCCAATACATAAAGCCATCTAAATTAAAAGTCTCTTTCAAAATAAAAATAGCAGTGACAGTAATTTCCGAATTGTTTTCCCGTGGCAAACAAAAAAGGCAAACCCCTAAGCTACTGCATCCAAACAAACATTGGGGATTCAGTACGCAACCCCAGTTAGGTGCAAAAATGAGAGCGCTAAGAAAAGAGCCCGGGAATAAAAGGAGCTCGGCACGCGCAGCCTCTCGCCTCGGGAGCACGCACCTCCCAGCCCCGCTCGCAGCAGCTCTCACTATTTAAAGCCGGATCTGGTGTTTAAATGGAGAGGCGGTGACGTAGGCCTGAAAAGCACCTTCCCATCCTGGCAGAGTCTATATTAGAGAGCGGCAATGGCTCTATATAAACAGGGCAGCCAAAGGGAGGAGGACCACAAGGCTCAGGGACTGAAAGGCAGGCTAAGCGGCCGCAGCCATGATGGATCGACCCGAGTCGCCAACGGTACGGTGTCGGGCGGCCGCGGGCTGCTCTGCGGCACTCGGGACCGGGCAAAAAACGTGTTTTATTGTCACAATAAAAAGAAGAGTCGGTGGACTCGGGCTCACATTGGGTCGGGGGCGGAAAAGGTTATGGATGTGACTGCTTTTTGCAAACCTACGTGATCGCTAGTAACCAAAAAGGGACAAACGGGGGAGAGAAGTAGGCACATTTTAAGACGAAAGCAGGGGCACTTGGAGCACTGTAGGCTTTTGGGGGGTTTGTTTTTGGTGCTTTTGCTAGTCGGAGATACGATGAGGGTTTTGCTTCCCCTTCGCCATTTTACCGATTCCGAAAGAACCGAGATAAGTACTTTTCAACCTTCGTCCTTTTCCCCTCAAACGTAAAATGGCCCCAGTGAAGGGTCCGAAAGTCTAACCGCCAGGAACCCCCCGAGTGGCCCCCGAAGCGGCCAGCAGCCTTCCCCTGCGTTACAGTGGAGCACGGCGGGGCTTGGGGCTTCGCCCAACTCCCCAGACACGGCTTTTTTTGTGTGGCGGCTGCTCCGGGAGCCCCAATCTGGGGACGCGGCGGCTCCCCTCCTCCCTCCCGGCGCGAGGGTCTGGGGCCGGGCCGCG
>NW_006408588.1:8129682-8135784 GCF_000296735.1 Chrysochloris asiatica | reverse complement strand
GCCCGAGGCGGGAAGCGGCGACGGCGCGGGCGGCAGAGGAGCGTCGAGGCCGGCTGTCGCCGCCGTCCCCGCCCCCGCCCGGCCGTTGCGGCCGCCTGCACGAAGCCCCCGCCGGCCACCGAACCACGTCCTTACCACGGTGTTTGTGTTTGCCGAGTTCGCCATTTCCACACACAACACAAACAAGAAGGGGGGGGGGGGGACCCCGAGAAAACAAGATAAAAACAAAACCAAAAAGGAAACAAAACCAAAACACCCGGAGGGTGACCCAAGCCACCGCACAACTGGGGGAGAAAAATATAAAATCGGATCCTGAAGGAGTAAGAGGGGAGCAGGAGGGGGCACTCCTCCCGGAGCTAAAAACCTCGAGAATCGCCTTTCCAAAAAATAAAAATAAAAAAAGCAACGACCCTAGAGGAGTCCGGGGGGCGTTGCCCTCTCCCCACCCTGCGCGAAGGAGGGAAACCACCACCGGTCACCGCTCCCCGCGCCGCCGCTGCCGCCACCGGCTGCAGCTCCAGCCGTCCGGTCCGCCTGCTTCTCCCCTTTATATAGCAAGCCAACGAGCTGCGCGAGCCACCGCCGCCGCTCCGCCGAGAGACAGGGCGGAGGGGAGGGAGGGGCGGAAAAGGCGGGGCTGAGCGCGAGACACCGCGAGAGCCGCATGCGCAGGCGAGCTAGGGCGGAGGCTGCCTCGGGCCGTGAAGGGTGCTGGGCCGGTGGAGCTCGGGGACTGGAGTAGTGAAGTCGAACCGCCACTTCCTCAAGTATCGCGTGATCACGTGGTTGACACTCAGACGGAAGTCCTCGGCAGACCATTTGGGATGAGAAACATGCAAAGCAATGCTGGAAAAGGCACGAGTTCTAGTAATAATGGTGTCTAAAGCTGAGTGGTTCCGCCTCCTGCCAGACTTTTCCGCGCCATCCGGCGCTGAAGGGGCTGCGGAATAGGAAAAGAACTGGCGGCGCCTGGGTAGGAATGGCCGCGGAGGAGTGCGGTCACGTGGACAACTCGGCCTTGGCGCGCTCTGACTTTTAAGTGCGGAGTCATCTCCCAGCCGCAACCGAGAACGCACTGAGAGCTTCTCGAGCGGACTTTCTGTCCGTTTGTGATAACCAGAAACTGGCTGAGGCATAAATCGGCTTACGAAGTTCCCCAAACCTTTGACCTCTGGTTAATTCACTCACTTTATTTAAATGACTTTTCACGTTCGTGGAAAGGCTGAGAAATAAAACGAAACACCACTGGATTATGAAAGCACGATAACTTTTACTGATATATATATATATGGAGCTCTGGTAGCGTAGTGGTTACGAATTGGGCTGCGAACCTTAAGGTCAGCAGTTCAAAACTACCAGCCACTCCGCGGGAGAAAGATGAGGCTTTCTACTCCCGTAAAGATTTACACCCTCGGAAACCCTTACAGGGTCGCTATGGGTCGGAACCGACTCGATGGCACTTAATAACAACAACAAATATATATATATCCCCCCCTAAAAAAATACTGAATCCACATGGCCAACGTGTAGTAACAAATCATATCTGAAATCACATGCTCTTGACTCCTGTGGCATCTAAGAGAGTCGGCAGAAAATGCCCATGTCTTGGAGTGTAATTCATCTGGCTTTTGTACCTCTGCCCAAGCAAATTCTCCTTTTGTATCAATATTTTACATGGAGCTCTCTTTAGAACACAGACCTCACAGAACCTAATTTTATGAGAGTCAGAATGAGAATGAGGAAGTTTATCAAAAGGCAAATAAAAACAAACTGCCAAAATTTTAGCGTGATAGTCATATTTAAATGAATATCAAAGGCATTTTATCCAAGGTAGGAAAACATGCAGCCTCCAGGACTTGAAGGAATGGATTAGAGAAAGCCTAGTCCATTGGAATTCAGAAATGGGAGATGAGTTTGTGAATAGGTATAAACCTTGAGATTTCTTCTAACACTATCGGATTGTCCACAACTCTTCCCACTCCACTACTTCACAGCTGACTGCACTGCTGCTTGTCTGGGGCCTTAATAAATGTATACACAAAACCATAGCATTTGGGAAATACGATAAAAAATTATGATACCACGAAATTTTGTAATTCATTTAACATTTAGGTAACAACCAGAAAAGTTACACAAAACAATACCTTTCTGTTCAGCTTCACTGCATGTTACTTAAGAGAACACTCTTGGTGTAGCTTTGTAGGATCAGCACTGGAATGCAAACCACAAGGTCTACAGTTCAAACCCACCAGCTGCTCCTCAGAAACCTGTACAGGCTCACTATGAGTCAGAACCAACTCAATGGCACTTAACAACAACAACAGTACTTCCATTTATACACACTCCCAACTCTTTGTACATACCACCTCTCACCTTCCACCTTCTTATGGTCCCAACAACTCTGTATTGTTAACTAAATGAGCAAATGCTTTGCCTTGGGTTAAGGTTGACACTACTACAGACTGATAGAATCTCTCATCCACGTGCATAATAAAATGGCTGCTTGCCACGCTTTAGCTCTCCTTCTCGGACCCTCTCTTCCTACCTACTGGAACTTCCTCTCTCTACCTGCACGGCATCCCTAGACAACCTATCGCCTACCTCCACTACTCTCAACCCTGTCCTCTTTAACCAGTATAAAAACCCCTCTCCAGCAACATGCGCTTTCTCTTGCTCTCTTTCCTCCTGACCCTCAATAAAACCTTACACGTGGGTGTTTGTGTTCTGGCTCATTCCATCTCACACAGACAAGTTGTTGTTAAGTGCCTGTGAGTGGGTTCCGACTCATAGCGACCCTGTACAGGGTTTCTGAGGCTGTAAATCTTTACGGGAACAGAAAGCCTCATCTTTCTCCCACGAAACAGCTGGTAGTTTTGAATTGCTGACCCTGAGGTTAACACTAGGTTACCAGAGCTCCTTACTACAGACAAGAGGTGGGGAGAATCCATGAAATTTGCTCTCCACGGCAGTGTAAATGGTTAAAACACTGGCAGCTTGACTGCTAATAGAGAGATTGGCTGTTGGAGTTCACCAAGAGATGCCTCAGAGGTCAGACCATCTGGAAAGCCTCTGGAATACATTTCTACTTGGACACACATGGGATTACCATCAGACAAACTCAGAGTCAACTCGATGGAAATGGGTTTAAGGTGATTGATAGAGAACACTGGTCACATTCGTGGTTCTGTGGTAGTGACAGTCACATCTGAAGTACCCAACAACCCATGCCTTCGTTCTGTGAGAGAGCTCACACAGATAAAACTAAACATGCAGTCAATTCGGTTCCTGGCTGAAAACCAGCACCCATTATCAATGGTGCTTTGCATGTGGCCGTAATGCTGAAGGTTATTTGTCCATTATCGGTTGGTGGTGGTGGTGGTGTTTGCCACAGAGTTGGTTCTGACTCATAGCAACCCTGTATAGGGTTTCCAACGCTGTAAATCTTTACAAAAGCAGAAAGCCTCATTTTTCTGCCCCCAAGGAGTGGCTGGCAGATTCAAACTGCTGACCTTGAGGTCAGCAACCTAATTAATAACCCACTATGCTACCAGGAGTCCTGATGTGGTGCTGTAGAATCCACACTGGGCTGCTAACCACAAGGCTGGCAGTTCAAACCCAAGAGTGACTCCTTAGAAACCCTATGCAGGGTCACTATGATTCTAACCTGACTTGATGGTACTTAAGAACAACAGTAGTGATGTTCAGCACCAGCTTTCAGCAGAGCTTCCAAACTGCAGTGGACTAGGAAGAAAGGCAGAGAATTTTATTTCTGTAAATCAATCAGTGAAAACCGGGTGATCAAAGTGGTCTGATCCCCAGCTGATCAGGGAGATGGCAAGGAACCAGGCTACATTTTGTTCCACCAGGCACTGTGTCACCATGAGTCTAAGTCCAATTTGGTGGTGGTGGTGGTGATGGTGGTGTGCTGTGGAGTCAGTTTCTACTCATAGCAAACCTGCGAAAGGTTTCCCAGGCTGTAAACTGTTACGGGAGCAGAAAGCCTCATCTTTCTCCCCTGGAATGGCTGGTAGTTTTGAACTGCTGACAAGTCACGTGAAAAAGAACCTTGAGGTTAGCAGCCCAACTCAACTTGACAGTCACTAACAACATAGACCTATCAATCAGTTACAATGTAAGGGCCTTTTTTAGATCTTTCTTCAAATAAACTAAAAGAAACTGATGACAATTATGGAAATCCAAGCACTATTTATTTAGGAAAATTAAAGAGACTGATAAATGTTGAAGTTTAATAATGGATCTACTTTAAAATACCCTTCCTTGTCTTTCAAAATACACATGCTGAAAATTTCTTAAATGAAATAATATGAATCTGGGACTTGCTTCAAAACAATACAAAAGTGGAGGCAAATTTGGCCATGACTACATAATTGTTGTTATTGTTATGTGCCGTGGAGTCGGTTCCAACTCAGAGTGACCCTGCACAGGGTTCCCGAGGCTATAAATCTTTATGGGAGCAGAAAGCCTCATCTTTTCTTCCGCAGAACAGCTGGTAGTTTTGAACTGCTGACCTTGAGGATAGCAGCCCGATTCGTAACCACTATGCTACCAGAGCTCCTTTGACTACATAATAGTTGACACTAAGTGAAGGGTCCTATCTTAGTTACTTAGTGATGCCTAAACACAACTACCACAATAGGGTGATTTTAAGAACAGAAATTTATTTTCTCACCATCCAAGTGGCTAGAAATTCAGAGTAGCTCTCCAGAGGAATTTCCTTGTCTGTTTCAGCTTCTAGTCCAACCAAAACACACCGTCATCAATCAAGACAGTTCTAACTCATAGTGACCCTATAGGACAGGTTAGAACTGTTCTATTGCTCCTGAGGGTTTCGGAGATTACATCTTCACAAGAGCAGACGGTTTCATCTGTTTCCCTCAGAAAGGCTGGTGAATTTGAACCACCGACCTTACAGTTAGCAGCCCAAAGCTTAGCTTAGTGAACTTCCATAAAGATTACATTCAAGAAAACACTATGGTGCAGTTCTACTCTAACACATGAAGTTGACCTGAGTAGAACTGACAGCAACAGGTTTGGTTTCTTTGATTGAGGGGCCAGGACTTCCATACACATTTTTGGGAGACATGATTCAATGTATAACCCACCCCCTGCTATGGAGTTTATTACAACACATAGGGACCCTCCCTGTATAGGGTTTCTGAGGCTTTAAATCTTTACCAGTGCAAAAAAATCTCTTCTTTCTCCTGCAGAACAGCTGGTGGGTTTGAGCAGCCTATCTGTGGTTAGCAGTTCAGTGCTTCCATAAACAAACATGTTGCCCAGGAGTCGATTTCAACTCAGGAACCCTGTAGGACAGAGTAGAACTGCCCCCTTGTGTTTCCCAGCTTGTAAACCTTTGAAGAAGCGACTGCCACACCTTTCTCCAATCTAGTGACTGGTGGGTTCAAACTGCCAAACTTTTAGTTGGCAGCTGAGCACTTAACCACTGTACCACTAGAGTTCATATAACAGGTACATTTGGATTTATTAGTCTATTCTACCAATGAAGTATTATTTTACACTCAGTGATGGTTCTTTTCCACGTGTCTTGTCTTCCGGTCAAAAGACTTCATCAGTATTCCCAAGAAGGCCTGGTGTTGTGCTATAAATGTAATTAATATTAAACACTATTTAATTACATGGGTTTCCTCTTTCGCTAATTCTTGGATCTCAGCTATAGTATGTCTCATCTTGAAACACAAATTAAACAGCTATGATTTGACTATTAAAAATGAATACATTTATGGGGTGCTTGCTCATATAGTTTTGTAAAAATATTCTTCTAGTGACCAAATGATCTTTGATTTATTTATCACCATTGTCTTCTTACTGGGGAGATCTGTAGCTCCATAGGATAAGCACTGGACTGTGAACCACAAGGTTGGCAGTTCAAGAACACCAGCCTCTCCATGGGAGAAACAGGAGATTTTCTGTTCCCAATGCAAAGGTTGGGAGCAAAGAGGAAGGATCAGTATTTGGAAAATATGGCTTTGGTGATAGAAATGATACTGGAGAACGCATGATAAGAGTTCTGCAAAATCAATGATTTGTTCATTTCAAATACCTTCTTTAGACAGCATAAGA
>NW_006408588.1:8125324-8126996 GCF_000296735.1 Chrysochloris asiatica | reverse complement strand
ACTCTGGTCTCCAAATGATTCTTTCTCTCTCGCCTCTCCAGACATCCCACCTAGAGTTAGTCTGAGAAGGGAAAATGTCAGCCACTGAGCAGTCTGTCTGGCAGTTTGCATCAAGCCCAGGTGTCTGTCATCTTTGTCTCTGTTTTCTCTGTCTTCTTTGTGTCTGTTCTCTCTCTCTCTCTCTCTCTCTCTCTCTCTCTCTCTCTCTCTCTCCATCATCACCGGACACCCCATCTTCGGGTACCCACCCCCTTGCCGAGGCCAGATCCCGGCAGAAATGGATTGGCCAAATGGCAGCATCGATGGACTCAAGCATGGCAACAGTAGTGAGTTTGGCCCAGGATCTGGCAGTGTTTCGTTCTGCTGTGCATAAGATTGTTAGGAGTCGGTACTGACTCGATGGCACCTAAAAACAACAACAACAACAAAGATTTACAGCCTCAGAAACTGAGTTGAAACCAACTTGAAGGCACTTACCACTAACAATAACTATCTTCTTATTTATATGCCTTCAACTTGATATGAGAGAATTCTGCATGAACAACTTTCTAATAAAATACATGCTAGCAGGTAAAGTAAATCTCTAGTTAGTCTACCAACTACATTTTAATAGAGAATTATTACTGAAACAGAGACTAAGTGGGCTGGTTTGAGTGCCTCTCCAGAACCTTCCTGTCTCTGATAGTAGAGGTTATAAGTAGAGGCAGCAGAGATTCTAAAAGGAGAGGTGCAGGATTATTACAGATTTCAGACCAGAACGAAAGTAAGAAATCTGATTAAATGCTAAGAACTGGTCTTTCTTTTCAAATGGTAATTGTGTGAAATTCAAGGGATGCAATCCAAATATCTTCTTGAGATGGAGACTTTGAAGAATGTTTTTTGGTTGGTTCTTAAAAAAAAAAAAATTGCTAATAATGAAATTCGTTAAGTCCCGTTGAGTCTGTTTCAACCCTTTGCCAGCCAAACCATAGCATAGGGTTTCCAAGGAGCGCTTGGCATGGTTGAACCGTCAACCCTCTGTTAAATCTGACCTTGTGGTCCAGTGCTTATCCTACAGCGCCACACCAGAACTCCAATAATGAGATGTTGTTGTCATTAAGTGCCATCAAATCGGTTCTGACCCACAGCAACCCAGTATAGGGTTTCCAAGGAGCAGCTGGTGAACTTGAGCTGTCAACCTTGCAGTTCAAATGACTTTGCAGTCCTGCTCGTTAACCCGCAGCACGACACGGGGACTAGGACTCCAATAATGAGATAGCTAGAGCAAAAAGAATACATGTTTAAGCCAAAAGGAAAAAAAAAGGAGAGAATTTGACATTTTGTATTCTCTATCTAATTGGAGTCCTGGTGTGGTGTTGTGGGCTAGCTAATGTGTCAAACTGCAAAGTCATTTGAACTGCAAGGTTGGTGGTTCAAGCTCACAAGCTGCTCCTTGGAAACCCTGTACAGGGTCGCTATGGGTCAGAATTGACTTGACGGCACTTAACAACAACCTAATTGAAAAGCAATTATTATAATAATAAGTTTATATGACAGTCTTTGGTTTTTAAAAAATTATCTCAAGTTATATCCTTTAGAGTTGTAATAATCTTACAGTGATGGTAGTAATGTGCCATGGAGTCAGAGATACCATATGAACAAGAGCCAATGATACTCAGAGAGGAAGTCCAAA
>NW_006408588.1:8119390-8123599 GCF_000296735.1 Chrysochloris asiatica | reverse complement strand
AGTTCAAACAACTTTGCAGTCTGACGCATTAGCCCACAGTAATATTATCCTTTTTGATGAATAGAAAACTGAAACTCAAATTAAGTAGTGGCTTAATCCAAGGTCATATTGCTATTACTGGTGATGTCATAAAAGATACAGATTTAGGCTTTCTACGTATTTTAGAGATAAAAAGCTGCAGGTCCAAGAGAATGTGAAGGATTTGAACTAGATTATATTGTCTCCTGAGTTTTTCAAATATATGCTAATGATATAATGTGTTAAATTTCATTTGGAAGGAAAGCAGTCCTAGGGTACACAAATTTAAGATTTGAGATTTTGAGATTTTTGTCCCAGTAAATATAATTGCCCTTATAACAGCATCATCAAAAAGCATTTATTAAATCACCTAGAATAACTGATTCATGTTGCTACATCAGAATAAAATCACCACTTTGCTGGTGCAAATTGCACTAACTCAATTATTGAATTTGTCAAGAACAATCATTTCTACCCATATTCTCTATAATAAAAACATTTTGGTCTCGCTTTATAAATTGCATATTAAATGTTTTCATGAAACAAAAAAAATGTTGGATGTCCATTTTTAGTGGTAGGAAATTAGGAAGGGAAATTCTTTCTCTTTTACCTATTGGATTAGTGGTATAAATCCCACTGGGGATGGTTGGTGGTGGTGGTGTGCCGTGGAGTAGATTCCAACTCATAGTGACCTTGCATAGCATTTCCAAAGCTGTAAATCTTTACAGGAATAGAAAGCCTCATCTTTTCCCCCATGAAACAACTGATAGTTTCAAACTGCTGACTTTGAGGTAAGCAGCCCGACTCGTAACCACTGCGTTACCAGAGCTCCTTATGACTCCCATTACGTAGATTAAAAAAATAAGTTCTGCCTATGGCAGTGTCACTGTACAATGAATTAGAAGAAACTCGGATAGTAAGATACTAAGTACCCAAGAATATGAACTTCAGAGGCTAACGGACTAGGTGCTGTATCTGGATTTGACCATGGACAAGTTTCTTTACCCATAAAATTGTGTTCAGAATATTACTTTATAGAGAGTTGTGTGAGAATTAAGGGATAACCTAGTAAATCTTCTTAAGACAAAGTAATACTCAGTAAATGTTAAATACAACAAGAATAACAATAGCAATACCAGACAATGGTATAGACAATTAAATGGAGTCCTGGTATGGCAATGTAGAATAAGCACTGGACTGCTAACCACAAGGTCTGCAGTTCAAACCCACCAACTGTTCCTCAGAAACCCTCTACAGGGTGGCGCTATGAGTTGGAAACAGCTCAACAGCACTTAACAACAATACTATGTCTTTGTTGGGATCATGCTGAACTGTGAAGGAAAGGTTAGTATTCAAAACATAGTTCTGAATTGAGTCCACCAATTAAGCAAACCCCTATCTACCATTTGAATTTTCTCCCCACAATCTGTAAAATATAGAATCAAAGAAGAAAATTATTCTAAATTTGATATTTAAAAAATGTACCACATTCTAAATTAGTATAATTTTTCATGAGTTTTATTTGCTTATTTACTTGAGGTTAGTATAATGGAGTCCTTGTGTGGCACTGTGGGCTAATGCACTAGACTACAAAGTTGGTTTGAACCACAAGATTAGCAGTTCAAGTTCACCAGTCACTCCTTGGAAACTCTATACAGGGTTGCTATGGGTTGGAACTGACTCAGTGGCACTTAATAACAACAACAACAGTGTAATGGAATGACTCAGATTGTTTAAAATGAAAGACTTTATATAAACCTCTACTCAAGCTTTGTAAACTGTTCATCTGTCAAGGCTAGAATGCATTACCATTCATTAACTGATATTAAATTAGAACTATAGATTTAAAATTTTGTGATATATTGTGTTGCTGTGTGTGAACTGAAAGACAATCAATACTATCATTTGGCCACAGGATGGCAAAATACACCTTTAGCCAAGATGGAGCACAGACCAGGAAACCACTGTTGGGGGAGTAGTGGTTCATTTCTTCTGTTTTATAGCTTCCTTAGTGAAATTTATTAAAGGTTTTATTTTCAAAGGATAAAATTCATTACCTATTTACCTCCTAATTCATGTGTCCAAACAGTTCTAGCTAACCTTAACTAACAGTGACAATTGAATCAAAATCCTGTCTTTCTAAACTCATCTCTACCTCTTCACCTACTTCAACTCTTTTCTGTCTTTTTTTCTCTCTTCCTTTGTTCTTATTTTTGCCTACTAGTGCAGTAATTATTGAATGTCAATAGCCTCTTTTCAATCCTCAGAGAATATTTTTAGCCTTCATTGTTGACTAAAAAAAATCAAATCAGAATTTCTCTTGGGTTTTTTTTTGTTGTTGTTGTTGTTTTTTAATGTGATTGACTAGCAGTCAGCACACCTATTCTCAAAATCTCAATTTATTTTCAGTCTCTGATATTTGCTCACTTAACTTCATTCTTCACCATTCATGGCATTTTATATCAGTTTTGTTGTTGTTGTTTTCAAGTGCCGCCAAGTTGATTCCGACCCATAGCGACCTGTATAGGGTTTCCAAGGAGCAGCTAGTGAGCTTGAACCGCCAACCTTGCAATTCAAACAGCTTTGCAGTCTGACGCATTAACCCATGACGCCACACCAGGACTCATTATGTCAGTTTATTGGTGACTTAAACAGCAACAAAAATTAAATCAACAAATGCTATCACATAAAAATCATATTAAATAAAACATGAAATTCCTGTATTCTCACCTCTCCAGTCACACAACGATCACACTTAGGCTTTTCTTCTGCTTGTAAGAGATCTCTAGATATACATATATGTTGTTGTTGTGTGTTGTCTAGTTGATTCCAAATCATGACAACCCTATAGGAAAGAGTAGAA
Source organism: Chrysochloris asiatica (assembly GCF_000296735.1). Taxonomy (NCBI): domain Eukaryota; kingdom Metazoa; phylum Chordata; class Mammalia; order Afrosoricida; family Chrysochloridae; genus Chrysochloris; species Chrysochloris asiatica. The sequence goes on along the minus strand of NW_006408588.1, from coordinate 8,120,718 downwards.
CTGCAAGCATTGGGCTGATAATCCAAAGGGCAGAGATCTGACCCCACCAGATGCTCTAAGGGAGAAAGATGAGGCAGTTTGCTTCTGCAAACATTACAGCCTATGGAGCAGTCCTACTATGTCCACAGAGTTGCTATAAGTTGAAATCAATTCAATTCTACTGTGCCCTACAGGGTCGCTATGAGTCAGAATTGAGTCAACAGCAATAAATCTCTTTGCAATCTCGAATGGTGATCGTGATTGGTGACTATTTGCCGTGGAGTCGGAACTGACTCATAGCGACCCTGTACAGGGTTTTGGAGGCTGTAAATCTTTACAGGAGCAGAAAGCCTCATCTTTCACCTGTGGAACAGCTGGTAGTTTCAAACTGCTGACCTTAGGGTTCACAGCCCGATTTGTAAACCACTACGCTACCAGAGCTGGAATTGGTATGTTTTGTATGTTTGTTTGTTTTTTGATTTTTATGAACTGTTGGAATTTCAGTTAGCAGTGAGCTCTTTAACCTCTGTGCTACCAGGGTTCCTTTTTATATATACTAATACAAACACAGGATCCTGGTGTGGTGCTGTGGGTTAATGCGCTAGACTACAAAGCCATTTGAACTGCAAGGTCAGCGGTTCAAGATCACCAGCTGCTTCTCGGAAACCCTACACAGCATCGCTATGGATCAGAACCACCTGGATGGCACTTAACAACAAGAACAATACAAACACACTGTTACTATACAATACACAAATGAAATTATACCTGACATTTTGTATGCAACTTACTTTTTTTCATATGATAGACCCAGTATATCATAAACTTCTTTCTAATCAATAAACTTTTAAATGTCTCAGATGGTTTTAATGACTAAAGATTTCATGATATGATTGTACCATAATTTATTTAACTATTCCCAGTTAAACCGTTTCCTTTTTCTTTTTTCCTATTATAACATTGCTGCCATAATATGCTTATGCTTCCATCTTTATGTACTTTTGATACTATCTTTTTGTACGTTAAAAACCAGTTGCTATTCCCAGAAGGCCATCAACGAAAATATAGAGACAAATGTGAGGGTACTAATTCAAGGAATACACAAACTACCAAACATTTTGAAAACTACATAAATGAAAGTAGACAAAATAGATGAATGGGACATACTAAAAATTCAAAACTTTTGTGCATCAAAAGACTTCACCAGAAGAGTAAAAAGGGAACCCACAGAATGGGAAAAAATCTTTTGCAATGACACATCAGACAAGGGACTTATTTCAAAAATATATAGGAAACTACAACACCTCTACAAGAAAAATACACATAACCCAATTAAAAAGTGGGCACAG
>NW_006408588.1:8111899-8114626 GCF_000296735.1 Chrysochloris asiatica | reverse complement strand
CCTCATCTTTCTCCCGCAGAGCAGCTGGTAGTTTCGAACCGCTGACCTTAAGGTTCGCAGCCCGATTCTTAACCACTACGCTACCAGAGCTCCTTTTTAAATAAATATTAAAATTTCCCAGTTTTTGCTATGAACAAAGCTGCTATAAAAAGTTGGGTACTATCTTTTTGTGAACATATGTCTTCAGGGATATGGTAGCTCTGTAGGATAAGCACTGTGCTGAGAACCACAAAGTTGGTGGTTTGAGTACACCAGTTGCTCTGTGGGAGAAAGATGAGACTTTCTGCTCCTGCATAGATTTATAGGTTTGGAAACCTTATATAGGGTTGCTATGAGTCAGAACTAACTCGACAACACTTAGCAACAACAACAAGGTTGTTGTATGTTTAGCTTTTCAAGATACTGCCAAATAACATAGTCCACAAAGACAGTGTTCTAAATCCCACTTTGGCAAATAGTAACTATGTTCTTAAAAGCTTGAGTGGCCATCTAAGCTGCAACTATTGGTCTTTCCCCATCCAGAGTCAAGAAGAGTGAAGAAAATCAAAGACACATGGAAACAAATAGTCCAGTGGATGAGGGTCTAGACTCTCATAGACCACTCGAACCTCAGCTTCCACAGCTCTGACCAGTAGAAGTAAATGGTGCCCGGCTATCATTACTTACTGCTTTGAAAGGGATCACATTAGAAAGCCCTAGACAGAATGGGGAAAAAATGTGGAACAAAATTCAAAATCATAGAAAAGAAGAGGCTTAATAGTCAAATAAAGACTGGGATAACTTCCCAGACTGTGGTCTTGAGTCATCCTTCAGGCCTAGAAATAAATTCACCTCCTTGGTTCAGTTTTCAGCCAAACAATAAAAAGGTCTATAAGGGGAACAATAACATTAGGAAGTTATGCACTCCTTAGAATAACCAAGCATTTGAGATTAAAAAAAAAGGCAGTATTTATTCAAGAACCAAGTTCAGAAGGGTTAGGAAAGAAGGAGAAATGGAAATGGGAAACACAGGGAGCAAGTGGGATGAGCGATGTCATGTTGTAGGAATGATAGTCAATGGCATGAAGCAAAATGTGTATGCATAGTTAAATGGAAAACTGATTTGTTCTATAAGCCCTCACCCAATTAACAATACAATTTTTTTAAAAGAAAGAAACCACCAAACTCTTATCTAAAGTGCCATTTTACTCTTCCCTCAGCACTATGTGAGAGTTTCTGTGCCATACCCTCTCCATTACTTGATGGTGTTTCAACAGTAAAGGAACTTTTAAGAATTGTGTTTAGCTTGTCATCACCCACATTTATTGAGCTTTAAAAAAAGATATATATAATCCCTCTCACCATCCCATATGCTGTTTTTTTGTTGTTGTTGTTTTGTTTTCTTTTTAAAAGTTTTTATTGTTGATTGAGTGAAAGTTTACAGGGCCAATTATCAGTTTTACATTCAAGTACCATAGAGTCGGTTCCGACTCATAGTGACCCTGTACAGTGTTTCCGAGGCTGTAAATCTTTACGGGAGCAGAAAGCCTTATCTTTCTCCCGTGAAACAACTGGTAGTTTTGAACTGCCGACTTTGAAGTTAGCAGTACAATTTGTAACCACTATGCTACCAGAGCTCCTTGTGTCCTGTATTGTTGTTGTTGTTAGGTGTCATCGAGTCGGTACTGACCCATAGCAACCTTATGCACAGCAGAACAAAACAATGCCCGATTCTGGGCCAACCTCATTACTGTTGTCACGCTTGAGTCCATCAATGCTGCTACTTGGCCAATCCATCTCATTGGAGGTCTTCCTCTTTTTCTCTGACCCTCCACCTTACCAAACATGATATCCTTCTATTTGTCCCTATTTTTTCATTGATGGCCTTTATAATTCTGGGACTCACATTTAGGTCTTTAATCCATGCTGAGTTGGTTTTTGTGCATGGCACGAGGTAAAGGTCTTGTTTCAATCTTTTGCACATCAATTCCCATTCTGGCAGCACCACCTGTTGAAGAGACTATCTCCTCTTGGTGCAACATAGTTAGGTCCTTTGTCGAAAATCAGTTGGCTGTATGTGGATGGGTTAATTTCTGGATTCTTGATTCTGTTCCATTGATATATGTATCTTTTATTGTACCAGTACCAGGCTGTTGACCACTGTAACCTTATAATAAATTTTGAATATCTCACATTTCTGTCCTATAAAGTTTAAAGCAAGCTCCTTTCTCATTTCTTCAGAAAAAGGAGTTCTTGGTCTTTTTAAAATTTGTTTCTTTATCTTTCTTCACACTACATATCCGTAATGCCTTACTCCACTCAACATTATTCATTCTTCCTGCAAGGCAGGGGTTCTTTATTATGGGCTTCCTAATGCTGTTGTTCCATCTGTGATGTACTGGAAATTCTAGCTGCTATGACTGTGACTGGACTGTGATTGGTGTGGTGCTGTGGGTTACTGCGCTGACTGCAAGGTCTAGAGCGGCAAGATCAGTGATTCAAGTTTATTAGCTGCTCCTCGGAAAACCTATAGGGTTACCATGAGTCAGAACAACTCGATGGCACTTAACAACAATGCTTATGATTATTGACCCATTTTGAAGTGAGTTGTTAATGAGGCAGGAAATAGTGGGATTAAGAACTAAAGTGAAACTGAAGAGTGAGGATTAGGAGGGAACTAAGGGCCCTGTCCTGGTGTGGCGTTGTGGGTTAATGTGCCAGACTGAAAAGCAAGGTTGGCTGTTCAAG
>NW_006408588.1:8107842-8111514 GCF_000296735.1 Chrysochloris asiatica | reverse complement strand
TGACAGTTGAAACCCACCAGCCATTTCTTGGAAATCCTATACAGGGTCTCAGTGAGTCAGAACCAACTCAACAGAATACAGCAACAAAGAAATAAGGGTTGACTCAAATCAGCACCCTTAGTTTTCCTTGAGGGTGTTGAGTCCAAAATATGGGAATGCTTTAGCAAACTTTGCTCTCCTGTCTTTGGCTCTTGCATCTGGCTCATCACATCCACTTCTAGTTCATGAGAGATATGCCCATCACCTGACCTGATTCACCTACTCCCACAGTCTTCTAAATCTACCATTTTAGGTTCCTCAGCTCCTGAGACTATGTGGGTGAGGAATCCTTCAGGCTAGTCTCTGATTTGGAACTTACCAGTGACGACAATTGTATGAGCCATTTCCTTTGACAGTTGTGAGACGTTGTAGCATGATGCAGAACCCTAGGACGTGAGGGAGGGGAGAAGTGGTGATGGGTATCAGGAATTAAGGAGTGATACAGCATGTTGGACATGTGGGACATGTGGGATATCTTGACCCTCCACCTCAGAGGAACCAGTCTGATGCTGATCTTTCTGAAAGAAATTATTCATACACTTCCTTTTTGGAGAAATCTAGCTCTTGAAAGCTTTATTTTTTTTTCCTATTAGTCATTGTTTCTTCATCTTCATTTAAAAAAAAATCATTTAGAAAATGAAATATTTGATATAACTACCTGTGTGTTTTCTTTAAATATTCATTTAAAAAGAAATTAAAAACAAATATTTACACCATGTTCCTTATTATTATCTTTATACTTATTTCACTCTTCTATAAAGAAAGACTAAAGGTGAACCTAATTCCTAAGGCCTTTTCTAAGTTTCACACACATGACCATTTTAAAAAGCTCCTAATTATTGTCTTTGCGTGCCTGATGCACACCATACTTTCCTTCAAGTCATTCAGTAAATAGTTGTTGAACATCAGGCCCTATACTAGGCCATGAGGGTACAGCACAAGACAAAACAGACCAGATTTCCTGCACTCACGAAGATTTTGAGGCTGTGAGATAGACAAGAAATAAGGCAAATAAGTAAAACATGTGCTATTATCTCTCCATTGTAGGAATTTGATTGAGAAGAATAGAGATAGGAAAAACTAGACAGAATTATATGTTTTGAAAGGTGGCAAAATAAAGACTTGTGTTTAGAAAGGACATGGGATTTAAAAAAAATGAAGTATCAAAGATTCATCATGCATTTTCCTTAAGTGCCTGGGAGGATGTTGTGGTTGTTGTGTGCCGTTGAATCACTTTCGACACATAGCTACACTGTAAAGGGTTTCCAAGTGTTGCTGGTGGATTTGATCTGCTGACATTGTGGGGTTACTAATCCAGTGCTTACTTTACAGCACCACTCCAGGGAGGTTGTTCATGTCCTTTATTGAGGATGGAGGAGATTGAGAGAGAAACACATTTGGATAAGAAAAGTTCTGGTTAATTAAGTTTAGATATCTATCTGTTGGACATGCATATAGAGATATCAAATAAATAGTTGAATATGTAGGTATTTATAACCATGAGAATGTACACATTCCTGTAAAAAAAGTAACAGAAGTAGAGATAGTCTGGTAGTAACAGAATGGAGACTGAGAAGGAGCAGCAATGATGTGACATGACAGCCAAAAGAACAGGAATGAATGATGGTTGGGGTGAGGACATGGACGCCAAGGAAAGACTGTTTCAAGAATGAGAGACTAGTTTAGGGTATGAAATGCTGCTGAGAAGCATTTGAGGTAATAATAGAGAAGTGACCTTGGATTTGTCGAGGTGGAAAACATAGTGTAGTAGTAGAGATGGAAGATAAATTGGAGTGAATTAAGAAGAAATTAAGAAGTGAGAAAATAGCGAGAACTAGTCCTAATGCGTCAGACTACAAAGTCATTTGAACTGCAAGGTCAGTGGTTCAAGCTCACCAGCTGCTCCTTAGAAACCCTACACAGGGTTGCTATGGGTTGGAATTGACTCGAGGGCACTTAACAACAACAACACAACAGGGACCTTTGCTGTAAAAGAGTGCTCAGAAATGAGGTAATCTTTGATTAGAGGTATGGTGTCAAATGATTTTTTTGAAGGTAAAACTTACTAGAGATTATTTCCCAGCTGATGGGAGCAATCCAACAGAAAAGGAAAATATCATGGTACATGAGAAATTGCACAGATATTATTGCAGGCATCCGTCCTTGAGAAAAGACAGAGGAAAGGCTCCGGGGTGCAAGGAGGGTTTGGACATTGACCTTTGCTAGGCACAGGGAGTTCCATTTACTGTAAAAGCAGAGAAGGATGAGAGCTAACAAAGTTAGAATTGATGGAAATGTGTAATTAGATTGGGAGATTTGGTGATGGGAAGAAAATGTGACTGCTTCCATTTTTTTCAACAAAAAACAAGGTAAGGTTGTGAGGGGTGATGGGTAGGAAGGGGTTGTTGGAGGTTTGGTAAAAGAGAGAAGGTCTTCCTTCTTTGAAGGAAGGTGATCAAACAACGAAGAGTCTATGATTGTTAGATAGAATCAAGTTCTCATTTGAGCTGTACAGTGAGAATCTTCATGGCTGTGTGCATTTCTCTGGTTTCAGAGGCTTGGGTGCAAGCATACAGCAGGTTGGTAGTTGGATTTACCTAATGTGGCAAAGGTCACAAACTGTTCCTAAACACCCATACTTCCCTTTTCCTTTTGGTAAGGAATGCCACCATTATATAGCTGGTGTTTGTGAGCAAGACACTATGCTTGTGAAACTCTCTGGCAGCTTGGGGTGTGCAGTGTGATATATGTAATTCTTGGGGCATCTTTTTTTTTTTTTTTTTAATGTTTGATTGTGAATTATGTAATAGTTTACATGGGAGAACATTAGTTTTACATTCATCTTATCTTATATCATTTCATTGCCATGGTAACAATCCCCTCCATGCATCATCAACCAACCAAAGGGGATACCCTGAAAGCCTGCCCCCCAGTTGTTAGCACACAGCCCCTCTCCCTCTCTGGGTCTAAAGTCTCCAACCGCTCCATCTCTCCATGTCATCCTCTCTGCTTCCACCTCTGGCGTCACTGCTTCTCTGGGTAGGGTCCTGCTCTCCACTTTTCTCCATTGATGGCCCCCGGGACATCTGCTCCTAGACTGCAAAGTTAACCACTCCCCTCCTTTGCTACAAAATGTCTACCTTTACATTTCCAACCCTCACAATCAGTCCTGATAATAATTATTCAGTATTGTATCACAAGAGACCTATCCACACCTCCTTTCATCAGCCCCGCACAGACAGATTGGATACTACTCAGTGGAGATTCTACCTTCCTCCACACCCTCTGGATCTAGGCTCTCTCTTGAAAGCTTGTAAGCCAATTACTTCTTGCTTTTTTAGCCCCCCAAATTTGGGTAGCCAATATCCAAGTTGCCCATCCCTGTCTGCTCTGTGTATGGAGGGGGTGGGAATGATCCTCGCTGTAAAGATCTGTTCCCTCTTTTGAGCTACTGCATGCATAAGTGTAGGTCAAATTCATCAAATTGTATCAGATTACTCTTTTTTCCCTCTTCTTTTTTTTTCTAGTTGAGCTCTGATCATCCAGTCATTGAAGTCAGGTCACGTGGGTAGTATCTGCAACTGTAGGTGTTCTTAAGCATATGCCCTCTCTTCTTATCAGCTGGATGCTTCA
>NW_006408588.1:8094035-8106074 GCF_000296735.1 Chrysochloris asiatica | reverse complement strand
TGGCTGCCAAAACAACCAATAGATCTGTTCAGGAATAAGTGCATCCAGAGTGCTCCTTGGAGACCAGGATGACCAAACTTCTTCTCTCATACTTTGGACATATTTTCAAGAGGGACCAGTCACTGGAGAAGAATCATGTTTGGTAAGGTGAGGGTCAGAGAAAAAGAGGACCCCCCAACAAGATGGATTGGCCAAGTGGCAGCATCGATGGACTCAAGCGTGGCAACAGTAGTGAGGTTGGCCCAGGATCAGGCTGTGTTTCGTTTTGCTGTGCATAAGGTCGCCATGGATCGGTACTGACTTGATGGCACTTAACAACAACAAAGATGGCTAGTGATCATGAACATTTTTTCATATGTTTGTTGGCTGCCTGAATCACCTCCTTGGTGAAGTGTCTGTTCATGTCTTGTGCCCATTTTTTAATTGGGTTATTTGTCTTCTTCTTGTAGAGGTGTTGTAGGTTCCTGTATATTTTAGAAATGAGTCCCTTTTCTGATGTGTCATTGCAAAAGATTTTTTCCCATTCTGTGGATTCCCTTTTTACTCTTCTGGTGAAGTCTTTTGATGCACATAAGTTTTTAATTTTTAGTATGTCTGGGTCATCTTCTTAAGGCGCAAATCACTTGCCTTGGATCTCACCTGAGAGACTGCAATGATGGACCATGGATCCTAAGGAGATAAAATGAGACATGTATCTCTAAAAAAGTGATGGACAATGAAAAAATGATCAATTCAATGAATTGAAAGCCTCAGTGAAGTGTAACAATATTAGATAGATTTAGGGAGATAGGAGTGGAAGTTGTTGATTGGAGTGTTTCTAGTCAAAGACTCAACAAACATGATCATAGGAGTGGGCAGTTGAAATGCAATAAGGAATGAAAAATCATGAGAGGTGAGGAGGTCAAGGAACGAAGAGGCCTCAGCTTTGGTTTGGTCATATGGCAGGGATAGGGATGAAGAGGAAGATAAGAGAGCCACACACTAAAAAATCTTCAATGAATAAGGGGAGGCTTGGAGGTCAGTCGGTTAGCAACATCTGAGCCATAGAGTCTGACATCGTGAACTTCAAAGGATCTGAAGGAGTAGAATGATATATGAAGATGCAACAAGAAGCAAAGAAAACACTGAGCTCTCATCTTCAAGCCCAGAAATACATGGTGTAAGAGAAAAAGCAGCATCCCTTTGAGACAACTGTTAGTAAAGCCGCAGTGCCCTTAAGTATAACTGAGTTTCACCAGGACCTAGGAGGAAAGAGAATGTTCTGAAAAGATGCTAAAAGTATACACTGTTATTAACAGTCCATGAGTTTCGGAGGGCATTGATAGGATTTCAAGAAAGCAAAGAGGAGTGTGTAGTGGTTACATTTATGGACACTTTGTGCTAGTATGGTGAAAGGGTATTTAGTGGTGTCTGAGATAAATGCCGTTGTGGACCATGCTGGCTGGTATACTGATTCTGAGTGCCAGTTAGAAGAAGTCAGAAATCAGTTCAAGATGGGAAGACTGGGTGACACAACACGTTTCCAGTTGGTTGTGATTTGGTAGTTAAATAGGTGAGCAAAAACATTTCTCCGAGGTTGTTCACTGTTTGCAGCTGTGAAGCAGCCAAGAGATCAGCCATCTCACTGGGAGCACCAGCTACTCTGTACACTTGCATTATTTATAGTTTCTGACCTCAGCTTATTTATTGATTAAATGAGGGATAACAGTGGTACTTATTTAATAGTTATGAAGGTTAAGTATGAGATGTCGTTGTTGTTAAGTGCCATTGAGTTGGTTCTAACCCATAGCGACCCTATATAGGGTTTCTGAGGAGAAGCTGGTGAGCTTGAACCACCGACCTTGTAATTCAAACCGACTTTGCAGTCCAGTGCATTAGCCCATAGTGCCACACCAGGACTTTAATAGATGCATTAATGGCTCTAATTCTTCACCTCTCCTTATAGGAACACCTTTGATATGTCTTTGCAGTGTACTGAATGGTGGTGGTGGTGGTTATGTGCCGTAGAGTCAGTTCTGACTCATAGCGACCCTGTATAGGGTTTCCGAGGCTGTAAGTCTTTACGGGAGCAGAAAGCCTCATCTTTCTCCTGTCGAACCACTGGTATTTTTGAACTGCTGACCTTGAGATTAGCAGCCCCACTAGTAACCACTACACTACCAGATATCCTTGTGTACTGAATTGTTGTTATTCAGTGCTGTTGAGTTGGTTCCGACCCACAGTGACCCTGTATAGGGCTTCCAAGGAGCAAGTGGTGAACTTGAATTGCCAACCTTGTGGTTCAAACCAACTTTGCAGTCAGCGTATTAATTCACAGTGCCACACCAGGACTCCTGTGGACAGACTAGGTAGTGATTATTTTTCTAGCCCTACAATCTGCAGTGGCACATGTGACTAGATTTGGCTATTAGAATGTAACAGTAATGATGGTGGACCATTCTTAAGTGTATGCTTCAAGAAGTTTTGACTTTTTCCTTCTCTTTCGTGCTGCTGACTCATAGAATGACATGCCCAGGAAAGGCTGCTCTTGCAAGAAGAGGATAAGACAAATGTGAAGCAGAGTTGTCCTCAAGAAGTTGCCTCCCCCAAACCCAGCATCGAACAGTGCTCTCAGGCAAGACTTTGACATATGAGTGAACCTGGCTTCAACTGGTCAACCCCCAAATGAGTCATAGATGTCTAAATTTTAATAATAAATGACTGTTGTTTTGGGTGGTTAGCTAATTGATATAAATAGCTTGCTGTTGTTGTTGTTAACTGCAGTCAAGTTGGTTGTCACTCATAGAAACCCTGCATAGGGTTTCCAAGGAGCTGCTGGTAGGTCTGAACTGCCAACTTTGTGGATCAAACCAACTTGCGGTCCAGTGTTTATCCTACAGTGCCACACCATGACTCCAATATAAAGAGCTAAGTGATAAAAAATATAAAGCATTGAACAAACTACATGGCATATGGCAGTCAATTAATGTCAGTTAATATGTGGACTCCTGGTGTGGTGCTGTGGGCTAATGTGTCAGACTGCAAAGTCATTTGAACTGCAAGGTCGGTGGTTCAAGCTCACCAGCTGCTCCTTAAAAACCCTATACAGGGTCGCTATGGGTCAGAACCGACTCAACGGCACTTAACAATAACAACAACAATATGGCTATTGGCCCCAAACAACCATTTATTATGCTGTGTGGTCAGGAAGAAGGTATGTGGGTCAAGAATCTGAACAGGGCACAGCAGGTTGACTTATCTGTGCTCTGTGATGTCTGGAGCCTTAGCTCCAAAGGTTCATCCACTCATATGTCTGGCGGTTGATGCAGATGAATACTGAGACCTTAGCTGGCGCTCTCCACTGGAATACCACAACGTGGAGACTGGGCTCCAAAGGTAAGCATCCTAAGTGCAAGCCAGGAAGAAGTGATATCTTTTATGACCTAGTTTAGGAAGTCATATGGAATTACTTCCACTGTACTTTATTAGTTGGAACTGTGACAGGGCCACCCAAATTTAAGAGGTGGTGGGGAGAAGGTGCTGAAAGAGAAAAATGAGGGAATGGAAATATTGCCGTGCCTTTTGGGGAAAAAGAGTCTTCAATAGTTCATATTTTTTATTATTTCTACTATCTTATCCAAAAGATATACTGGATGAGATAGTAGAAATAATAATCCTTAAATTTAGTCTAAATTTACTATTAACATTTAATTCAGTCTTATTTGCTTAAATGATGGTGTTCTTACTTGGAATGTTAAGTATGTGACATTTCTTTGATATGAATGAGATTTTATGGTAGAAAGTATGTATTTTATGCCTTATGTGTAGTTGTTGCTGGTGTTCCGTGGAGTCACCTCCCACTCATAACGATCCTATTTCTGAGGCTGTAAATCTTTACGGGAGCAGAACGCCTCATTTTTCTCCAGTGGAGTGGCTGGTAGTTTCAAACTGCTGACCTTGAGGTTAGCAGCCTGACTCATAACCACTATGCTACCAGAGCTCCTTTCTGTGTCGTTAGCAGAAGTAAAAATTTTAAGAGGTTAAGATTAGATAGAAGAAGTGTCAACAATTACTATGATACTTACTATTGCTCCCAAGGAGCCAATTTTTGGAGATAATGTCCAACATCTCTCAGGGCACTTAAGGCATCTAATTGGAAACCAGATTTGAAAAATGTACTGCTGAGACCTAGGGGAGGGTTTAGACATGGCAGTTATTCCTATGTCTTATTCCTTTGTCTTGCTAGTTCTCTCTTCTCCAAGGTGGGAGTCCTTGGTTGGAAAGGTGAAATAGCTTTGCTATTTTTGAAGTGCCAAATGCTTTCTACATTTAGTGTAGTGTAGTGTTTGAAACATTAAACACTAAAGACCAAAGACCAGAAGAGTTGTGGGATGACATCAAGAACATCATACAGGAAGAAAGCAAAAGGTCACTAAGAAGACAAGAAAGAAGGAAAAGGTCAAAATGGATGTCAGAAGAGACACTGAAACTTGCTCTCCAGGGTAGAGATGCTAAAGCAAATGGAAGAAATCAGGAGGTCCAAGAGCTGAACAGAAAATTTCAAAGATTAGCTCGAGAAGATAAAGGCAAATATTACAACAAAATGTGCAAAGATCTGGAATCAGAAAACCAAAAAGAAAGTACATGCTCAGCATTTCTCAAGCTGGGGGAACTGAAGAAAAAATTCAAGCCTTGACTTTCATTATTGAAAAATTCTCTGGGCAAATTACTGAATAATGCAGGAAGCAGGAATACACAGAGTCACTGTACCAAAAGGAAATGGTTCATGTTCAACCATTTCAAGAGGTAGCATATGATCAAGAGGCAATGATACTGAAGGAGGAAGTCCAAGATGCATTGAAAGAAATGGCAAACAACAAGGCACCAGGAATTGATGGAATAAAAATTGAAATCTTTCAAGAAAGTGAGGTGGCACAGGAGGCACTCACTCATCTCTGCCAAGAAATTTGGAAGACTACTGCCTGGCCACTGATTGGAAGAGATCTATACTTGTGCCCATTTCAAAAAGAGGTGACCCATCGGAAAGCGGAAATCATTGGATAATCTCTTTCATATCCCATGCGAGTAAAGTTTTGTTAAAGGTAATACAGAAATGGCTGCAATCATACATTGACAGAGAACTTTGAGAGATTTAAACCAGATTCAGAAGAGACCATGGAACGAGGGATAACATTGCTGATGTCCAATGGATCTTGGCTCTATTGACTGCGCAAAGGCTTTTCGATTGTGTGGATCATGACAAGCTATGGACAACATTGTGAAGTATGAGTATTCTGGAACACTTAATTGTGCTCATGAGGAATCTGTACCTGGACAAGAGGCAGTTGTTTGAACAGAACATGGGAACACTGAATGGTTTAAAATTAAAAAAGGTGTGCAACAGGTTTGCATTCTTTCAACCATACTTATTCAACCTGTATGCTGAGCAAATAATCTGAGAAGCTGGGTTCTATGAAGAAAACCATGGCATCAGGTTTGGAGGAAGACTCATTAACAGCCTGCGATATGCAGATGATACAACCTTGCTTGCTGAAAGTGAAGAGGACTTAAAACATTTACTGATGAAGATCAAAGAGCACAGCCTTCGGTATGAATTACATCTCAAGAAAACAAAAATCCTAACCACTGGACCAACAAACAACATTGTTACCAACAGAGAAAAGATTGAATTTGTCAAGGACTTCATTCTTCTTGGATCAACTATCAATACTCATGGAAGCAGCAGTCAAGAAATTAAACGACATATTGCATTAGGCAAATCTGCTGCACAAGACCTTTTTAAAGTGTTGAAAAGCAAAGATGCCAGATTGAGGACTAAGGTGCGTCTGACCCAAGCCTTGGTATTTTCAATAAACTCATATGCATACAAAAGCTGGACAGTGAATAAGGAAGACCGTAGAAGAATTGATGCTTTTGAGTTATGGTGTTGGAGGAGAATATTGAAAGTGCCATGGGCTGCCAAAGAACCAATAGATCCGTTTTGGAAGAAGTGCAGCCAGAGTGTTCCTCGTAGGCCAAGATGGCCAAGTTAAGTATCTTGAGATGAGATTATCTGAGTAGACCCTAAACCCAAGGACAAATGTTTTAACAGAGAGAAGGGACAACAGTAATAGAGGAGATGATGTGGAGATGGCAGCAGAAATTGAAGTGACGCAGCCCCAAGTTAAAGATCAACTGGAGCCAATAGAAGGTGGAAGAGACTTAGAATGAAATCTCAGCCTGCCTGATACCTTGATTTCAGACTTCTGGCCTCCAGAAGCGAGAGAGAGATTCCTGTTGCTTTAAAACACTAAGTTTGTAGCCATTTGTTATAGCAGCTTGGGGAAATAAATTCACCTTATTTATTAAAAAAACATTTCCTTGCCTTTAATCTTTCCCCTACCCCCAGATACTTGGTACACTGTAGCCAGACTAGTCTTTCTGGAATAATGTTTTATCGGTAAGATTCTGTTGAGGATGCATAGGGTTCACTGGATTTGGTCCAGCCTCAGGCTGGATGCGAGCTCTGCTACAGTTGTCCTAACTATACATGTTATCTCTTGATACAAACTTTCTCTACGTTGGGCTGATCTCCAGAGAACCCAATAAGCAGCTTGTACTTCCATCTCTTTCCAGCCCCAAGTTCCTCTCCTCTTGTCACTAAGCCAACTTTTACTCTCACCTCCATCTCTCATCTAAGTATTATCTTTCTTGTGAAAACGTCCCAACAATTCTTCATTGACTTTTCCCATTTACGTTTATACTGACATAATTTGGCTTCAACTGATTAAATATTTTTTGAGTGTTGACAATATTCCAGGAACACAACACACATTTGATTACAGTCTACATTTCTCACTTACTATATATGTATGTACTCATCTCCAAGAAAACCTTGGTGGTGGTGGTGGTTATGTGCTATGGAGTTGGTTCCGACTCATAGCGACCATGTACAGGGTTTCTGGGGCTGTAAATCTTTATGGGAGCAGAATGCCTCATCTTTCTCCTGCGGAGCAGCCGGTAGTTTCAAACTGCTGACCTTGCAGTTTGCAGCCCAATTTGTAACCACTACACAACCAGAGCTCCTTAAGAAAACCTTAAGCACTACAAAAGATTGTAGCATTTCATTTGCTTTATCACAGAACTGGGTACAAGACAGGGATTTATATAAGATAAACTTAACTATGATGATTAAACAGGCCGTTTGTAACTTGTTAGCATATGACCACTAAATATTAATTGGGAATGGGTCTTTTTAATACTAAACATTACTTTTTATGCCTGACCTCATTAAATCTGGCACAGTGATGCTTTCACAAATTTTTATTAACAGTTCATTTTCATAGCTCCAAAAAGGCATTATAACCAGCAAAACACCTAAAAACAAAACCTCACTGCTACAAAGTTAGCCAGTGTGTAGACTTTATTACATAGGCACATATTATTTTAAAAACAAAACAAAACACAAAAACAAAGATTTTACATAAAGTTAATCACAGTAGTTAAAGAAGTTACATCAAATGAGGCTGGATGATGAATGATGAAAACTGCAAGCCTTTGATCAGCTGCAGTTGTTTACTGGGTCCATCCTGACACTTACAGATTGACTCTGAATGCCACAAAACGGGAGGGTAAGAAGGGGCGCTGCCATACCACCCCCAGGCTAAAACATCAATTCTGATTAGTCTCTTGAATACGGCCAAGTTTTCTCTAGGTTCTGTTGGTGAGTGGATGCAAAGTTAAATGTTGCTTGACTTAGGTCTGGAGGGTCCCATATACTTACCTTCCCTTGCCCCATACTTCGGGGTCCTGATGTGGCATTGTAGAATAAGCACTGGACTGCTAACCACAAGGTTGGCAATTCAAACCCTATACAGGGTCACTATGAGTAGAAACCTAACTGATGGCCCTTAACGACAGCAACAATCCCTATACTTCAAAACCCTCAAGTCCACTGGTCCAACAAGCTGCTGTAGTATCTGCTTCCTCAGAACACTCCCATTGGACACTGTGTGGTGGCTGATTCTAAAGCTTTTAGAGATGAGGTGGTAGTGCTTAAGGCCTCAGTCACATTGTGGCTAGACAGTGTCCACAACTAGAACTGAGGAAGAACATGGGATTCAACCCGGAAGAGGATGCTCAAGTTCCTTGCTCTGTCCAGTTGGAATGGATCCATTACATTTGACCACCTCTACGCACAATCAGAAAATAAACTATCATACTAAGACCACCACAAAAAGATGCTATTTTGTAACTTTTTTATTGTTTAAATTTTATTATACTGCATTTGTTTGTGTGGGTTATTAAGAGACAGTGAGAACAGAGGAGATTGTCCGTGTCATCTGCTTTTACTAAAACTACAGAGCCCCAGAATATTTTTTTTTTTCCTTCTTCAATTTCTGCAAAGTCTTTTGTATAAAAAAACATAGCTATCAATCAATGATTGTCCTAATGTGGCTCCTCAGTCCCTTAGATGGTTAGCCCTGTTTCTACTATAAGTAGTGCCGGAATCCTAACATCCACTTGGGAGATCTTTCTATTCCCCCTTCACTGTTTGGCTGGGTGATGCTAGTAAACTTCTAGTACAGGGTAACAGCTGATCTTCACTGCGGTCTTTGATCCTCCATTTTATTTCTGTTCTAAAAGCAACTGCAAAATAAGAGGGTGATTGTTTTCTGTGTTTTGGCAGCTGATGAAGGTTGGAGACATGAAAAGGGAAACGGGTTTTCCCAATTCCCAAATTTCAAATTTCTTGGTTCTTAGGAATATATGAAGATATTAGAACCACAATAAAAAGTTAAAAGAAAAAGAATAAATGAAGCACCAGATAGACATAAGTGTCTCTGACAACGGTTCCAAGAGATATTTTATAAAAGAATCATAAAACTGGAGCTGAAAGGGAAACAATTAGTCCAACTTCTGTTTGTTTTTGAAGTTAAGGAAACTGAAGTCCAACTGGGAAAATGGCAAGTCACTTAACGTGGTGATTGTTCCCATGACTGTATCTTTGAGAGATTTATTTTAAAAACAAAAGCCACTCTAATTTTCCCTTAATATAGCCATTATGGATTCCTCACTGATGGGTGAAGAATTTCATGTAAAAATCCTCAGTGTCTTGAGCTAGCCTTGGCTCCCATTAGGGGTGCTGGCTGTTATTACAGCACCTTGACCAGAACATTCAATAGATACTCGTTGAATTGAATTGACTCTACTCTTTATTCTTGCATTATTTTCTAGAGCTTTTTACTTTTAGCCCTAAGGGACCATTCATGTATTTTAAGGTTTGGCTTTCAAGTCTGTATTTGTTGCCTCTTTACATGTCGTCTTTCCATACTGAAATCTCGTTTTTTTGAGTCTGTTCTCTTACAGCTTTTTGTCACATATGAGGGGGCTTCAAAAAGTTTGTGGGGAAAAAAATCAATTTTTCTGTGAACTTTTCCCAAATTTCACTCATACAATTATCAACTGCCACTCTTTGGGCACCACCAAACACATTATAAGTAGTTACTGCCTTTGCAGGCATGAAATAGCAGTTTCATTAGTATATTTATTTTTTCACTTCACAAAGAACTAAAATGGTCTCAATCACACTAGAAGAAATGTGGAAATTCCATACCCCTGCTGAGTTAATACAGAGAAAACGAATACTAATGGGCACATTTATTTTCTACATGAATATCTATTCGTTTCTCCTTCACTATTAACTCAGTTTTTTTGTTTTGTTTTTTTTTTTTTTACACAAATACAAGTCACAATATCCCAAGCAAGTCTCATTTACAAAGAGCATAATTAATAAATGTTGAAGACCATGGTTTATAGGGAATTGACACTTTGACACTAACTTGGTGAGGATAGCATTGCTAATTTTATATAAAGACCTGTCATGGTTTAGATGGGACTTGGCAATAAATCTTGTTAGAGAAATTCATTTAAAAGATAGCATTTTTGTGGATTTAATATTTTTGGCAGTTTTGAACTTCCTGTAAAATTCCATACTTAAACTTGAAATCAGACTCTAGGTACCATGGAATTAACTTAAAAGCATCATTCTTGGAAGAATTAACACTATCATTAAAACTGGGAGGATTTCTAAAGGTTAGATGGTAGTGCTTCCTACTCCTACCAGTCTAATGTCCCAGAGGCTTTTGTAAGTTTCACCTTATCCTATACTTTCCTACCACTGAATTTATTTATGAGATAAAAATCAGTTCTGAAATCAGTATTTCACCTCATGAATTTCAACCTTACTTTATTTCAGATCTTCATCTTAGTATGGTGCCAAATAAAAACACTGCTTTTTTGTAAAAATCCTCAGTGTCTTGAGCTAGCTCCCATTAAGGGTGCTGGCTGTTATTACAGCACCTTGACTAGAACAGACATTCAATAGATACTTGTTGAATTGAATTGACTGTTTTTTATTTGGCACCATAGATAGTAAGGTTTAGAAGTCCTGGTATGACGCTGTGGGTTAATGTGCCAGACTGTAAAGCCATTTGAATTGCAAGGTCAGCGGTTCAAGCTTACCAGTCACTCCTTGGAAACCCTCTACAGGGTTGCTATGGGTCAGAATCAACTTGAAGGCACTTAACAACAACAACATAGTAAGGTTGAGGAAAACAAAGACTGAGCCCACTCAGACTGGCTGGGTACTGTATCAAGTGCTTTCTTCTGCTCTTGGGTTTATAGATTTGTTTGACCTACTGATACAAAACTGAATCAATAATCTTGACTATGTGCAGCATCTGTGCAATTGAATCTTTGGGCACAAAGATGTGTTTCAATATGAATAAGGTACATTGTCCTTTAAATTCAGCAGCACAATAAGTGTTTAAGTGCTAAGAGTTGGCAGTGGAGGCAAGAATTAAAGGGAAGGAGAATTATTTAAGTCCCCTGGGAAATAAAACGTAGACTTAACTTGGTTTAAGTATTTGATGATAAGTAAGGGTTAAGTACTCTTAGTCTCAGACTCAATATTCTTTCAGCAAATACTTATTCAATACCTAATGCTTCTCCTTTTATTTTATTAATATATGTTTGCCTGATCAGCAAATATCTAGGTAGTTTAAACCTATTATATTCCAAGCTTTTTAGCAAGTATTACAAACACATAGAATCAGTTTACCTTCACAGATCACATTCTTTGGGAACATGAGTTTCTATGGAAATAAACTACTATCCTTACCCACTGGATTTGAATAGAAATAACTCTCATTTCAAAGAAATGTTCTAAATAAAACAAAAATGTTCAAAGGGATTATGAAGCCTGCCAACAGTTCAGAAGGTAGAGAAGGGAGAAGAACCAAAAAAAAAAAAAAAATTACAAAAAAACTTTTCAGATAATATTTAATGTAAAAGTAACTAGTACGATATTTCCCAGAAAGGAGCCCTGGTGGATTATCAGCTAGACTGGTAACTGCAAAGTCAGAGGTTTGAATTTATCAGTCACTCTGTGGGAAAAGATGACGTTTTCTACTCCCATGAAGATTTACAGCCTTGATACTCTACACAGGGTTGCGATGAGTGGGAACAGACTCGACTATCACGTTTACCAAAGGGGCAAAGAAGGTTTGATGGCCCACAACAAAGTGCCATAGATTTTCTTATTTGAACTATTAGCATGAATACATTTCATACCCTCTTTTACTGTAAAGTCATAAAGCAAGTCACTGGACTGATATCATGTAACATCTTACCTAATTTATGCTCACTAGTAATACTACGTATTGGTAAAGTTAATTCACTTTTAATATTTTTCACATTTTGGCAACACTGACAAGTGACTACAAAAAAAGCCCAGTCCAAGGTGGCAAACTTAGGTTCTACACATCAAAAAGATAATTTGCCCAATGGTGATTTTCAATATAGAATATCTGTAGGACATTAAGTCTAAAAATGGAGCACAGTTGTTCTGTAGGATCAGCACTGGACTGCAAACCACAAGGTTGGCAGTTTGAGCCCACCGCCGACTCTGCAGGACAAAGGTGAGGCTTTTGGCTCTCGTAAAGATTTACAGCCTCAGAATCGTTACTGACTCGACAGCAAGTTCTAAAAATACCTAGT
>NW_006408588.1:8069486-8093520 GCF_000296735.1 Chrysochloris asiatica | reverse complement strand
TTCCAAGGAGCAGCTGGTGAGCTTGAACCACCGACCTTGCAATTCAAATGACTTTGTAGTCTGATGCATTATCCCACAGCGCCACACCAGGACTCTTTCTCTATGTATTAAAATTTGGATGCTGAATGAAGATACATACGATTGTTCCACCTCTTGGGTTAAAAAAGTAATGAAAAAAAAGATAAAAAAAAGCAATCAATATACTGGTATGTGCACTGCTAGCAGGCGAGGCAGAGATCTGAGAGGTTCTAAACCTGGAGGAGTCGGGAAGGTGAAGAAGTGACCCCGGCTATGGTAACTCTGTCCAACTCAGAGGATTCAATGAGGAGTCTTCAGTGCCTTTAGTAAAAGGGTGTGGGGGGGGTATGCCTTGGGGACCGCTAGGGTCCCTACTGTATGAGTATTTCAGAAAGAATGAAAACCCACTAATGAAAACCAGAGTTCTAGAACCCTATTACTCTTCAGAGTAAATGTATGTTGAGACGGGACCGTTGCCATCCAAATGCAGAGTTAAAAATCCCTGTCATAGACTCTAGGAGAGATGGTTATTTTAGCCTTTGGGCAATTGCAGAAACAGGACATTTTACTAACTGAATCTATTTCTCTTTAGAATAATTCTTATCATTAGAAAATTCTTTCTTACAATGAAGCAAATATCTGTCATTTGTAAATGTCCTTTCTTTATTCTATTACCCTTTAAATCTAATTCTCTTCTATATTAGAGCTCAATAAAAATTTAGAGGCAGTTATTATATCAATTCCTCATCCACATTCCCTTCCCAGTATGCTTTCTGTTCTTCAGGGCAATTATTCTTGTTCCTCGAATAGTCACTCTTCACAATCCAGTCACTTGCCTCTGGACATGTTCAATTTATTAATGTCTCTCTTAAAATGTGGTTCCCAGAATTAAACCCAACACTCCATCCAGATGTGAATGAGTGGAAGCAGAATCCAGAGCTCCTTGGATTAGCACTAACCGACAGCATTAGCTTTTGGAATACCATGATACATTCCTGACTCAAAATGGAACTCACATGTCCCTGTGAGTGTGTGTGTGTGTGTGTGTGTGGGGGGGGGGTTCTACATGAACCAAGTCTTCCCAAATCCTCTTCTTATCCACCAATACACATGCATAAACATACACAGTATGGAGTTTCTCATTAATACCTACCCAATTTCATCTTTTTATTTTCAGTCCTATGTTCAGACACTTCAAAAAAAAGTGTAGCAATTTGTATATCCTAGTGCCATGTGTAATTAGAATTAAAGAAATGCTCCCTGAACAAATGAAATCTTGAATTTTTCAGCCAACAAATTGGATAGTTGTATATTTCTGTGTCATCTACAAATTTAGTAAGCATGTTTTCTGTCTCTTCAACCTATTCTTCATATGCAGATAGAAGATGCCTCTAAATTATTAGGCAAGTAGCTCTTTTGGGGTGGCCTAAGTAATTCCTCTGTGGAGGGGGCGGGTGATGGTGCTGAGAAAACACCAAGGTACAATTACAAAGCAGTGTACAGAATGTGAGCAGGAACAGATGAAGGGGAAAAGATTAAGTGTCTCAGACTCCTGCCATCAGGATCGAATGTTCCCAGCACTAGAAACATATGGCTTTCCCCCATTTCTAGCCTAGCATCTTCTGCTTTTTAGATCTCTTCCAACACTGTGATTATCAGACTCAGAACTTGGAGGGAAAGCTCTTTCAAGCTTATTTTCAAACAGCTTTTTAAATGATCTTTCTGCCTAAATTTCCTGTAAAGTTTGAGTTAAGAGACACACAACTAACTTTTGACTAAGAGGCATAAAAAGATCTCCCACAAGCTCCCCAAACACCTGAGGTATTATAAGTACATGGCCATCAGAAATGGACTGTATTTAACAGTGTGAATTTGGGAATTTACTGAGATTGAAGTTGTCTTCTGAACTGAACATACTCTTATAATTAAATGTCCCTTTCCCTCAGACTGTAGGAAAATAAGCTCAAAGTTGCTTTTCCTTAAACAGTTTTCTTTTGGGAAAGTACCCTAGTTTCAAATGTCCATCAGGGTGGGAACTCTGGACTGAATTTTAGAAAGATGGCGAACATGTTTCAATCTTACAATCTTGAATATGAAAGCTGTCTGGGAAACATCTGTTGCATAGTGTTTACATTTAAGGAATGAAGACATCTACAAAAGGACATGACCAAAAGAGGAATTTGTTTTGCACCTTTTTACTGAACCTTTTCTAGAGGGAGAGACAGAGAAGGATTCTTAGTGAATTAACTTCTCTAAGATGTGTTTTCCTGAAACTCATGCAAGTGACAAGGAACATCAAAAAGAAACCATGCCAAACACTGATGTTGAACATTCTTCTCCTGACTCTAACAGTCACAACAAACCACACACCAGTGCTGGGACCTAAGCAAGGATGAGAAAAGGAGGCTTAAATATACAAGAAACTCCCAAACTCAGGCGAGTCACGAGCTGCAGACATCTCAGCACCAACCAGCCTTTCCAAGGCAACCCACTTCCAGGTTTCCTGTGAAGATACAAGGAGACCCAACATGGAATAGCCAAACAGGTAGTGCTTTGAGCTTCAGCTATTTAGAAAGTGATCCTGTCATTACTCTTGGGTCAAGGTCTCTTAGAGTAGGACTTGTCACTGGACCCCACACTCCTTGGGATTTTCCATCTCATCTCTTTCAAAGTCTGACTTCAAACTCTCTTTTTGCTCAATTTCCACCTGTCAAGAAAAGTGGGAGAGAACTATTAGAAAGTAGGAAAATACATGTAAAGCAAAAAGCAAACCAAGAGGGAATACCTTACCAGCTTCTTGGAGATTTCTTTTAAGTTTGCTAACGCTGTGAGCTTTATCTGCATTGAAGTTACAGGCCCTAAGTATATCATGGATTTGTCTCTGCACATGCTTGGCTCAGAATTCTTTCCTCTTTAGGACCCACCTGGAAAATTCTCACTCTTTACCTTGCACAGTCCCTCAAAGGTCACCTCTTCTGTGACGCTGCTCTTGACTCAGGAAGTGCTTTTCCCTGTGACTATCCCACTGTACCATGTGCATTAATCTGGCTTCATTATAATGCAGGCTTTTTAAGGGCAGGGACATACCCTGTTTACTACTGTAGGCAAGCTGGACAAAAGTTCAGCAAATGATTCATGGACACATGTTACATGGGTATGGGAGAAAGAGTAGGGGAAAAAAATATATATATACATCTATTACTCCCCGTGGTTCCTATTTTCACTGAGATGAAACCAAGTGTATTATTTGTTGACTGTAAAACTGATGATCTTGTCTGTAAACCTTGACTTAGTTCACAATAAAAAATTTAAAAAAATGTTTATCAAATGAATGAATTCCTTTGGCACTGACTATGTCATTGACATGATCTCTTTTAGAAACCTTCAAATTAAGAAGTATTTAGAGTATTTACAGTTCTGCTTCAATCTTATATATAGTACTGCAGCTGTAATTATGAAGAGTGTTGTAAATTAACTTTGTCTTGAAAGTGACACACCTCAACTAAAGCTTATAACTCAGCCAGGGAATCCTAGAGCTAAGGGAAATAATGAAGGCTGCAGTTCTCAACAGCATCTGGGATACTGCTGATGCTTCATTCAACAACTCTGCCATGACTCATGATGACCCCCATGTGTGTCAGAGTTGATCTGTGTCCCTAGGCTTTCAAAGACTGAACTTTTGGAAGGTTTGATCACATAGCCTTTCATCGGAGGTGCCTGTAGGCAGACTGGAATCCCCAGCCTTCCAGTTAGCAGCACAGCATGTTAACCATTTGCACCACCCTGGAACTCAGGAGGCTTGACTTAGCAACAATTCAAGACATGAACAGTTGATCAGGGTTACATGAAAGAAAGGCAATTTTATTTCTGACCACAAGATGGAGTATTTGCTCTTACTGGTAGTTTTTAAATGTTTTAGATCACACAGTTAAGGAAGCGTTTAGAGGAAAACCAAATCGCTATATAAATGAAATCTAAGTGTGTTATTAGGAATATAAGACTATTAAACCATTCTGAGAAATCCTTCTTCAATAACTTCCTTTTCCCTCTGGGCATTCAGTTTCCTATCAGATTTCTAACTTCTCAGGACATAATCACTTTCTATTTATACCAGAAAACTCCTAAATTTGTTTACATGCTCAACAGTCTTGCTTCCCTGTTACAGAAACTACCTTGTCTTCAGCATTTTGTCCTGTTACAGCCCAGCGAACAGGTCATATATGTCCTAACTTTATTGATACCTACTCAATCCACTCCTGTAGCTGAAATGTAAATTTTGGGTTAATGAGCCCTTTCAGACATTCCCCTCGACTTTGAAGGTTACTGCTCTGCATTACATAACAAGGAATAATAGTAGTATTAACCCTTTTATTCCACTGCTCTGTTTTTGTTCACAAGGACAGAAAGACTTTCTCTTGGACACTAAAACACAGCTATGCATGGCGAACTTCCTCTAAGGCAGGAAGAGAATATCTGGCATCCAGCAGATATTCTGAAGAGGGATAAAATACGGAGGGTGGTGGAGTGGACAAACGGATTTGGAAACACTGGTCAACAACCTTTGGCAGATACCTTGTAGCTGTAGTGTGCGGAATAATTGACCCATTTCCTGATGTCCGTCTTGTCTTCCACAGAGATGGACCTTACTGTGGCTTTGGAGGCAGAGGTTGTGGGCATGCTGAACTCTACATCCACATGACTGGCAAATCTGGAAGGCACTTCCCGATCAGACCCAAGTTCAAGGTGGCAGAAGAAACAGTGTGGGTGACCAGAAGCTATGAAAGAAGAACAAAGAATGAAGAGCTGAGGTTCTTTAGGGAGGAACCAGAAGAGGGTAATCAGAGCAATCACCTCAGTAAGAACCAATCAACCAGCTGCTGTGGACTCACTTCAGACTCCTAGAGATCCTGTGATGGTCAGAGGCGAACTGTGCTCCACAGGGTTTTCAGTAACTGATTTTTCTGAAGTAGGTCACCAGATCTTTCTTCTAAGGTGCCTGTGGGTGGACTCGATCTTCCAACTTTTTGATTAGCAGCCAAACTGTAAAGGGTTGCACCACCTAGGGCCTCCTGAGTAAGAAAGGAGGCCTGCAAGCTGCCTGCAAGCACTGCAGCTGCCAGTCTTTCAGAGCTTCCCATGAGTAGCAGAGGGTTGGCCTTAGTCAGAAGTTAAGCTCTGCGGGCTTTCTACCATTTGATATAACACTATCTGATTACAACAGCCTGGTATCCTAGCAATGAAACCATAGCCTCAGAAACTGGGATAATTTTGTCTGTTCAGGTCAAAGTGATATTTGAACACAACACAAATACTAACCAATAGGGGGGCTGTAGACTATGAGAAAGAAATAAAAGACATTGGCACTTAGCACCTAATAAAACAGCAATGACATTTGTCATTTAAAAGCACAAAGAACAAAACAATTAGCATGTATACTTTATTGCTAGCCCTTATACTTGTCCTGGTGTGGTGCTGTGGGCTAATGCGCTGGACTGCAAAGTCGTTTGAGCCTCATGGTTGGTGGTTCAAGCTCACCAATTGCTCATTGTAAATCCTATACAGGGTTGCTATGGGCTGGAACCAACTCGACGGCACTTCACAACAACATACTTGTCCTGGGAGTCCTGGTGTGACGACGTTGCGGTCTAATGCGATAGACTGCAAGGTCGGTTTGAACCTCTAAGTGAACAGTTGAAGTTTACCAGCTGCTCCTCGGAAACCTATGAGTCGAAACCAACTCAATGGCACCAAACAACATACTTGTCCATGAAGTTATATTTACTAAAAATCTTTCTTTGTATGTATGGCTTTAAATCATTTTCTAGTGTCTTTTCCCTTCTAGCTGTTGAAATAATGACTTGAGAGAACCTTTAAATAAAAAAAAAAAACATCCCCTAAAGTCTTCTTATAACCACAGAATACTTGAGTTTAAGTAGTAAAGACTATGTGACTTATGTTAATGGGGGAATAATTCAGAAAAGCAAGGAGAGAATAGCTACAGAACTTGAAGAATGTAATAAAAGTCACTGGATTGCACGTGCAGAAATTGGTGAATTAGTGTACAATCTGTGTTGTATATTGTCAACAACCAAAAGTAAAACAAATGATACACAAAACAAAAACATCAGTGACAGTCTTCTGGAATAATAGTGATTTCCATAGAATTGAATTTTCTTAATAGCATTTCATATTTAAAAAATTATTTGGAGTATGTTTGTGTGAGTGAATGGTATGTGCAACAAAACCCTCACAAACAGCACCTATGTGTAAGGAAAGCATGTGGTACACTGGGGGGGAACAGCAGACTTGTAATTTCTGTGTCATAGAGTCGGTTCCAACTCATAGCAATCCTGTATAAGGCTTCCAAGGAGTGGATGGTGGGTTTGAACCACCGACCTCATGGTTAGCAGTTCAGTGCTTATCCTACAGTATGACACCAGTACTCTGTGGTCGTGGTGGTGTGTCGTGGAGTAGGTTCTGACTCATAGCAACCCCTGTACAGGGTTTCCAAGACTGTAAATCTTTACAGGAGCAGAAAGCCTCATCTTTCTCCTGAGAAGCAGCTGGTAGTTTTGAACTGCTGACCTTGAGGTTAGCAGCCCAAATTGTAAGCACTACATTACCAGAGCTCCTTATCCTACAGTACTACACCAGGACTCCCAACAGTGGACTGGTAGACACAAAAGCTGGGTTTGACCTCCAGCTCTCCTGCTAAGCAGCAGAGATCTCAAAGCCAAATCTTTTGACCTTCCTAGGTTTCAACTCCTTATCTGGGGAGATGGGGGTGGGCTGGGTAGGAAAGGGTAGGTTGGACAATGATAAGCAGAGTCCTTTGTGGCTTTAAGTTCTATAAACCTGTAACTAAGTCCACTGATAAAACTTTTAGATTTGATTCGCTATTGAGGATTGTCAGGTTTTTGAGGAGAAAGAGAGTTTAGTTTCATGACTATAACAATGGTGGCATCATCATCATTGACCAGATCGAACAGGACACATATACTAGGCTCCCTGTGTAAGGTACTGTGCTAAATGCATTACACAGATTCTCGCATTAAACCTCCATAACATCATTGAATTATAATACGATCTTCATTCCACAGATAAAGAAACACAGGGCTAGGGAGCGAACGTGAACTCCCCAAAGCCACAGCTAGAAAGTGGCCCAGGAATCTGGGTTCCGAGGGTTCTGAACCACTTTTTCTGAATCATAACCTCCTGGACCCCAAGAGTAGGTTTGCAGGTGACAGGAGTGGAGATGGGTTAGTGGTGGTTATGTGCTGTGGAGTTGGTTCTGACTCACAGTGATCTTGTATAGATAGGGTTTCCAAAATGGTCAATCTTCTGGGAGCAGAAAGCCTCATCTTTTTCCTGTGGAGTGACTGGTAGATTTGAACTCCTACTTTGTGGTTAGCAGTTCAATTCGGAGCTCCTAGCGATGGATTAATAAGCAGCAGGAATCCCTACTAGCAACTTGTGTTTGTTGTTAAGTGCCATCAAGTTGGTTCGAACTCATTCTGACCCAGTACAGGGTTTGTGTGGCTGGTGAGTTTGAATCATCAACGTTACGATTCAAATGGACCTTGTGCTCCAGTCCAGTGCTTCTACAGCGCTACACCAGGACAAGCAACTAGCTCTGGATAAACACCATGAAATGGCTGTGATATGGCTTTGACTTAATTACAGAAATGAAACAGCTTCTTAGTTTCCCAAGTTTCCCCCAAATAAACAATTCCAGTTCTCTTTATTGGCTTGGGCAGGATTCTTTAATCTCAGAAAATGAAGACATATACTCCCAGTCTCCAAGGAAAACATTACAGAATGAAGTATTTGTTTTGCTCTGTTTCAAAAATTTAATATATTTCAATAGCTATTTCTAGGAGTGATGTTTTGGGAAATTTAAATAGTTTAAATTTAAACAAAGATTCTATTGGTTTTTAAGAAAGGAAATTAAGTAAGTTACATATAATAGTAAAAATTACATTATATGAAAATGAATCTATTCAATATTTAAAAAATGAATTATTATGTATCACAGATGTTATCATTTACTGACTACTTATTAGAAGCTAGGTACTAAGCGAAACACTTAAAATCATCAATTTTATTTTTAATGAACTAGGTACTAACAGCCCTATTTTATCCATGAATAAAACAAAGAGTCTCTAAAAGGTTTCTAAGAAAACTGCCGGAGGTCACACAGCCATTAAATGGTACAACTAGGAATTAAACTCAGATACGCTTTGACTCTGAACTATGTTCGAAACTCTTCTTTGTAATCGAATGAGATCACTTCAAAGTATGAGGGAGCTTCCAACAGTTCATGGAAAAATCCCATTATTTTTCAATGCCACTTTTCCATAAACCTTTAAAAACTCTTTGTATACAGGAAAAAAGTCTCTCAATTCAATTACAATTTAATCAGTAGTTTTATCTAATTAATTCGAATTGTATCATTGTTGGAATATTGAGAAATCACTGCTTTCTACAGAAGTTATACCCCTTCTTCTCACCGGTGTCCTGGTGTGGTGCTGTGGATTATTGTGCTGGACTGCAAAGTCAGTTGAACCACAAGGTCGGGGGTTCAAGTTCACCAGCCGCTCCTTGGAAACCCTATACAGGGTCACTATGAGTCGGAACTAACTTGACAGCACTAAACAACAACTTCTCATTCCATCAATGTGCAATCACAGCAAACTCCATGAAAGCAGCATGCCCGTCTAGATTTTTATTAGATGTGGAGGACTGGTGAACAGATAGGGGAGTTGGATTTTAAAAGCTGGTATAGTTTAATTCATGAAAATGAACTTATTAATAGGCCCATAAATTATGCTATCTTCTTTGAAGTTGAGAAAATTTAACATTAAAATCCAGATTTCTATTTCCCATGGAAGACATAACATACTGAGATGGCTTTCTCCTCACCTGGTTTCCTGAGGCTTGGAATTGCAGCACAGAAAGCAGGACAGAATGTTTGATTTCTTGGTGGGGGGAGTGGGAGTGGTGGTGGTGAAAGATTTGAAGTTGGCAG
The DNA here is from genome assembly GCF_000296735.1 of Chrysochloris asiatica. Classification (NCBI taxonomy): domain Eukaryota; kingdom Metazoa; phylum Chordata; class Mammalia; order Afrosoricida; family Chrysochloridae; genus Chrysochloris; species Chrysochloris asiatica. The sequence goes on along the minus strand of NW_006408588.1, from coordinate 8,084,474 downwards.
GGCGCCCTCTCAGATTTAGAAAAGGTAAGTAGAGCGCATGAAAGGCCCTTGGAGAACACAGAGAGGGGAGCTGTACACGTGCATCCCTGGGTTGAGCCTTGCTGGCAGGAACCATGTTGGATTATAAGATGGCTGCGTGGTGTCTTGGCTGGGGTTAGGACAATCCAACTATGACTAAAGGTTTGGCAAAACTGGCAGTACTGATCTGTTGGCTCATGCTGTCTATCGTCTAAGCTCACTGCACTTGGGGTTGGGTTTGTACAGCCAATCTGGGTAAATGTAGGCATGGAGATATTTAGGCTAACTTCATTCACTGTCAATGGGGTGTGAAGATTATGGTGCAATTTAATTTTTTCATACCAGTATACACTCCATGGAATCTCCTGCTTTCTGGGTGAGTTGAGCCACTCAGAAGATGTGCGCCTTGGCGAGGAGCTATTTGCACCAACTCCACTAGAGCAGGACCTGATAAAAATTTGCATAGTTAACCCAAACAAGCTCTGGGCTGGCTCTCACTAGAAGAGGTGGCTGAATGGATGCATGGGGTCGAGAAAAAAAGTGAGGGGGGTTGGTGAGGAAGGAAAGGAGGCTGGTGACCTGTGCATGCCTGCTGGATGCAGCATGGCCATCTTGAACTTTGTCAGTGACCGTGAAGGCAAGAAGCCAGTAGGTGGCACAGCACACCACTCTCTGAGAGAGAAAACCACTGACTTTCAATTTTAGCTGTGTTGACTGGTTTCCTTGTTTTCCTTCTGCTTGCTTCACCCAACAGGAGACAGCAACTGGGGTCACATAGTCAAGCCACAGCAATACATTTTAGAGCCCCACCAATTGGGTAAGAGTCGATAACAGCTTCCATATACCAGAGCAGCAAATACAACCTACATCAGCTAAATCTACTCTGAATGGAACTGTATGAACAAAAACAGAAAATGACATACAAGCTCATCTCCTGATCACAGCTACCAGAAGGCAGCTGTTGTTGTTGTTATGTGCCGTGGAGTCGGTTCTGACTCACAGAGACTCTGTACAGGGTTTTTGAAGCTGTCAATCTTTATGGGAGCAGAAAGCCTCATCTTTCTCCCGCGGAGCAGCTGGTAGTTTCGAACTGCTGACACTGACTGAGGTTAGCAGCCCGATTCGTAACCACTACGCTACCAGAGCTCCTTAGAAGGCAGTTAGTGAGTGCCTAAGAAAACACCAACATACAGTCATCAAATTAACACAATTACAACAATACTACAATGCCTAGAAAGCAGCAGAAAATTTCTGATCACATGAAGTAACAAGACAGAGAACTCAAACAAATAATCAATAGGCAGAGGTAGAAAAGGTTTTTGAAAACGTGGCACTAGAAGTAGCTAAAAGAGAATTCAGGAGAATGATATTTAGGTATCTCCACACAACTGACAGAAAGGTTGAATCAAACAAAGAAGAATTCAAAAAACTGCTACAGGAACAATCAAACAAAATACATAAAGGCTTGGAGGCAATACGAAACCTGCAAACAGAAATCCAAAAGATAAATACTAAGATATCCAAAATGGACAAAACAATTGAAAGGGTAAAGGAGTGGACTTGAATCAATGGAAGTGAGAATTAGAGAACTGGAAGATTAATCTCTTCATAATTAGTAATCTGGAAGAACGATCAGAAAAAACAATGAAAAAAATTGAAGATAGCTTAAGATTCATGTGGGACAACATAAAGAGGAATAACCAATGGATGATCAGAATTCTAGAATAGGAATAGACAAAGAAAAGCACAGAAAAGATAGTCTAAGAGCAGCTGCAAGAAAATTTTCCTGACATTATGAAAGATGAGAAAATAGGCAATCAAGAAGCTGAACAAATCTCAGACAGGACAGACCCCAGAGGAAAATCATCAAAACATACCATATTCAAACTCTCCAAAATCACAGACAAGAAAAAAATTCTGAAAGCAGCCTGGAAAAAAACCTGAAATGTTACCTATAAAGGAAAACCAGTAAGTTTAAGCTCTGATTTCTCAGTAGAAGGCAACAGACAGACATCTATTAATCTCTGAAAGAAAAAACAACCAACCAAGACTCAGTAAAACTATCATACCCAGTAAAACTATCCCTCAAATATGATAGCAAAATAGGAACATTTCCAGATAAACAAAAATTAAAGGAATTTGGAAAAAGCAAGCCAACTTTATAAAAACTACTAAAGGGAGTCTTTTGGACTGAGAACCAACAGAAGACAACAACCAGAAATTGACACACAAGGCAATGTCACCCAGAATTCAATCCAGGTCCTGGTTTGGCACTATGGGATAAAGCACTGGACCACAAGGTCAGATCGAACCACAAGGTCCGGGGTTCAAATGTACTAGTTGCTCCTTGGAAACTGTACACAGGGTCGCTATGAGTTGGAATTCACTTGACAACAACAGAAGCATCCAGCTTTAAAAACACTTAGAATTACGGAATGGTATCAGAAAGGGTAAAAATGTTACTTTCTTCAGTTATACATTTGAAATTTTAGTCTGACTTTTTAAAGAATAATTTCCAAAGAAGTTACCTTAGCATAACAGTAGTTTTTTAGTTGTATGTGTGGTTTTTACTAGGCAATATCAGCTTCAGTTCAAACTTTTGAATTATGTTGTTGTTGTAAAGTGCCATCGAGTTGATTCCGATCCATAGCGACCCTGTATAGGGTTTCCAAGGAACAGTTAGTGAGCTTGAACTGCTAACCTTGCAGTTCAAACGGCTTTGAACTCTAACGCATTAACCCCCAACGCCACACCACTTACACTTACTTAATTATAAAGTAAGTAAAATTATGGTGAAGGAGTTTAATTTCATTTGAAAAACTGAGTCACACTTAGCTTCATGAATTAATACGATAGAAATCTTTATTTCAGGACCACTAGAATACGCCAGCTTTTGTTTTTGTTTTGGAGTTGTGTGCTTGTCACTTTTTGTTGTTATTGCTAAGTGCCGCTGAGGAAGTGCCAACTCATAGCGACCCTTTAGGGTTTCCAAGGAATGGCTGGTGAGCTTGAACCACCAATCTTGAGGTTCAAATCAACTTTGCAGTCCAGCACATTAGCCTATAGTGCCACACCAAGACTCCAATAACAACAGTAGTAGGAGACTTTAATTCACTACTTTTGAGAAAGGACAGAACAACCAGAAAGAAACTCAACAAAGACAAAGAGGAACTAAACAATATAATCAATCAACTTGACCCCAAAGATTTATACAGAGCATTCAATCCAACAACAGCACATACACATTCTTTTCCAGTGCACAGGGAACATTTTGCAGAACAGACCATATATTAGGTTACAAAGCAAGTCTTAATAAATTTTAAAATGTCAAAATATTACAAACCATCTTCCCAGATCACAGTGCTATAACAATAGGAAGATGAAGGAAACAAAGTCAAATACATAGAAACTGAATAACGTGCTGCTTAAAAACTACTGGTAATAGAAAGAATAAAAAATGAAATACAAAAATTTCTGGAAGCAAATGAGAACAAAAGACACCATACCAAAATCTGTAAGACATAGCAAAAGCAGTGCTTAAAGGGAAATTTATAGAAATAAATGCACACATCCAAAAAGAAGAAAGAACTAAAATCAACATCTTAACACAGTATCTCCAAAAATTAGAAAAAGGCCAGCAAATTAAGCCTATAGTTATCAGAAGACAAGACATGGTAAGACTGTGGTTATTAAGTGCCACTGAGTCAGTCTGACTCATAGTGAGAGTACAGGTATATGAATTACGCAATGGAAAAATAATCAACAAGACAAGAAGTTAGGTCTTTAAAAGAATGAATAAAATTGACAAACCACTGGCAAATCTAGCAAATGATAAGGAAAATATGTAAATAATACACATAAGATACGATACAGATGATGTCACAACAGAACCAATGGAAATAAAAAGGATAACAGAATACTATAAAGACCTGTACTCCAATAAATTTGAAAATCTGTAAGAAATGGATATTTTTTAGACAAACACAACCTACACCTAAACTAGCACAGAGTGTAGTAAAAACTTGAACAGGCCTATAACAAAAATAATTGATCAGGTCATTCAAAAACTCCCAACAAAAAAAAGGTCAGGCTTAGATGGTTTTACTAGTGAATTATATCAAACATTCAGAGAAGAGTTGACATCAATTTTACTGAAACTATTCTGGTAGTGTAGTGCTTACGAATTGGGCTGTGAACCACAAGGTGAGCAGTTTGAAACTAACAGCTGTTCCATGGGAGAAAGATGAGGCGTTCTGCTCCCGTAAAGATTTACAGCCTCGGAAAGCCTGTACAGGGTCGCTATGGGTCAGAACTGACTCCATGGCACACAGCCAGCACCACCATTCTAGAATATAGAAAAGGACGGAAAACTTCTGAATATATTTTACAAAGTGAGCATAACCCTCATACCAAATCCAGGGAAGGACATCACTAAAAAAGACAATTATAGACAAATATCCCTTATGATCATAGATGTAAAAGTTCTCAACAAAATCCTAGCCAATAGAATTCAACAACTTATCATACAAGGAATGCAAGGATGGTTTGACATTAGAAAAGCAATCAATCAATGTAATCCACCATATAAATTAAAAAAGGAAGAGAACCACATGATCATATTGATTGATACAGAAAAGACATTTGAACAAAATCCAACACCCATGCATGACAAAAACACTCACAAAGTAGAAATTGAAGGGAAAATCCTCAGCATGACTCAGAGGATATTTACAAAACCAACAACAACATAATTCTCAATGGAATGAAATTGAAAGCATTCCCTTTCAAATAGGCACCAAACAAGGATGCCCTTTATCACCATTCTTATCAATATTGTGTTGGAAGTCTTAGCCAGAGCTATAAGGCAAGAAAGGGAAATTAAAGGCAACCAAATTGGCAAAGAAGTAAAACTCTCTCTGTTTACAGATAATATGATTCTGTATGTAGAAAATCCCAAAGACTCAGCAAGAAAATTATTGGAACTTATTGAAAGATTGGCAGGGTACAAGATCAATATACAAAAATCCGTTGGATTTCTCTACATTAATAAAGACAGTTCTGAAAAGGAAATTAGAAAAGCAATACCATTTACGATAGCCACGCAAAGGATGAAACATTTAGGAATAAACCTAACCAAAGAAATAAAAGAACCTATACAAAGAAAATTACAAAACACTACTACAAGAAACAAAAAGTGACTGACAAAAATGAAGAATATACCAAGTCCATGGATGGGAAAACTTAACATTATGAAAATGTCAATACTACCCAAAGCAACCTATAGATATAACACAATCCCAAACCAGATTCCAACACCATTCTTTTAAAAGATGGAAAAAATTATCACACAAAAAATTTACTATGGTAAGGAAACAGACCTTGCATAATCAAAGTACTGCTAAGAACAAAGTTTGAGGTCCGTCACTCCCTGATCTCAGAATTTACTACATAGTCACACTAGTCAAAACAACCTGGCATTGGTACAATGAGATACACATATCAATCAAAGGAACAGAACTGAGAACCCTGAAGTAACTCCATCCACATACTGTCAACTGATCTTTAACAAAGAGCCAAAACACATTAAATGGTACTGGCAAAATTGGAAATCCATTTGCAGAAGAATGAATGAAACAAGACCCACATCTCATATCATATAAAAAACAAACTCAACATGGATTAAAGACTTAAATATAAAACCTAGAACTGTAAAGATCATAAATTAAAAAAAAAAAAATAGGAAGAAACTTAGGTGCTCGAATACATGGCATACAAACACTATCAAACATTACAAGAAACACACAAACAGTAGAGGGCAAAATAGATGACCGGGACTTCCTAAAAATTAGAAACTTATGTGCATCATAAGATTTTACCAATGGAGTGAAAAAGAAGCCCAGAGATTAGGAAAATTTTTTTGCCATGACATATAAGACAAGGGACTAATATCTAAAATTTATAGAAAACTGTAACACCTCTACATGAAAAAGACAAACATCCCAATTAAAAAATGGGTGCAGAACATGAACAAACACTTCACCAAGGAAGTCACTTGGGCCAACAAACATCTGATCATTAGCCACTGTAGTTGATGTTGTTTAGTGCTATCAAGTTGGTTCTGACTCATAGTGACCCTGTACAGGGTTTTCAAAGAGCAGTTGGTGAGCTTGAACTGCCAACCTTGCAATACAAACACAACTTGTAGTTCAACACATTAACCCACAGTGTCACACCAGGACTCCATTGGAGAAATGAAAATCAAAACAACGAGAGACCACCTCACACTAGCATGAATAGCAAAGTTCATAAAAACATAAAATAACAAATGTTGGCAAGGGTGTGGAGAGACTGGGACCTTTCCACCTTGATGATGCAACTGTAAAATAGTTCAGCCACTCTGGAAAACAGTGTGGCACTTCTTTAGAAAGCTGGAAACAGAAAAACCTTATGATCTATCTTCTTGGTACATAGCCACAAGAAATATGAACCAGGACACAAGTATATATTTGCACACATCTCAGAACTATTGACAATAGCAAAAAAATGGAGGCAGCCCAAGTGCCCATCAGTGGGAGAATGGATAAACAAAACTTTGGTAAATACACACAATGGAATACTACACAACCTTGAAGAATAATGAATCTGCGAAACACATCATACCATGGATGAACCTGAGGACATTATGCTGAGTGAAATTAGTCAATAACAAAATGACAAATATTGTATAACACATTATAAAAGCTTAAGAAAAGATTTCCATACTAAAAGAAACATTCTTTGATGGTTACCAGGGGTGGGAGGGCGGGACAGTAACTCACTGGCTAGAGAGTAGACACATGTTAGCTAAGGTAATGGGGAGAGCAATATACAAGAACAGGGAAGACAATAAACAAGAAGAGGTAGAGTTGCAGATACTGAAGACAGGGAAGACTCAGGGAGGTATGCATGCATTAAATGGTATAGAGATAAATAGTAATACATACACAACCTTGGAACAACAGTTTTCTGTGAGTAGATACATGGATTGAGACATAGGCTGAATGGGTAAGGGAGGGGAAAAAAAAGTTCATGTGTCTGACGGCCTTGTGGATATTATTTTCCCCTGCATACTATTGTAAAATAGACATTCACATCTGATAGAAATTAAAATTCAAATTATGATTACAGAATGCTTATTAAGTCTGCATTTAGTCTATAAATGATTGGATTTGTTAAAAGAGGAGTTAGAATTTGCCCAGGGAAATAGGCTTCTTGTTAAGTCTTTGTAGAGTATGGGGCCTTATATGGAATACTGATTCCCATCCAAAATCTTCTGAGTTGGGACTCAGGCATTTAAACAGACATGCAGACCAATCCACAACTGCTGGGAGAACAGAAGATTCTTACTGAAAGACAGACTAGAGAAAAGTGGACTGTCTGGCTTTTTGAGTTTCAAGCAAGCTGTTTGCTTTGGAGGCATCAAGGCAAGAAAAGTCAACCCATCAGGGAAAACCCCCTTCTAGGACTGTGTGTTAAAGGGAACCCACAAGCATTCTAGTATGCCAATGGTGACCATCTATCTACTTGTGAGTGGACATGTGGAAAATGCAGCTATGAAGCATGGGCTGAGTTTGGCCCTGTTCCATTGGCACCCATTGACCTAGCGATGAAAAGAGAAGAGGAAGAGCTGGCTGATCTGAAGTTTAGGGAGTTGTGTGAGCTCCTGAGCCCATAAGCACTGATCTAGCCAATTTGGTATAGGGTTGAGAGAGAAGGGGCCAGCTGGTCTGAAGTGCAGGGAAGTATGTATGAATTCCCAAACTTGCAGCTGGTCCTCATTTGCCTAGCTTGGATGTCTAGGGCTGAGATGGCCAGAACCTAACCAGATGAAAAAAAAGATGTTTGATATTGAGAGCAAGTGTAATTTATTATAACTTAGTGAACTGGACTTTTGCTTGTGGGTGCAGCTGCTCAAAATTCCAATCAGCATGGAAGATTCTTCCTATCAAGGAACATGTTTGTCTTCTCAGTGTACTGGGTTGTTGTTAGGTGTTATCAAGTCAGCACGGACTCATAGCAACCCTATGCACAACAGAATGATGGTGGTGGGCAATTTAGACATAGACTATCAAAAATTCAAAAATGGGGGAGGGGCTATAAAGGCATGAAGTGGCTGCTTACAAGCTTTCATGGGTGTGCTTAGCTTCAGAATGAGTAAGGGTAAGATAGAATTCCCACTGAATAGTTTTTCTCTTTTTCAGATGGGTCTGGTGAAAGAGGCTTGGGGATGATGCTGATAGGAGATTATGATTCAATTGTGAGTAACTGTTAGCAGGATTAATTTTGATTGCCAAAACTGTAACTGTAGAAGATGTGTAACTAAAAGAGGCGGGGGGTAATCTTTCATTTCAGGAACAGACGATCCCAGGACCATCAAGAAGAAATAGCATGAATACAGCATGAGATCTCTACCTAGAAAGGTACTGACAGCAGAGATGGTGGCAGAGGCGGCAGCATGGAAAAACAGAGCGCCTGTGGGTTTTAGGCCCATGGACTGAGTAAGGCTGGGTGTCTGCAGGTAGGAGACTGGCTTGCAGAATGTGCCCTTTGTAGGTTTAAATGAATATATATTGTTTCATATGTGTGCATCAAATATTTTTGCTTTGTTCATTTGTGAAATATAAGATGTCAACGAGGAACCACAGGGAGAAGTAGAATAACTGTTCTTGCAAGGAGGGGATGGTAATCATTGAGATGAAACAAAGTGAATGATTTGTAGAATGTAAAGCTGGTGATTTTGTCTGTACACCTTCATTCAATTCACAATAAGAATTAAAAATAAAAAGTTTACAGTAATCTGGAAGCACATGAAATATATAAGGTACATTTACTTGGACTTGAAACTACTTACTGTGTATATTGTAAAGTGTTTTAAAAAGTGTTTGTTGAAGAGCTGTTATTTTCCCCTGCTTCATATTCATTCCCTTTGTTTGAGTAACGGTCTCTTCTTTGTGCCTTGCAAACTAAATTTTTCCCTGCACTGCATGGCATCTTGGTGGTCATGTCAATCAAAGTGCCCTGCCATCCCTGTGACTCTTGAGTCAATTGGCCTAAGGACAGATAATGCCTTGTGATGACTTATCCCATTGGCTTCAACCTCAGGAGACATCCATCCTACTACCTAGTTTTTCAGAATTACTCTTTTTTTTCTTTCAGAATTACACTATCTTCTCTGATGCCTGCGTGTTTAACCTCTCCTTAAGTTCTGTGAGCTACCCAAATCCTTCCTACATTTCCCACTTCATTCCTTTTTTTGCATATGGTAGTCAGTCAGTCTTTGATGCTGAAAATGAAAACTCGCTTGCTTTTAAATATTTAAGAAAAAGTACTCCAAATCAATTGCGATAAAGTGTATATGTCCTTGTTAGGGAAACTGAGAATCTCTATGTTCATAGTGGAAACTATTTCAAGTTGCATCCACTTGTTGTCATGTAACTGGAGTCCTGGTGTGGCACTATAGGATAAGCACTGGACTGCTAACCAAAAGTTTGGCAGTTCAAACCCACCAGCTGTTTCTTGGAAACCCTATACAGGGTTACTGTGAGTCTGAACTAATTTGATGACACTAACAACAACAAGAGGAAGCAGCTGTGACATAGTGAAAAGACCGTTGGGTGTACCTGTGCGACTTCAGAGAACTCACACGACCTCCTGGGCCTTACTTTTCTCACCTGTAAACTGAAGAGGTTTCACAAAATTATCCTCAAGGGTCTTTTCAGCTTGAAAAAGCCAATGATTCCACACTGAAGGAATGTGAACCCATACTTAGTATATTGAAAGAACTAAAAAATTCCAGTAACCATAAACCTGAGGCCAAGTTATGTTTCTCCATGTCACACTTTTCACACATCAAACACTAATTTTCTTCCCAAAGACTCCTGTGCCAAAAGAGAATTCAGGGTTTCTCTTTTCTCTGCTTAGTAATTCTTGTGGCTGTGGAATGTCACCAGGAGAAAACTGTGTGAACTTGAGGGAAAGAGAATAAGCAAGTCCGGAGAGGAAGACCTTATCTTAAAAAGATTCTGTCAGTACAGAAACAGGGGCTGGTGGAACTAGCCTCAAACACAGAGGTTCAATTGTCTCTTCAGTTTGCTCCGCTACACCCAGTGTCTGACACAGAACGCCCTCCTGTATGGAGTCCACTGCCTGGAGAGGTGACCCATTCAGGTTGCCTCTTATCATCACATCATTTCTTGCTGTTGCTGTTACTGTTCGCTGCTGTGGAGTTGGTTCTGACTCATAATGACCACAAATACAACAGCATGAAGCACCGGTCCTGCACCATTCTCACTCTGTTACGTTAGAGCTCACTGTTGCAGCCACTCTGTCAACCCATCTCTCTCAGGGTCTTCTTTTCCACTGACCCTCTACCAAGTACAATGTCCTTTTTCAGGGACCTGCTCCTTTCTGATAACAACTATGTGAGCAAAGTTTCGCCATCCTGGCTTCAGAGGAGCATTCTGGCTGGATTTCTTCAAAGACATTTGTTCGTTCTTCGGGTGGTCCTGGTATATTCACTATTCTTTGACAACATATCCTTCAAAGGCATGAATTCTTCCTGGATCTTCCGTATTTTCCAGGTATATGAGGTGACAGAAAACATTATGGCACACCTCTGTCCTCCAAGTAATATTTGCTTTTTAACACTTTAAGAACTTCTCTACAATATTTAATGGCAGAAGACAATGAAACCAGAGCTCCAAAATCCCAAAGTGGAAGCATTTTACTACAGTTGATTTTGCTTGCCTAAGATGATATTTAAGGAGCTCTGGTAGCGTAGTGGTTACGAATCGGGCTGTGAACTGCAAAGTCAGCAATTCGAAACTACCAGCTGTTCCGCGGGAGAAAGATGAGGCTTTCTGCTCCCGTAAAGATTTACAGCCTCGGAAATCCTATACAGGGTTGTTACGAGTCGAAACTGACTCCACGGCATACAGCAACAACAACAACAAAAGATGATATTTGGAGTGGCTGTTTCCATACAATAAGCACTGGGTTGCAAACCACAAAGTCTGCGGTTTGAGCCCACCAGCTGCTCCAATGGAGAAACAAGAGGCTTTCTGCTCCAGAGAAGCTTTAACGCTTTGGAAACCCTAAACAGGGTCGCTATACGTAGGAACCAACTCAACGGCACTTAACAACAGCAAGAAGATGACATTCAAATTAAAGACTTCACAACTGAACAAATAAGTTGCATCAAGATAAATGGAAAAAAGACTGAAGATGTCAATGGTTTTACTTTATCTGGATCCACAATCAACACTCATGAAATCAGACAATGTATTGCATTAAGCACATGGGCCCCTAATCCAAGTAAAATTCAGTCCTTGACACCTTCAATCTTTTCTCTGTTTACCATGATACTGCTTATTGGTGCAGTTATGAGAATTTTGTTTTCTTTAATGCTGACATGTAATCCATACTGAAGGCACACATCGAGGGCATAACACAGCCACTCCATACTCAGAACCAGAAAGGAAGATCCTAAGCACACTGTGATGATTTAACAGCGACAGTGGGGAAGATATCTGCATAGGAATATAACATTTCAATGAAGAGTTCTTCTAAACCTTATTCTTTTCGCTTGTTTAGGATGTCCACTTTTGGTAGCAGGTTATTGCTGTTGTTGTTGTTGTTAAGTGCTACCGAATAAGTTCTGACTTATAGCAACACTGGACAGGGTTTCTGAGGCCTGGCTGGTGGGTCTGAACCACCGAGCAGTGCTTATCCTACAGCACTACACCAGGACCCCAGATGGACAACATTTACACAAACAAGAAGAGAAGTCGTTGAAATGATGACAGGCACTGTGGCCAGTGGAGTCATCAGAGCAGGCCAGCTTCTCCTCAGTTCTGTCACTTCCCACTATCTCACTGCAGCCACAAGCAAAGCCATTTCCTTTCAGGCTCACTCAAGCACAAAAATAGCCCCTAGTCCTTCTTTATGATAGCTGGAGACAGGCTATCTGGGGCTGGTCAGTTTGTTTTTCTTTTCTGGAGTGAGGGAGATGTTTGTTTAAATATCTCTTCCTTCACCTTTTGCTTTATAGAATCTAGGTCCCAGAGCCAAACTCTTGAGTACGAGATATTATGCTTGACAGGTCTTACGTAGAGTGGCTGGAATCATAAACCTAACTTGTTACACATATTGTTCAGCAGTCTAGCCATACACTGGCCTTTTTACCTACACCGTGGGCATAGTTGGAAAGGCATCTATCTCTTCAGAACCCAGATGCTTTAAGGATCTGGAAATGGACAGTTTCCAGTACCATAGCTAATAACTGAATGATAAACACTCATAAGCTGCCTTGGCAAGCTGCTTAGCAGATCTGCAGAGAATATTACTACATAGTTTTAGGAAAGTCTGAGAATAGGGGGTGAAAGGCAGAGTGAATTTTTCTGGTCCTGCTATCCCTCCATCATGACTCACCACACACAAAACACGCACAGTCTTCTCAGGAACAGGATTTAGAACTTTGAGCCCAATTCTTTTGTACCTCTGCAGCTGTTTCCACAGAAGAAAGACCTCTACCTACCTGAGTTTTTGTCAGGCAGTCGGTTTATCCTCCATACAATGGAGTTGAAGGCATGCTCATACTTGGCGGTTCCCAGAGTTACTCTCATGACAGGTTCAGAGCCAGACACGCTAGTTGAGCCAAAACTTGCCCCTCGGTTCACTTTGGCTTTCAAAGACTTCTCCCCCAGGACACTTTCCCTGCGGAAATTTTTTACCCACTCACTAGGCACAGGGTAACGAATCATCACGTTCTCGCAGGGAACCTGAGTGAGAGGGTCACAGTTAGAGGAGAAGCCAGTGGACATCCTAAGCCAGCTCTGTACCTCCACCTCTGCCCCATTGATGCTTGCTGCCGTCCTGAGCGTGAAAGGTAAGATCTTCTCGGCAAACACTGTCCTGAACCGCATTAACTCAAACCGGCATGCATCCAAAGGGTTGAACAGGATAACCCGGGAGTTGCTGAATACACCTTCATCCACACACTCATGGAAACGACATTCATGGAGTTTGATCCACTTTGTGGTGGTGGTAGGCATGATGTCCTGCCGGGAAACTATCTCGTTCCCCTTGACGAGGATGTCATTGAGGCCCAGGCGGCATTCTGCAAGCCCTGAGAGGAAGCTGAGAATATGGATCCGCGTCAACACATGGTGCTGGAGAATCTGGTTGTCTCCTTTGCTCATAATACCAGAGAATTCGTCTCTGACATCCACTGTAATCTCCTCTTCAAGATAGTTCAAGCCAACTGTGCTCAAGTCCATTGACGACACCGGCAGATCCATGAGATGGTCCTGAACTGCATGGATGAAGCTAAGGAAATCACTGTAATTGGTAGTGCCCAGTTTAATCACCTGTTCTCTCTCTGCTATGTGGGCCACAGCGAGTTTGGGCTGGTATTTCTTCTTTTCTTTATAGGTGACACGATCAATCCGTAAGCTGTGGATCCTACCATTCTCATCATAATTCTGGAGGCGGGGTTCTGAAATCTCATGACAAATCTCCAGCTTGAACTCACGGAATGGCTTTTCTAGGCCCTGCTCATAATACAGCTGCAGAAAACCACTGTTTGTAAGTTTGATGTAGATAGGGCCCCAGTGTCTGGAAGACATGATGTTTTTTTTCTCAGGAATCCTCAGCATCATTGGCCATCCGTCCCTGGGCTGGGGCAGTACTGACGCAGGCAGGTGATCATCCAGATCAATCCAGGATACTGGGTCATCGTCAGGTAGTGTGGCACTGCCCAAGTGATCGGGATCATCAATTTGGAGCTGCTTGAGTTTTTCAACAGCATCAGAATGTGACTGGTGTTTGCTTGACTCATCAAAGCTGATGGCATCCTGGTAGATGACAATGAGGGAATCTCTTTGGCTTTTGCCTGTGGTGTTAGAAACGGAATTGATTTGGGAGCGCCTCTCCTGCTCCTCAAAAAAAGCACTGAAAGGATTGATAGGGGAGGGCTGCACATCCTGCAGAGTCTCATTCAGGAAAGGATTAGTTGCCCTCCAAGGGGGAGCTTCCGTTATGGAAGGTGGATGGTTCAAGGAGGAAATGTCTAGTTTCTGAACTGTAGAGAAGTTCATCAAAGTGCTCTTGGGACGTTCCCTCTTCTTAAAAGACCCAGTTGAGTTATTATGTACATCTGGGATCACAGATGCAATCGGAGGTGTGTTTGGCTTCAGAGGAGAAGTAACTGGTGGCAAAGGGCAGCTGACTTCATTATCTTCAAAAGTGACCCAGCTGGGGAAATGAGTAGAGGTCACTGGAATGGCAGGATGCCCATTCGTGGCTGGACTGCTCTCCTGCCAGCTGATGGCCTCCATCTCTACTTCCTCATCTTCCTGCAGTGAGGAGGAATTGTCTGGAAAAAATAGGGAGAAGATATGAGGGGCTGCTGTTGCAACTGAGTACACATGGGAATCAGGGATTACTAGATTTTTACTTGAAATCCAGTAAATTTAAATCAAAGCAGCTCATTACATTAGCGAATGCTAAATATGGTCATGGCTCTCATAATTTTGTAATTAGCCATCACACTACAGCCATTACATGCTGTTGTTGTTGTTAAGTGCTGTTGAGTTGGTTTCATCCCATAGCAACCCTGTATAGGGCTTCCAAGAAGCAGGTGGTGTGTTTGAACTGCCAACCTTATAGTTAGCAGTCCGGTGCTTATCTACCCTATAGTGCCACACCAAAAAGTGATGTTGGTCCAATCAATGCTGAAGCACTGATTGGGTCAAGGTCACTTGTAATTTAACTTTTATATTACCTTTTCATTTTATATAGTTTTCTAACATAGATGTTTTCTTTACTCTGTCTAAGACATATATTCTAATCTTCAAATCTGAAAACCATCTCCTATTAAAATGATTCATCATCAAAAAGAGCATTTCAAGATCTATTCTGAAGAAGAACACT
>NW_006408588.1:8066919-8068529 GCF_000296735.1 Chrysochloris asiatica | reverse complement strand
GCTATGAGTCGGTTCCGACTCGATGGCACCTGACAACAACAACAACATGACTTATTCATTGCAAATACCTTTTTACACATAAACAGTGACTATACACAAAGACCTCACCAAATGGAATACTCAAGAATCATATTGACTATATCTATGGGAACACACAGTAAAGGAGCTCAACAAAATCAGTCAAAACAAGACGAGGGACAGACTGTGAAACAGACCATCAAGTGCTTATATTCAAGTTCAGGCTAAATCTGAAGAAAATTAACACCAGTCCATGAGAGCACAAACATGGCCTTGTGTATATGCCACCTGAATTTAGAGACTATCTTAAGACAGATTTGATGCACTAGACACTAATGACTACATATCAGTGGAGTTGTGAGATGTCAGCAAGAACATCAAACTTGAAGAACCCAAAAGGTCACTAAAAAAGACAGGAAAGAAAGAAAAGACAAAAATGGATGTCAGAAAAGACTCTGGAATTTGCTCTTGAATGGAGAGAAGCTAAAGCAACTAGAAGAAATGGTGACGTAAAAGAGTTGAATAGAAAATTTCAAAGGGAAGCTCAAAAAGACAAGGTGGAGTTAAAAAACCAAATGGTTTCTCAAGTTGAAGGAATTGAAGAAAACATTCAAGTCTTGATTTGCAACACTGTAAGATTCAAAGCAAAATATTGCATGATGCAGTAAGAATCAAAAGACTAGGGAAGTACACAGAGTCCTGTACTAAAAAGAAATGGTTGATGTTCCACCATTACAAGAGGAAGCATATAATCAAGAACCAATAGACTTCTTCTTCTTCTTTTTTTTTTTAAATGTTTTACTGTGAATTATGTAATAGTTTACATGGGAGAACATTAGCTTTACATTCATCCTATCGTATATCATGTCAATGCCATGGTTACAGTCTCCTCCATGCATCATCAAGCAACCAAAGAGTATATATACTCTGCAAGCCTGCCCCCTGGTTGTCAGCACACAGCCCCTCTCCCTCTCTGGGTCTAACGTCCCCAGCCACTCCATCTCTCCACGTCATCATCTCTGCCTCTATCTCTGGCATCAATGCTTCTCTGGGTAGGGTCTCAATCTCTGCTCTTCTCTCTTGATGGTCCGAGGGACCTCTGCTCCTAGACTGCAAAGTCAATCATTCCCTTCCCCTTTGCTACAAAACGTCTAACTACATTTCCAACCCTCACAATCAGTCCTGATAACAATTATTCACTATTGTATTATCAGAAACTTATCTGCACCTCCTTTCTTCTAGCTGCTCCAGGATGGTCTGCTTGTCCTTTCAAGTGGAAATTTCCCATTTCAGAGGATTTTGGATGTGGTTCAGGATTACACCTATGGTTTTATGTGATGCAAAGGCTCTGCAGGAAGCCTCCTTCACTGGGCACGTTGTAGCCCAGACAGATTGGATACCACTCAGTGGAGATTCTACCTTCCTCCAAGCTCTCTGGCTCTAGGCTCTCTCTTGAAAACTTGTAAGCCAGTCACTTCTTGCTTTTGTAGCCCCCCAAATTTGGGTAGCCAATGTCCAAGTTGCCCATCCCTGTCTACTCTGTGTAACGAGGGGGTGGGAATGATCCTTGCTGTAAAGATTTGTTCCCTCTT
>NW_006408588.1:8059441-8060659 GCF_000296735.1 Chrysochloris asiatica | reverse complement strand
TCTCTGGCCACACGTCCAGCATAAACAGCCGCCATCCAAGAAAGACGGGGAGGGAGGAGATCCGTGGCTGAGATGTTTGCAACGCAGGATCTGCCTGATGCCAGTCCAGCATTCACTCTGGTTTAGGAGTGTCTCTTTGCCTCTCTCTTTGTCTCTTTCTGTGTATTCTTGCTATATCTCTATCGCCGTCAGGTATCTCCACCTGAACCAAACCCCTATGTTGAGGCCAGTCCCCGATACATATAAAGTTTGTTACTGTTTTATTCAATCTCTTTGAAGAATGTCGTTGGAATCTAGATTGGGAGCGCATTATATGTATAAACTGCTTTGGGAAGTATTGACATTTTCACAATGTTAAGTCTTCCATCCAGAAGCATGGTACATTCTTTCTTTTTTTAGGTCTCTTTTGGTTTCTTCTAGTAGTGTTTTGTAGTTTTCTTTGCATAATTCCTTTGTTTATCTGATTACATTTATTCCTAGATATTTCAAGAACCAAGAGCCTTAAAAAAATTTTTTTTTTAAGTTTTTATTGTGAATTCAGTGATAGTTTACATGGGAGGACATTGGTTTTACACTCATCCTATCATATTTCATTTCATTGCAGTGATTACAATCCCCTCTGTATATTATCATTCAACAATATTTGCTTCTATTCCCTCTGTTTTTTGTTTTTTTTTAATGTAAACAAAAACACTCAGCTGCAAGCCTGCCTCCTGGCCACCAGCACATAGCCTTTCTCTTTCAAAGAGTCTAGAGTTCTCAGCTGCTGCATCTCTCCATGTCTTCATCTCTGCCTCCATCTCTGGTGTTGATGCTTCTCTAGACAAGGTCCCACATTCCCCTTGATGGTCCTAGGGTCCTCTGTTCCTAGAATGTAAGATTAACTGCTCCCTACTTTATGTTACAAAAGTTCTATCTTTACAATTGTGACAATCACAATTCATCATAACAATTACTCCTATTGAATCATAAGAATCTTACTCCATCTCCTTTCACCAGACGCAGCTAGACAATATGAAAACTATTCAGTGGGGATTCTACCATCCCTGGCATACTCTGAAAATAAACTCCCTCTTGAAAACTTGTAATCTAGTCACTTTGCGCCTTTATAACCCTCCCTCTCTCTCTCCCTTCCCTCATTTTAGGTAGCCAATGTCTAAGTTGAACATCCCTATCAATCCTGTATACAGAGGGGATAGGATTGATCCTTGATGTGAA
>NW_006408588.1:8043961-8058269 GCF_000296735.1 Chrysochloris asiatica | reverse complement strand
GATCATCCAGTCATCCGGTCCAGGTCACGTGGGTATCATCTGCAAGTGTGGGCGCTCCCATGCATATGTCCTCTATTCCCATCAGCCAGTAGCTCCACTCTCCTCTCGAGTCCTCCGTGGCCACGCCACTGACTCTGGGCCCAAGAGTCCCCCAGGTCTCTTCACACTGCTTGCCAACCAGGTCCCCAACTGGGTTCACAGAAGTACACTGAACATTGTAGGGCTTAGCTTGTCACTTCATTGCTGCTTTTACCCCACTTCCCCCCATCAGCAATGTGTGTGGTCACCAATCAGAGTGTGCATTTCCGTTGAGTCTCAGCCTTGGAAGGGGGTTTGCGTTGAGAGGACCTGGCCACTTGCCTTGATGTTTTCTAGGGAAGCGATTTGTTTATTCTTGTAGTAACAGCCCATATGCCTCCATTTTTCCAAGCCATGGTATTTTCAATAACCTCATATGCATGTTAAAGTTGGACAGTAAATAAGGAACACCGTAGAAGAATGGATGCTTTTGAGTTATGGTGTTGGAGGAGAAGACTGAAAGTGCCATGGGCTGCTCATAAAACCAACAGATCTGTTTTGGAAGAAGTGCAGCCAGAGTGTTCCTTAGAGGCCAAGATGGCCAAACTTGGTCTCTCATACTTCAGAAATATTGTCAGGAGGGACCAGTCAATGGAGAAGGATATCATGTTTGGTAAGGTGGAGGGTCAGAGAAAAAAAAAGAAGACCCCCAGCAAGATGGATTGGCCAAGTGGCAGCATCAATGGGCTCAAGCGTGGCAACGATAGTGAGGTTGGCCCAGGATGGGGCAGTGTTTCGTTCTGCAGTGCATAAGGTTGCTATGAGTCGGCACCAACTTGATGGCACCTAACATAAACATACATAAGTATAGGTCAAGAAGAACCAATAGTCTTAAAGGAAAAAGTCTAAGCTGCACTGAAGGCACTGGTGAAAAACAAAGCTTCAGGAACTGACAGAATACAAATTCAAATGTTTTCAACAAACTGTTGCAGCAGTAGAGGCACTCACTCATCTATGCCAAGAAATTCAGAAGACAGCTACCTGGCCAATCAATTGGAAGACATCCATATTTATGGTCATTCCAAAGAAAGGTGACCCAACAGAATGAGGAAATTATTGAACAATGTCTTTAATATCACATGAATGTAAAAATTTGCTGAAAATAATATGTATCAGAACCAACTTAATGGCACCTAACAACAATATATACAATGATGTAAAGCCGATCTTATTAAATAAAATCTTCTGTAAATGATAGCATAGCTGTAATACTATTAAGTGGAGTATTTTTAGTCAAAATGTGATCAGTAAATACTAAAGACAAAATGCTAATATCCATATGTAGTTGTTGTTGTTAAGCGCCATCGAGTTGGTTCCGACTGTACAGGGTTTCTAAGGAGTGGCTGGTGAGTATGAATAGCTGACCTTGTGGTTCAAACCGACCTTGCAGTCCAGTGCTTTATCCCACAATGCTACATAAAATGAATTAAAATTATGAGCAAAATTTTAGTAATAGACATGTCCTCACAATAAGAATTGTTTATAATAGCAAAGAAATTAAAATACTTTTAAACATCTAACAGTTGAAAATGGAGTCTTGGTGTGGTGCTGTGGTTAATGCGCCAGACAGCAAAGCCATTTGAATTGCAAGGTCGGCGGTTCAAGCTCACAAGCTGCTACTTGGAAACCCTATACAGGGTCACTATGGGCCAGAACTGACTCGATGGCACTTCACAACAACAACAACAGTTGAATACGCATTTAATAAATTAAGGCACACAATGGAATATCCAGCAATTAAAATGTTTATGAACTATGTAATGACATTAAAAAAGTGCCCATGATACACTCTCTTAATTTTCTTCTGTTATCCTGCCCTCCATATCCATATTGAGGTTTAGCTATTTTATGTTAAGAGATTATTATTATACAAAGCTCCACCCCAGCAACACCTTCAAGGATAAAATGCAGACAAAACATAAATTTTGATCAAAGAACGATGCAAACCTAACGAGGTAGAAACAAGATCACTAGTCAGAGTCTGCTGTAGCTAGCTATAGGACCATGGTAACTAGTTACTATTGAGTTAACTCTGCCTTATGGTGACCTCATGTCAGTAGAACTGTGTCCCATTAAGTTTTCAGTGTCTGATTTTTTAAAAAGTAAATCACCAGGTTATTATTTCAAGGTACCACTGGGTGGACTCAAACTTCCACCCTATTTGAGTATGCTAATGTTTGTACCACCCAGGTCCTCTGGGGTTCTGGGAATAGAAAGGAAAATAAAGTCTTACCAAGGAGGCGTAAATTCTAATAGAAAGAATGGTACAGAAAATAAATATCTAGCATAACATAGATATGGTTTGCTGATGTGAATAATTGACAAAAAGAAACTTTGATTTGGAATAGTCTTTCTACTCTGTATTTTATATCTGTGGTGGTGGTGGTGGTGGTTATGTGCCATGGAGTCGCTTTCCACTCATAGCAACCCTGTACAGGGGTTCCAAAGCTGTAAATCTTTACGGGAGCAGAAAGCTTCATCTTTCTCCTATGGAACAGCTGGTAGTTTCGACTGCTGACCTTGCGGTTCGCAGTCCGATTCGTAACCACTACACTACTAGAGCTCCTTTATATCTCTAGAGGAGTATATATTAGACTCTCTGACATCATTCCACCCACTATTGCTGATCATTTGGATTCAAAGAGAAATGTACATTCAAATGGTTGGAGTTTCTGTTAAAACACATGCACGTATATATCCAACCATAATAAATTGTTGCTGTTGGTTCTGATCCATAGCAATCCCGTATAGGGTTTCTGTGGAGCAGCTGGTAAGCTTGAACCGCCGATCTTGGGGGTCAAACTGACTTTGCAGTCCAGCACATTAACCCACAGTGCCACACCAGAACTCCATACTAAATTAGTAATGCCATGCAAAATTTACACAGTGGATGGGACAGCTAGCTTGCCATTCATATTTTCAAATACATTAAAATTTATGAAAATCGGAAACTGTATAGACGAAACCTGTCAGAGAAAGGAAACTCAAATTGTTGGTACATGCCATTGAGTCAGTTTCAACTCATAGTGACCCTACATAGGGTTTCCAAGGAGCAGCTGGTGACTTTGAACCTCTGACCTTGTGGTTCAAACCGATCCTATTGTTCAGTGCTTTAACGCACAGTGCCACACCAGGACTTCCAAGTACATTAAAACTTACGAAAACCCAAAACTGTGTAAGAAGGAAATCTGTCAGGGAAGGAAAACTCAGTAGTTTTTTTCTAACAGCAATGGAACAGTGGTAAGACTGTATGAACCCTGTCAACCGCAGAAAATTTTCAAAATCTGGCAAAACAAGGCAGTCCTGTTGGGTTCTGGCTCTCACAGGTTTCTATTATAACAGAATTTTGCTCAACTGAAAATGTCAGTTTGAAAATGTAGGCTAAACATTTTCATACACATCTACACCTACCCTAAAAACCTAGTGAACAGAAAGTATTTTCTATATATACAACATGTAAAACAAAGGACTGTAAAACCATTTACAATAAAAGATGAGAACCTCCTTCAGTGAAACCATTAAAAAAACTTTTGGAGATGTACAAGTGATTGATTTTCTGGAAAATCTAGAGAAAGAGGACAGGAAACAAGTCAGGCTTATAGAATTTTTATTTTATTCATTGCTCTGGTTTTTTCTATAATGAAGGCTAAAAAGAACACAGTAAAATAATAATCACATCTTGGAAGCAGCGACTTATTCTTCCCAGAGAACTGGGAATGAAGTCCATCTCAAAACTCACCAATTTCTAAAAAGGCAGCTCTGTGGAGCTTTTGTAATGCAAGGTTTCCTCCCAGACAGCCTCTTACTGGCCCACCCATCCCTTGTACGGGGAGAGCCTTTCTGCCTTGGAGCTCATCACCACTCCCTACTTTAAAACAAGACGAAGCTCTTTCTGTACAGAGTGGCTGTCTGCCAGAACTGTTTATGCTTGCTGCCAAAGGATTCCCTTCTGTTGGGGCTCTTGTACCCCAAATAGCATATCTCATCTTTCTCTCCCAAACCAAGAAAGAAAAAAAGACTTTTGTGTCCACTGATGACAATTTTCTCATAATAAATTCTTTTTCAAACCTAGTTATTTAAAAATCACACATTAAAATGCAAACACACTGCCATGAAGTCCATTCTGACTCACTGCGCCCCGTACATAGGGTTTCCAAGACTGTAAATCTTTACAGGAGAAGACAGCCTCATTTTTCTCCTGCAGAGTGGCTGGTGGGTTTGAACCGCTAACCTGTCAGTTAGCTGATCAATGCTGATCCCACATGGCCACCAGAGTTACATTAAGTCCTATTGTTGTTGTTGTTAAGTGCCGTCAAGTCAGTTACAACTCATAGCAGCTCTGCATAGGATTTCGGAGGAGTGCCTGGTGAGCTTGAACCACAGACCTACAGGTTCAAATAGACTTTGAAGTCCCGTTGTTGTTGTTGTTAAGTGCCGTGGAGTTGATTCCGACCCACAGCGACCCAGTATAGGGTTTCCAAGGAGCAGCTGGTGAGCTTGAACCGCCGACCTTGCAGTTCAAATGGCTGTGCAGTCTGGCGCATTAACCCACAGCACCACACCAGGACTCCTAGAAGTCTTAGACAGTATTAAAAACATTAGCCTCACTGTTACTAAGTGTCATCGAGTCGGTTCTGACTTATAGCCACCCTGTATAGGGTTTCTGAGGAGCGGTAGTTGAGTTTGAACCACCAACCTTGTGGTTCAAATTCACTCTGTGGTTCAATGCTTATCCTATAGCGCCACGAGTTAAATAAAGGATGCTTAAATTTGGGGGGAGAACTTGGGAATTAAATTTATTTCACTGAGTTTCTATTTTCTATTTTCTTGTTGCTAGCCATTAAAAAGACTTATAAAATTCTCTATCCTTTGGCAGTAAAATCTCCCATGTTTTAAAAACACACCTTTTGGGATAGTGATGGCATATGGACCAGATTCTGAAAATGAGAATTTATTTTCTGTGAAATAATTTTTAAAGGGGAAAAAAACTTTTATGGATAAAAAGCAGAAGTTAGTACACAGTTCACATGAAATAATCTATTTCTTGAAGTGAAACTAAATGTTGCCAAATACCACTTTAAAAAGAATTCCTTATTGATACTGACTTCCCTGTTCCTGATCTGTGGTGCTGTGGGAGAAGCATTTGACCCCAAGGTCATCTTGAAGCACAAGGTCAGTTATTCAAACACGCCAGTCACTCCTCAGAAACCCTATACAGGGTCACTGAGTGGGAACTGACTCAATGGCACTTAACAACAAAACAATAATTTTGCTTTATTTCTTATTTGATTGAAAGACATCTTCAACTGTTTTTATGAAAGGTAAGTTAAAAACCCCTCAACAATTTATCTGTATGTAAAATTTCTGAGGAAAAATATTTGTATCATATACAACAAAAAATAATATCATTAATATATAACAAGGGTATGTGTATCCTGAACAAATATGGATACCAAAAGAACCCCAAGAATGACCTTATAGGTCAGGGTACAAGTATTTTCTTAGAGTTTCCGAAGGTGTAAATCTTTACAAAAGCAGACAGCCTCCTTTTCCCATGGACCGACTGGTGGCTGGAACTGCTGACCTTTCAGTTAACAGCCCAACACTGAACTCACTATGCCACCAGGCTCCTTGTAAAACTGGATGTTGTTGTTGTTGTTAAGTGCTGTCAAGTCGATTCTGATCCATAGTGACCCTGTATAGGGTTTCTGAGGAGCAGCTAGTGAGCTTGAACCACTGACCTTGCAGTCCAAACAGCTTTGCAGTCTGGCGCATTAACCTACAGCGCTACACCAGGACTCCCTCACAAATAAAAAGGATAAACAGAAAAAATAGACAATGAAGAAATGAACAAGTATAAAAGTCTAATAACTATTTGGAGCCCTGGTATGGTGCTGTAAGATAAGAACTGGACTGTTAACTTAAAGGTTGGAGTTTCAAATCCACCAGCCACTCCTCAGAAACACTATACAGGGTCGCTGTGAGTTGGTTTCAACTCAATGGCACATACGTAACAAGAACAACAAAATAACTATTTGAGAAAAAGATGATCTTAATATTTTCGAAAATCTTTCATAATATTTTAATGTGAAGACAAATGTCTCATGTGGAGCACGAAGTGACTTAAATAGTTTCAAATCTATATTCTTTCTCAACAAATACTACACTGTTTACAAAATAAAAAAATACATACCAACCTTATGATACTACCAATTAATCTCAGAGAAAGGAAACAATTAAAAAAAAAAAATTTAAAGCCAGTAAATTTATCCAGTAAGAACAAGTCATACCAATCATTACTGTCATAGAAACCATTTAATTACTGTTTATCAATGCAAATTATAAATTATTTGTTTCCTTTTCTCTAAGGTTAATTGATAGTGATAAAGATGATATACTTTGAAGTTTTATTCTTTCTTTAATTTGTAAGCAATATATTTTTGAGAAAGAATATAGATTAAAACTGTTAAAGCATCTCATACACCACAGAGACATTAATAATCACATCAAAATGTTATGAAATCATTCATGTATCCCAAAGTATATGTGTATTACATTATATATGTATATATTGTCTTATACTTGGAGAATTATATTTCATTGCTTTATAAGGTTAAGTTTTTTTCCAAACAGTTACTCCAAAATGCATGTTAGCCACTGTTCTACCAGAGATCCTCAAACACTTACTGTTGTTGTTGTTAGGTGCCATTAAGTCAGTTCCGACTCAGAGAGACCTATGCACAACAGAACGAAGTACTTATTAGACTCTTATTAGTTAATTAGCCTCATTAGCTAACTGTGATGGCGTATCCATTTTTATTAAGGATACACACACCCTTGTTATGATGTCGTTGTTGTTAGGGGCTGTCAAGTCAGTTTCTACTCATAGCTACTTTATGCACAACAGAATGAACCACTGCCTGGTCCCGTATCATCATCAAGCTTGAGCCCATTACTGTTGCCACGGTGCCAATCGATCTCATTAGGGATCTTGCCCTCCTTCGAAGACCTCTAATTTTACCAAGCTTGATATCTTTCTCTCAAGAATGGCGGCTCCTGATATGTCCATTCTGGGTTCTAATGAACATTCTAACTGTGCTTCTTCCAGCACAGATTTGTTGTTATTCAGCAGTCCCTGGTACCTTTAATATTCTTCTCCTTCACCCTAACTCAAATACATCAATTCTTCCATGGTTGTCCATATTTGCTGTCCAACTTTCACATGCATATGTATGTGGCTATGGAAAATATCATCGCTTGGGTTGAGCACACCTTAGTCCTCAAACTAACTTTGTTCTTGAACACTTTAATGAGCTATTGTGTAGCAGATCTGCCTAATGCAATACATCATTTGATTTCTTGACTGTTGTTTCCATGAATATTGATAATGGATCCAAGCAAAATGAATTCCTGGACAACTTCGATCTTTTCTTCATTTATTATGATGTTATTTGTTGGTCCATTGGTAAACAATTACATTGAGGTGCAACTCACTGAAAGCTGTGGTCTTTGATCTTCATTAGTAAGTATTAGCAGCTGAAAACTTCAACCACTGTGTATCTGTTGTTGTTGTTAAGTACCGTGGAATCAATTCTGACTCATAGTGACCCTGCACAGGGTTTCCGAGGCTGTAAATCTTTACGGGAGCAGAACGCCTCATCTTTCTCCCTCAGAACTGCTGGTAGTTTTGAACTGCCGACCTTGAAGTTAGGAGCCCGATTTGTAACCTCTATGCTACCAGAGCTCCTTACTATGTGCCTAGGGCTCCTCAAATTGTTGTTAGACATTTATATTTCTTCATTAGTGAATTGGCTATTCTTTTTATCCTTTTTATTTGTGACAGTGTATCCATTTTACCAAGGATGCACACACCCTTGTTAGATATGAATATAATGTTATATAAATAGGAACCCTGTTGGTGCAGTGATTAAGTGCTCATCTACTAACAGAAAGGTCAGTGATTTGAATCCACCAGTCACCCCAAGGTACAAAGATTTGACAGTTTGTTTCTGTAAAGATTTATAGCCCCAGAAACCATGTCGGGTATTTCTATCAACTCAGTGGCAATGGAACAGGTAAGACAAATTAACTGTCATCTATAATTTCATTTTAATGGATCATTAAAACTGAAGCAAAAATCCTAACATTATTTTAAAATGCAATCTCTTATCTCTTCTGTTTGCTACCTCAAATTGCTTTTATTATGAGTTGAGTTGCTGTAAAAAAAAAAAAGGCATTTATAAAGATCACCTTATACTTTTGTTATTGTGATTGCTAAGTGCCCTTGAGTTGGTTCTGACTCACAGTGACCCTAGGTAGGGTTTCCAATGAGTAGCTGGTGGGTTAGAATCAACCTTGCAGTTAGCAGTTCAGTGCTTATCCTACAGTGCACACCAAGTATAGTAAAAAATTCTAGCATCCAAGTACTTCTTAGAGTCTTTATAGATAGAAACCGAATAAAAATGGTGCCTTCTTTTAACATTGTTGTTGTTATGTGCCGTGGAGTCTTTTAACATTAGACTATAAGAAATCGCTTAGGCTAGTTGTAGTCTAATGCTAAAAGAAGGCATCATTTTTATTAAGTTTCTATTGGAGTCCTAGTGTGATGCTGTGGGTTAATGCTCTGGACTGCAAAGTCATTTAAGCTGTAAGGTCGGTGGTCCAAGGAAACCCTGCACAGGGTCATTACAGGACAGAACTGACTCAATGTACTTAACAACAACAAGCTATTTCTAAGGACTCCTGGTGTGGCGCTGTAGGATCAGCACTGAACTATGAACCATAAAGTTGTCCCTTCAAACTTAACAAATGCTCCTTGGAAACCCTATGCAGAGTTGCTATGAGTCAGAACCGACTCGGAAGCATTTAACGACAACAATAATCTATTTTAAAAGATTAAGTTTTCAAAAGATTTATTTAAATGAAATGTTTCATTTGTAATCAATACCTTCAAAACTGATGAAAAGTAAGAAATATGGGAAAAATAAGTTTTTATGTTTTAAACAAAAAATATTCCCACATTTGCAAATGAATTTAACACAATAGCAGATACAAAGTACTTATTGAGAGCTGATAAATGGAATTTATTAACAGTGACAAGAGCAAATAGACTTTGATTAGTGCAGTTTCTTCAGCAGAAAACAGCAGTCACTGTTACATATAAAGTACATATGTACCTATAACCAGCTCCAGATACACGGCTGGCACTGAAATTCTTGTGTCATACTCTGTAAAGTGAGAAGAGGAATGTAGAATTTTAGGACTTGGAGAGAATTTGAAATAATAAAACCTGACCCTTTCACACTGCTAAGAAGACAGCAGCTCAGAAGTTTAAGTAAACGCCCCAAGATGAGATTAGATGTCAATCCCTGCTTTTAATTTGCATTAACTGTAGTAAGTATATCCTTAATGCTTGTTTATTATGCTAAATCCATTTTTCTTTTTCCCACAACTTTTGAGACTGGCAACATTTTTCTGGACATAAAACTTCTCAAGAACACTGCTCAACAGGGAGAATAAGTTAATAAAACACAGATTTACACCCATTTATACAGAGACTTCTTCAGATGTTAGGTCAACTTTACCCTCCTCCCTGCAAGTGCACACGGGTATCTCACCTGCTAGGAAGTCTATTACTCTGATGCTTTTTGGGTGAGAGAAGATTGGGAGTCATTGGAACTTTTTAAAGACCTAACCAAAGGAGTTTCTAACTAAGATGAAATAAGGAGAGATCTGTCTAGTCAATTCACCATGCATCTGACAAATGTTTCAAACTGGTGGTTTGTGTGCGCCTGTGATACCGGAAGCTATACTATGGTATTTCAAATATTGGCAGGGTCATCCATGATGGACAGGTTTCACTGGCTCTTCCAGACTACAAGATAATGGGGGTGGGGGGCGGAAATCCTGGTGTTCTATTTATGAAAGTTAGCCAATGAAAACCTTATGGATCACAAAGAATAATGTCTAATTCGCTTGATAACATATTACGAAGAGGGATCGGACATTGGAAGAGGGCACTGGGTTGGTGATATACAGGGCTGGTGAAGATGAGGGAGATGCTCAGTGAGACAGATTGAAACAATAGCTTCAATATGTCAGAGACCATGAGGATGATATAGGCCCAGAAATGCTTCACTATGTTGTGATAAAAAAGAAGAGCTAGAGGGCACATATCCTTCATCGTTCAGAAAAAATATGCTTCGATGCTGGTAATAAAGTTATTTGGTCAGAAATATCCTCAAAATGAAGAAGCTGACTCATCAAACTACTTGACAGAAATCTCAATCAAGAACAATCAACTCTATATTCTCATTTTTATTTGCTAAAAGGACCTACTGAACACCTTTTTCAAATAATTGGTCCAGTTTGCCTCTCCAGTTCCCTCCTTCCTGATTAAAATGAGCTGACCCAACAACTCCATTCTTTCATCTGTCATGAGGTACAATGCTGTCTGTGATAAGATAATATCCATGTGTCTACAGGGAAAACCAGCTAATACCACTATTATTCAAATTTCTGCACCAACCACTAAAGCCAGTGAGGATGAAACAGAAGAACTCTACCAACTTCTTCAACTTGAAACTGATCAATCATGCAATTAAGATATATTGATAATCACTGGCAATTGGAAGGCAACGGTTGGAAACAAAGAGGAAGGATCAGTAGTTGGAAAATATGGTCTTGGTGATAGAAATGATGCTGGAGAACCCATGATAGAATTCTGCAAAACCAATGATTTATTCATTTCAAATACCTTTTTTAAACAGCATAAGAGATGACCATACACATGGACCTCACCAGATGGAATACACAGAAATAAAACTGACTACATCTACAGAAAGAGATGGTGAAAAAGCTCCATATCATTGGCCAAAACAAGGTCAGAGGCAGATTGTGGAGCAGACCATCAATTGCTCATAGGCAAATTCAGAGTGAAGCTGAAGAAAATGAAAACAAGTCCATGGGAGTCAAACTATGACCTTGAATATATCCCTCTGGAATTTAGAGATCATCTGAAGAACAGATTAATACATTAGACACTAAAGATCAAAGACCAGAAGAGCTGTGGGATGACATCAAGAACATCATACAGAAAGCAAAAGGTTATTAAGAAGACAAGAAAGAAGGAAAAGATCAAATTGGATGTCGAAAGAGACATTGAAACTTGTTCTCCAACATAGAGATGGTAAAGCAAATGGAAGAAGTGAGGAGGTATAAGAGTTGAACAGAAAAATTCAAAGGTCAACTAAAGAAGACAAAGTCAAATATTATAATGAAATGTGCAAAGAACTGAAATTAGAACACCAAAAAGCAAGAATAAATTCAGCACTTCTCAAGCTGAGCGAACTGAAGACAAAATTCAAACCTCGATGTGAATTATTAAAGGATTCTATGGACAAAATGATGAAGAAAGCAGCAAAAGAAGATGGAAGGAATACACAGAGTCACTGTACCAAAAAGAAATGGTCAGTGTTCAACCATTTCAAGAGCCAATGATCCTAAAGGAAGAAGTCCAACGTACACTGAAGGCACTGGAAAACAGAAAGGCACCAGGAACTGATGGAATACAAAGTGAAATCTTTCAAAAAACTGATGTGGAACTGGAGGCATTCACTCATCTATGCCAAGAAATTTGGAAGATGACTACCCGGCCAACTGACTGGAAGAGTTCTGTATTTGTGCCCATTCCAAAGAGAGGTAACCCAACAGAATGTGGAAATCATCGGACAATATCATTGATATGTGAGTAAAATTTAACTAAGGGTTATCCCAAAATGGCTGCAACCATACATTGACAGAGAACTTCCGAGGTTCAAGCTGGATTCAGAAGTGTATATGGAATGAAGGATATCATTGCTGACATCAGATGGATCATGGTTGAAAGCAGATCATACTATAAAGATGTTTTTACCTGTGCTTTATTGACTATACAAAGGCTTTCGATTGTGTGGATCATGACAAGCTATGGACAACACTGAGAAGTTTGAGTATTCCAGAACACTTAATTGTGCTCATGAGGAACCTGTATATAGACCAAGAGGCAGTTGTTCAAACAGCACAAGGGAACACTGAATGGTTTAAAATTAGGAAAGGTGGTTTGTATTCTTTCACTATACTTATTCAATCTGTATACTCAGCAATTAATTAGAGAAGCTAGAGTATGTGAAGAAAAACGTGGTATCATGATTAGAGGAAGACAATAACAGTCTGTGATATGCAGGTGATATAACTTTGCTTGCTGAAAGTGACAAGGACTTAAAATACTGATGAAGATCAAAGACAGCCTTTAGTATGGGTTGCATCTCAATGTAAAGAATACAGAAACCCTCACCATTGGACCAATAAACAACATCCATATAAATGTAGAAAAGATTGAAGTTGTCAAAGACTTCATTTTGCTTGGATCCACAAACACTCATGCAAGCAGCAGTCAAGAAATGAAATGACGTATTGCACTGGGCAAATCTGCTGCACAAGACTTCTTTAAAGCGTTGAAGAGCAAATATGTGAGTTTGAGGACTTAAGTGTGCCTGACCCAAGTATGTGAAAGTTGGACAGTGAATAAGGAAGACTGTAGAAGAACTGATGCATTTGAGTTATGGTGTTGGAAGAGAATATTCAAAGCACCATGGACTGCCAAAAGAACAAACAGATCTGTGTTGGAAGAAGTACAGCCAGAGTGCTCCTTGGAAGCTGGGATGGCCAAACTTCATCTCTCATACATCAGATATATTATCAGGACAGACCAGTCACTGGAGAAGGATATCATGTTTGGTAAAGTGGAGGGTTGGAGAAAAAGAGAAAGACACCCAAAGAGATGGATTAGCACAGTGCTGGCAGCAATGGGCTCAGGCCTAGCAAAGACTGTGAGGTTAGCCCAGGACTGGGCAGTGTTTTGTTCTGTTGTGCATAGGGTTACTATGAGTCGGTGTCAACTTGACGGCACCTAACAACAACAACAACAACACCTGAAGTTCTACTAATAAGTGAATGCCCCAGCTGAGCTGGTACTCATCAGCTTTTCTATATGTAATATTTTTCAGTCTGATTTCCAATGTTTGGGCCAAGAACCACCTGCATCAGAATCACTCCATGCTACTTAACCTGAAATTGGAAGTTCAACCTCTGCATTCAAGACTCATCTTTCCCCAACAATTTCAACTTCACCCCCGTCCCTCCAAGTGCACACAGGTTTCTCACCTGCTTGGAAGTATATTACTCTGGCAAGCATACATACTTAAAAGCACACAACAAGACCTTCTTTTCCTTCATACACTGTTCTGAACCAGTTACACAGTATAGTCATTCTACCATAGACCAGATTCAAAATCTAATCATTTTGAACCTTACATACTAGTGACAGGAACTGTTGCTTCCCCAAAGTTGATTCCATGAATTTGGTCTGAGGGCAACAATTTCATACAGATGCTGCCTTTCATCTGCATTACCCAAAGCTTATTGCTTTTTGTGGACTTTACAATGATGACAATGACAGAAACAAAATAACCAAACAGCTTGTGTACATATGCAGTAGTCTCGTCTTCTCAAGTGAATGTGGAAATGGCAATTTGATTTCATTTTAGTACTTCTCCAGCTCTTTTTTAGTTATTAAGATCAAAGGAGACAACCTACCAGACTAGAGCAACATAGATGCTATTTATACAACTGCAATCATAGTAAGTTACAATGTTGTTGCTAAGTGCTGTTGAGTTGGTTCCGGCTCATAGCAACCACATTTAGTAGGGGTGGGGAATGTTTTTTGCTGCCAAACTTTATATTATTTGCGGGCCATCCAAAATTATCAACTTAAAAATTAGCCTGCTATATTTGGTCAAACATTTAATTAACTCATCCCTGGCACTGAAGAATAATGAAATGGACCACCAAGGTTGGTTTGAAATGCAAGGTAGGTGGTTCAAACTCACCAGTTGCTCAAAAACGCTATACAGGGTCACTATGAGTTGCAACTGACTTGAAGGCACTTAACAACAAAAACAATGTGATGCCTGGAACTGTGGTTGCCTTGGCAGGGTCAGACCAAATAAAGGCCCACAGGCCTGATATTCCCCATCCCTGAGGAGTTGGATTTCTGAGGCTGTAAAACCTCATCTTTCTCCCACAGAACAGTAGGTGTGCTTGACCTGTGGATCACAGTCCAGTGTTAATCTTACAAAGTCACCGCAATCCATATGTTTATAAGGAAAATCAGTGAATACCACTATTATTC
>NW_006408588.1:7927712-8043006 GCF_000296735.1 Chrysochloris asiatica | reverse complement strand
GGACTTAGAGACCATCTCAGGAACAGATTTGATGCATAACACATTAATAACCGAAGACCAGAAAGTAGAAGGATGAAGAAAGCAATAGGTCATCAAAAAAACAGGGAAAAAAAAAAAGACCAGCTTGGAGGACACTGGTCAGTGGATGTCAGAAGAGGCTCTAGAACTAGGAACAGGAAGAAATGAGGAAGTAAAAGAGCTGAACAAGACATTTCAAAGCTCAGCTCAAGAGGACAAAATAAGTTATTACCATGAAATGTCCAAAGACCTGGAGTTAGAAAACCAAAAGTAAGGGTTATGGTTAGGACTAGAGTTAGTATTAGGATCATGGTTGGGCTAGGGCTACAAGTAACATTTGGTCTAGTTTTAGAGTTGATGTTATTGCTAAGTGGCATCAAGTCAGTTCTGACTCACAGCGAGCCTGTATAGGCTTTCCAAGGGGCTGCTGATGGTTTGAACCTCCAACCATGTGGCTAGCAGACATGTTTATTCTACAGTGCCACACCAGTACTCCTAGTTTTAGGATTATAATTGTTTATTTATTTATTTATTTATTGAAATCTACTTGATTTTCTCTTAATTGAGAAGTTCTGTAACTTCAGTATTCCCTCTTTTTACTTTATAATTGTTTTGTTGTAAACTGATTATCTCTGGTTCCCTATTTTCAGTCTTGTAGGTTTGCTTTACTTTGAAAACTTCTAAATCTGGGTTGAGTTCTGGGTGATACTGACATGTATGTTAGTCTTGGTAGTTGTCTCTGTTGTTGTTGGTTCTCTGTCCAAAGAACTCCCTTTCATATTTTTTGTAAGATTGGTCTGGTTTTTTTACAAGTTCTTTCAATTTCTGCTTATCTGGAAATGTCCTAATTTTGCTGTCATACTTAATGGGCAATTTTTCTGGGTACATGGCTCTTGGTTGAAAATTTTCTTTCTCTCAGAATTTAATATGTCATTTCATTTTCTTCTTGCCTGCATGTTTTCTGCTGAGAAATCAGAGCTGAGTCTTAAAAGATTTTCGGATTTTTAAAATTCCTTTTTTTTTTTTTAATGTTCCTCTAGTAAATGAATATTGAGAAATCTGTGCTCAAGCACAGTAATTGGTAATCGGGCCTTCTATTGATTCAATTCTATTCTATTAAAAATATAGTATCTATTTTTGAAGTCTCAGTATTAATATTCTGACTTTCTAATGACTGTTATTTTTGACCTTCTTCCATACAGATTGGCTTGTTCTTTTAGCAGTCCATGGTTCTTTTAATATTCTTCTACAATACCATAATTAAAAGCATCAATTCTTCTACAGTCTTCCTTATTCACTGTCTAACTTTCACATGCACATGAGGCTACTGAAAATACCATGGCTTGGGTCAGGTACACCTTAGTCCTCAAACTGCCATCTTTGCTCTTGAACACTTTAAAAGAGGTCTTGTGCAGCAGATCTGCCTAGTGCAATATGTTACTTGAATTTTGCTTTCATGACTGTTGATAAGACAATTCAAGCAAAATGAAGTCTCTGACAACTTCAATCTTTTCTACATTTATTATGATGTTATTTATTCATCAAGCTGTGAACGTTTTTGTTTTCTTTAACTTGAGGTGCAATCCACTCCACACTGAAGGTTGTGGTCTTTGATCTCTGATCTTCTGCTTCTAGCAAGCAAGATTATATCATTTGCATACTGCAAGTTGTTAATGAGTCTTCTTCCAATCCTGATGCCATGTTCTTTTACATATAATTCAGTTTCTTGAATTCTTTGCTCATCATACATTTTAAATAAGTATGATGTAAGAATACAACCCTGGTACATACACTTTTCCTGATTTTAAACAGGTCAATTCCTTGTGCTGTTCTAACAACTGTCTCTTGATCTATGAACAGACTCCTCATGAGCATAAATAAGTGTTCACAATTGAGAATGAAATAATCACTTTGCAATGCTATCCATAGCTTCTCATGATACAATACCATACTTGGTATTATATTTTCTGAATCTGTATTTTGGTCCCTTGTTTGTGGCACTCTGTCTTGTTTCTTCCTTAAGTTGAAATTGTCTCTTTTCTCTAAGATACTGTGGTGTCGTATTTACATTTAATTGATGATTGCATGTTGGTGTGTTCTCAGGCACTCACCGCTGTCTTCTGGCAGCTATGACGGAGACTTGAAGTGTGACTGCAGTTCTCTGCTCATTGTTAGTGTAGCATAGCTCAGTACAGTTTTCCAATCCTCTGGAAGCAGGGTGGTCTGCTCAGTGCTCATTCCCAGGTAGAGCAGAGGCTGTGTAGAAAGGGGTGCACTGACTCCTAGATTAGTGAGGTCAGGGACTGGTTGTGTCTCCAACTACCGGGATGGCATGGAAACAAGGGAAAACTGTAACCTCTTGCTGCCAACCTCCAGCACATCCAGAGCTTGCAAGCTGCTGTATGGACAGCTGTTTAGAATAGCTCAAGATGGCCACATTATCCCAAGCCAGCTGAAAGTCTGCCTATTTTTCTTCCCTCTTGCTGCTCCTGTTCTGCTTCCTTTTCCAGTTGGCACTCAATCTACCTCTATCCTATCTTCTGAAGCTCAGGGTTCTAAGATCAACATCTGTATCTGTTTCACTTGGTCTTCCATGTCTTTGTTGCGGAGGGTCTCTGCTCGGCGCATCTGCCTACTTTGCCATCTTGCCCTGAAGTCTCTAAAAATTTTCTGAAGTCTCACTCATACTTAAACTGGAGACTCATGACCAGGCTTGTACAGAAACATGATCAAATGCTTGGTAAGAACTGGTTTAGTTCAGTAAGCATATTTCAAATACTTAGCAAGGGTACATACACACAGAGCTATCACCTCTTCCCTGTCCTTGCAGGAGTAGGCTTTGTAACAGAAAAATGGCCCTAATGGTTAGCCCAAAGAGAAAGGTGTTTTTGGTGAATAAAAAGGATCTATTATTCTTTTAAGCCTTTTTTTATTACTTAGGCAATGCTTCAATTTTAAATTCTCTAGTTCCGCGGTGGCAACATGAGCAGCCTGAGGCTTTTCCCATTTCTTTACTTTACCACCATTCCTCCTCCTAACCTTTCTAACAGGCTTTCAGTTCTTCTGAATTATGAAACTGATCTAAACAAATAACTGCTGGAGTTGCTCCTAGGACCAAAGGTTATATGATGTCACTATCAGGACACCAACCAATCTTTGAATATGCCTTTTTTGGATTATACTCTTGGTGCTCAATGAATACACAGCAATGACAGAAAGTGAGCATGTCTGTGAGATCTTGATCCACGTCAAGGCCATCACTATCTTTATAACAAATATCTTTTTAGTTAACCCATTGGTGTCAAACTGATTCCCATGCATAGTGACCCTAAAGGATACAGTAGAACTACCTCATAAGATTCCTAAGGTTAGTATCTTCATAAAAGCTGAGCATTGCATTTTTCTCCTGTGGAGTGGCAGGGAGGTTCGAATCCATGACTTTTCAGTTAGCAGCTGAGCACTTAGCTGATGTGAGAGCTAGGCTTATCTTTTGAGCTCAATGTTTGAAATTTCATGTTGTTCAAGTAATGGTTGAGAACGTTACTTTTGCTTTCGATAAACTCTTGGAAGAAAAATCAGTCCATGTGGTTCAAACGGGAAGTATTGACTGAGTATGTTACAACTGTTAAGTAAGTGCCTTTGAGTTGGTTCTCACTCAGTGACCTTTACAGGTTTTACATCTTTGCACCAGCAGAAAGCCCTATCTTCTCCCATGGAGCATATGACAGGCTCGAACTGCCAAGCTCGTGTCTCACACCAAGTGCTTATTTTATGGAACCATAGCACTCCCCAAAAGAGACAGTAGAGTGAACAACATATTGTATTGCCTACCCTAAATCCCTATCATCTTCTTTGGAAAACATCTTAAAAATTGTCCTTGGAAGGAACTTCTCCCCTCTCATTCAAGTCTTCATTCCTAAAACCTTCCCAAGTAGTCTGATTACTGAGCATAAATCTTTTTATTTTATTAAACTCTATATTCCTCCTTCCACAAGAAGCTAGACCAGTATTTTTATCGCTTAAATAATAAAGGGCATGCCATGAGAACTCTGCATGGTGGAGAGAAGACATTTTAAAATTCATGTCTGTTTGACTGGTTGCATCCTTTCAAAGCAATGTACTGAAGATGTTCTTTTGTTATGTTAATGAGGCAATATCAGAGTGGTGTGAGTCCTAAACCTAGTCACTTTTGAGTGATACATAGAACAAAACAGACAAACACACACACACACACACACACACACACACAGAGGAGACAACACTATGCGAGGGCACTATTATAACAAAAGAACATTAAGGATTATTGGCAGACACCAGAACTAGGAAAGATGGCCATTCTCCTAGGAGAAAGAATCAACACTGTTGAGATCCTACATCTGATCTGCAGCCACCAGAACTGTCAGAAAATTAATTTGTTTTTAAAACCCACTCACTTTTGGTATTTTTTGTTATAGCAGCACTGGGTAACTAAGGTACCATCAGAAGAACTGCCATCTTTGGCTTGGGTCATCCTAACCCAATAAACAGGTGAGAATGAGCTAGATCGTGACAGCCCTAAATTGCACTGTCAGTTACTCAAGAGCCTGGACTTCATGTCCTAGCTACAACACCTATTAGTTCCTGAATGCTCAACTGTAAAATGGGGCTAATAAGTTGTGAAGATTAAGAGACTTAATACATACAAAGAACACAAAGAGACATTATATAAGTGTTTGATATTATTATGATTATTCCTTAGAGTTCAAGAACCCTTTGAAGACCTACGGAAGAGGCCTCTGGCATTGTGAAGTCTTTGAGAAAGCCAGTAACAGAAGGTTTTATCTCTAAGTCCCGGTTCTGCCGCAAACTTGCTGTGGTCTTGGGCAAGACTTTTTGTGTCATTTCCTCACTATAATATAAAATAATCATTATCCCCGTTTTAGGTCCCCAGAGCTGTTTGGAAACAAAAATAAAATAATAGATGTGAGCATGCTCCTAGACATTCAAAAGTGCTCAAATGCTGTATGGTTGTTGTTGCCGTTAAGTGCCATCAAGCTGGTTCTGACCCATAATGACCCTGTCTAGGGTTTCCAAGGAGTGGCTGGTGGGTTTGAACCATGACCTTGAGGCTCAAACTGACCTTCTGGTCCAGTGCATTAACCCAGAGTGCCACATCTGCCTACAATTACTATTCAGCTTCAGGTTCTAACTGAATCCTACAATTTCTCATGCTGCTTGACTGGGTCCCACCTAGTAAAGTTAGAGCATTTTAGAGATTAGGGATCATAAAAATACAGAAAGTGGTCTTATTCCAAGATATATTACACCAAAACTTGTCTATACCAACTATAGATCTGTGGTGAGAGACTCAGTTACGTAATAGGTCAAAGAGGTCAGGGCCTTTTCAACAGTCTTCCAGAGACTCTAAGCATGTCTAAGAAAGGAATTGAATCAAGTAATCGGAGAATAGGGGCAAAGACATTCTCATTTCTTCATATGTCCTGCACGGAAAGAAGTCACCTCTCTCAACTGTCCCCAAGGCTGTAGAGTTGAGGTTCTTTGCCTCAGATGGACACAACTTAGGATTTAAGACACACTGAGTCTAAAGCACTCACATGTGAATTCATCCAAAATCATATGAGTTTAATAAATGTGTCCATAAGGAAGGTAAAACCTGAACTACAACTTTAAGGAAAAAATGATACTTTAGAATATCTGGAAGATTAAAATCCCCTAAATCCTACTGCCAGCCAGACATGATTGATGTCACCATCATAGTGTGCTTCTTTCCAGCTGGCTCATACTGCACATTTAAGTACGTGTTTACAAAGTTGGGATTATTCTGTAGTTTTAGAATCAACATGTTTTTTTGCTTAGCATTATGAGATGAGAGTTTTCATGAGATATTTAAATTAGGCAGTGGGGAAGAAGAAAGTGCAAGGAATTGCCGTCAGTGCCTGACTAAGCTGATGGCATGAGCATTATATGCCAGAAGGGTTGGAAGACATGGGAAGAACACTCAACCACTCCTCACTTATTGACATGGACCATGTCATTAAGTGAGAATTGTTATTATGTGAAAATGGAGGATGATCACATCAGATCACAAAATAGAGGATGACTACATCATTCATTTTTGACGCAATACGTCTTTTGGTTGCATGCAAAAAAAAAAAGTGTTGAAGAGTAAAGATGTCAGTTTGACAACTAAGGTGTGCCTGATGCAAGCCATGGTATTTCCAATAACCTCATATGCATGCGAAAGTTGGATAGTGAATAAGGAAAACCATAGAAGAATTGATGCTTTTGAGTCATGGTGTTGGAGAAGAATATTGAAAGTATTACGGACTACCAAAGGAACAAATAGATTTGTGTCGGAAGAAGTACAGTCAGAATGCTCCTTAGAAGCCAGGATGACCACACTTTGTCTTTCATACTTTGGATAAACTGTCAGGAGAGACCAGTCTCTCGAGAAGGATATCATGTTTGGTAAGGTGTAGGGTTGGAAAAAAAAAGAGGAAGACCCCCAGTGAGATGGATTGGCAAAGTGGCAGTATCAATGGGCTAAAGCATAGCAATGATTGTGAGGTTGGTCCAGGACTGGGCAGTATTTTGTTCTGTTGTGCATAGGGTTGCTATGAGTCAGTACTGACTCAATGGTACCTAACAACAACATTACATAACCGCCAAACCATTGCGAACTATGGCCCAGCCCAGCTGACATATAAACTTAATCTTCACAGTCAGTGTTACTCTTACCTGTCACCTTGGCATTCATTACTGTCAGATGTATGTTGTTAAGACATAAAGTAGCCATATGGAACATTTTTCACTATTGTTGCAAATGTCAGATAAAATGTCATATAATAAGATAGTCAATAAAGGAGAAGTAGGTATACAGTGTACTAATTTCAGTGCATCCAGATAATATCTAGCCAGCATGTTAAGAGGGAAAGATCAGTGAAAAGTAACAAGAAAGTGTGATACCTGATTAAGAATTATGAATGCTCAATATGTGAGTCACTCAAATGTGCACAAGGTGACTGTGATCCTGTTGATCCTTAAAGCCTTTAGTAGACAGACATGAGGTAATGGGATCAGAGCTACTATTTTCAAATCTAAAGCTTATGGCTTGGCTGTGACACACCATGATAGGCTGACAAACATGCGCCTTCCTGTTGGAGACCGTGTGTAGACTATACCGGCCGTAGGCTCTGAGGAACAAATGAGGCCACTGGCAGTCATGGCAAATTGTTTTTAATCTTAGTATTCGGTTATGTTTATAATTAAATGCAGACATGAGCCCTTATTATCCACAGAGAAATATTAGAACCACCTAAAGCCAAGACTAAAGGTTTCAAGGGTAAAGCTTGCCTCCAAAGGATTAACTAAAAATATCTTAGCTACTTCGCAGTTCTTTGTTCTACAGACAAAAAACTCATCCTCCCTAATCCCTTTTCCAGGTGCAGCCCATTCACCTGGGTGTCTCCGGTCCTCCTGAAAACCTGGCTCAGGAAGCTAAAACAGCAGGACTCCACCCAAGCCTTTTGTCCTTCCCTTTCACCTTGCCCCAACTGAGCTCATGGGGTATAGATATGTTAATTGAGCCTGAGAAACCAAGTTGCGGGCCTGGGATTCGAACCAGCGAAGTACGATGTAAAGTTACCTGAATGTCTGGAAAATTACTGATGTTAGCTGTACCTTGTCTTAGTCCCTCCCAGCTTAGTGTGAAGCTCCTCCCCTAAATAAAACAGAGGCCCAGGCTGGCCCAGGTATGCATTATGGGTTGGAGGGCATGCAGTAAAGATTGCAGAGCAGTGAACTACTTCCTGCAGAGGCCACAATGCCTGTAGTCCCAAGTCTGCCCACCAGTGATGCATCCACCCTGGTTTCTGGGTGCCTCATTGTCCCCCTCCTTCTGTCTTTCTGTGTATTCTTTCGCTATCTCTATCGCCGCTGGATCTCCCCTCCTCGTAAACCAAACACTTGTGAACAACACAAATATGTTGAGGACAGTCCCCGACACCTTCCAATTTTAAAATATAGTACCTTTGTGTGTAAACACTGAGGGTTTTTCATGAATCCCTTTTCTGTCAGCAACACAGTCAACTGTGTTTGCGTGGTTACTTACTGCCTCCTCTTCTCTCAAAACAACAAAATCAAGAAAGAGCATAAATGTGGAATCTTTTAACCATTTTGAAGAAAGAATCTTAGCTGCAAAATATAAAAGGCAGGAGTCTGTCTCCTCAAAGCCTTTGTCAGAGCACAGAAATTCTATCCTATCTTTAAGAGCAGATGGTGGCAAACAGACTGGCCGCTATAAATTTGCTAAAGGTTGTTAAGCAAATAAGGAATAAACTGCCCCTAAAATATTTAAGGGAGAGCACAGTAGCTCCAGATAATAATAAGCACTGGACTGAGAACCACAAGGTCCGCAGTTCCAGCTCTCCAGTAGCTCCGCAGGAGAAAGATGAGGCTTTCTACTTCCTTAAAGATTTTTTGAAAAGCCTCAGAAACCCTATACAGGATCCCTATGAGTCAGACATGACTCAATGGCACTTAGCAACATTAACAAAATATTTAAGGGCACTATAGGATGCTTCTAAGGAGCTCTGGTAGCATAGTGGTTACGAATTGGGCTGCTAACCTCAGGGTCTGCAGTTCGAAACTACCAGCTATTCCGTGGGAGAAAGATGAGGCTTTCTGCTCCCGTAAAGATTTATAGCCTTGGAAACCCTGTACAGGGTTGCTATGAGTCAGAACCGACTCCACGACACATAACAACAACAACAACAACATAGGATACTTCTGGACTGCAAAGTTGGTGGTTCAAATCTACCAGTTTCTCCTTGGAAAGTCTTATCAGGTCACTTGTGGTTACAAATTGGGTTGCTAACCTCAAGGTTGGCAGTTCGAAACTACTAGCTGTTTCACAGGAAAAAGATGAGGCGTTCTGCTCCGGTAAAGATTTACAGCCTTGGCAACCCTGTACAGGGTTGCTATGAGTTCGAACGGACTCCACGGCACATAACCACCACCACCACAAGTTGGAACCGATTTGAGAGTACTTAAAAACAACAACAAAATACTTTAAAAGGAAGAATGTAATGGCTCTATCTAAAATATTCTTAAGATTACTGAGTATGAGTAGCCAGGGGTGTGAAAGAAGAGATAACCACAATGGTGTTTAGCAATGGTCAGTGCAAAACTATCCCAAGGAAAAGAGATCTTTATGATGGAAGTTTTTCTTCAAAGTATCTAGAATTTGGGATTTGATTCTCTAACTTCTCTAACCCCACAGAGCAATCGGTGACTTCTGGAGTAGCCTACAGGTTTCAGGGCAGGAGGCGGCTGGAAGGATGGATCATATATAATCCACCACCACCACAATCCTAGGAGTCCTGGTGTGGCGCTGTGAGTTAATGCGCCAGACTGCAAAGCTGTGAGAACTGCAAGGTCAGCGGTTCAAGCTCACCAGCTGCTCCTTGGAAACCCTATACAGGGTAGCTATGGGTTGCAATCGACTCAACAGCACTTGACTTGACCACAGTCCTAAGGAGCTCTGGTAATGTAGTGGTTACGGATTGGACTGCGAACCTTAAGGTCAGCAGTTCAAAACTACCAGCCGCTCCACTGCACAAAGATGAGGCTTTCTGCTCCCATAAAGATTTACAGCCTGTACAGGGGTCTCTGTGAGTTGGAACCGACTCTACGGCACTAACAACAACAACAACCACAATCCTGCTGCACTTCTGTAAGATAAGCACTGGACTGCTATCCACAAGATCAGTGGTTCAAACCCACTAACCGTTCCTCAGAAACCTTATGCAGCGTCACTATGAGTCAGAACCAACTTGATGGCACATAACAACGCTGCCACCACCACCAGAGTCAGGCTAACAGCAGCAGCACCGCTGAGGCTCCCCAGCCATTGATTTCCTATAGACCAGAAGCTCTGCTTTGAGTCCATCCTCATTTGGGTTTCTGTATTTGAGAATTTGTCTACTCACTAGGAGTTAACTGTAACCCTAAAGTCAAAGTTGGTGGTACTTTCAAGGTCACATGTGCATGTGTGCAGAGCATTAACAAATTCAAGGCACCAGCTGAGTCAAACTTGGTGATGCTCTGACTTTTTATTTCAGTTCTCACACTGTAAACAAGTGTCCTTTCCACGGCCTCTCCCATGCCACTTTTTTTTCTTTTGCATTTTTGCACTTCCAGTTGGTAATTTTGCTGTTTAAAATGTTCCTTCACCCAAATGTAGTGCTGAAGTACTGTTTAGCGTCTCTAAGCACAAGAACACTATGATGTGCCTTACAAAGAAAATACGTACGCTAGATAAACTTTGTTCTGGCATAATTAACAGTGTTATGGGCGTGAGCTCAATGTTAATGAACTAGCAATATGTATTAAATTGTTGTTAGGTGCCATTGAGTCAGTTTTGACTCATAGTGATTCTGTATAGGATTTCTAAGGAGCAGCTGAAGGGTTTGAACCATCAGCCATGGGGTTAGCTGTCCAGTGCATATCCTAAAGTGCCAAATCAGGACTCCATTTATTAAATAGATTGTTCTTAAATAGAAGCATTCATAAAGCAAGGTTATGTATTGATTGGCTGACGAAAATGTTGTGACCAGAGCCTCAATGGAACCTGTCAATTTCACCTGAAGTAATGGTTCAGTATTCACTATTTCACTGTTCCTGGTGACATCATAGAATATGGTGGTGGTGATAAGTTGTGTGCCATGGAGTCAGTTCCGACTCATGGTAAGTCTATATAGAGTTTCCAAGGCTGTAAATCTTCATGGGAGCAGAAAGTCTCATCTTTCTCCCGCAGAGCAGCTGGTAGATTCAAACTGTTGACCTTGCTTACAGAATATAACGACTATAAATAACAAGGATCAACCATATCTCATTTGATCCCGGTGACATCTACATTATCCTTATTTTAGGGATGGAGACATGAAGGCACAGTGAGAATAGATTATTTGTCCAAAGTCTCATTGGTGGAGTTAGGATCTGAACCCAGCAATTTTGAGTTCACAACCTTCCCAGGAATGCTGTACTACAGTGACATCGCTACACAATGTCTTTACATCTATCTAATCTTTAGGGTCTAATCTTACAGGATCGTTATGAATTGGAACCAACTCAACAACAACAAAAATCTTTAACAACTTACTCAATTTCTGATTCTTACGTTTCCTCACTTTTTAAAAGGATCACAATAACGTGGATTACCCGCCCCGGTACGGTTGTGAGGACCAAATAATCCAAGTAAATGCTACTTGTAAAAGATGACATGCTGAACAATTGAATGTTTTCATTCTTATGAATGAAAGAAGAGAGAAAGATGGCACTTACTCTTTCATTTTCAGGTGTCCGGCACCATTCATTCTGTCCAATATGAACAAGTTTTATTTGAATAATTAATTAATACAGAGCAGTAACTGACTCTAGATTGACTGGCAGGCACATTAAGTATTAAAGAAGGAGCTGAAAACATTCCCTCTATCAGGGACCTGTGATTAGAAAGAGAGAACAAAAGGGAGTCACTGTTCTGAGAAGGCAGTGACTTAGTGGGGCTCTGTGCAGGGCACTTTAACCCCAGTGATGAAATGCTACTCTGTTGGCAGGCAAGTGACATTTCCCTTTCCGGAAAGGGGAAGGAAATAAACTTTCTTTCAAAGATTTGTGGTTCTCCAGATAATGACTTCCTTCCTGTTATAAAAAACAAGGTACATCATTTGGAAGTAACAGGCTACTTCTGATCCCTATCTACATTCCACAGCTACTATCCACAGTCTGGTCAGAAGACACTGCTCCAAGCTCTAGCTCTCTAAAGCCTTAACTACTTTCCGTGGATGAAAATGCCAGAATTTGAAAGTCCAGGTTAGAAGGAGTAATCTCTGAGCAAAGTCACTCTGGACTCAGATTTGATCTATTAGAAGCCACACAACTCCTCAGCAGGGCAGAAGTACCTGGCCTGTAATTCTCTCAGGACGCAAACTGGCATGACCTGTTTGAGTTAATTTCCCCACTCTGGTCAGTAAGTCAGACAGGCCATAAGAAAGCCTACGGAACTACGCTATGTGCTTCATGCAAGAATCTCAAGTTGGGAGAGAAGCAAAAATGTGCACTGTCTGAAAGGAAATGATGTAAGGATCAACGGTGTTAAAGAACAAAGATGTTGCTTTCAGGACTAAGGTGCACCTGACCCAAACCATCATATTTTCAGTCTCCTCATACGCAAGAAATCTGAACAATGAATAAGGAAGACCTGAGAAGAACTGATGCATTTGAATTACGGTGTTGGCAAAGAATACTGAAAGTACGATGGACTGTCAGCACAATAAATACATTTATCTTGGAAGAAGT
The DNA here is from genome assembly GCF_000296735.1 of Chrysochloris asiatica. Taxonomy (NCBI): domain Eukaryota; kingdom Metazoa; phylum Chordata; class Mammalia; order Afrosoricida; family Chrysochloridae; genus Chrysochloris; species Chrysochloris asiatica. The sequence goes on along the minus strand of NW_006408588.1, from coordinate 8,030,631 downwards.
AGAGCTAGGATGCTCCTTAGATGCTCAGATGGTAAGACTTTGTCTCATGTACTTTGGATCTCTCACAATGAGTTAAAAATTGATTGGAAAGCAATGGGTTTTGGTTTTTAATCCATGCTCAGTGAAGAAAATTTTAAAAATACACGTATGTAGAAGAAATAGGAAAAAAGGTGCCCACAGTTCTACCATCCATTGGTTCAGAGTGTAGTGCTGTAGGGTAAACACTGGACTGCTAACTGCAAGGCCAATGATCCAAACCCACCAATTGTTTCTCAGAAATTCTATACAGGGTTACTATGAGTCAGGACTGACTCCATGGCACTGAAAAACAACAACAAATAGGCAGACCAGTTAATATCACTATTATGTAAATGCAGACACTAACCACTAAAACCAAAGATGATGAAATTAAAGAATTATCCTAAGTTCTCAAGTCTGAAAGTGATCGAACAAGCAAACAAGACACACTGATAATTACTAGTGGGTGGAATGCCAAAGCTTATGTAAAAACCATATGGGAGCCATGTCTGACTTCCCCTTTCCCCTGGCTTCACAAAAGGGAAACAGCATCAAACTCAACATCAGCCCAAGGCCAATTTCTATGAAGTGGAGGTCAGACATGCTTTTCCATCCTACAACATTCTTTACCTTAGTCTGTCACCAACCATCCATCCCACATTCATCTCTCTGCTTCACATCTGGGTTAGATAATCCATTGCAATGGCCACACAGAAACTCATAACAATACTCACAATTGTGGGGTTTATTAGTGTACAATTCAGGATTAAAACAGCTCAGGATGCAGCAGTTCTCCAGTCAGAAATGCCTCTTGTTGGTCCTATTGCAGGCACAGCTCACTCTTGTCTACAGCCTTTCAGTTCTGTGGTCCCTTAGCCTCTACCCTGCTCTGGCAAGTGTTACAGCCCTTCAGCCAAACTGTGAATCCCCAGAGGGCACATTCTTCAAGCCAGTCTCCTGCCTGTAGGCACTCAGCTTTACTCAGTCCATGGATCTAGAGCCGGAAGCAGCTCTGTCTCTTCATGTCACTGCCTCTGCTGTCACCTGTCATCGCTGTTTCTCTAGGTAGGGATCTCACGCTTCACTCATTCTCTTCCTTCTTAATAGTGTTGGGATCTTTCATCTCTGCTTCTGAGATGACTCCTTTTAAATTGAGCTGGAGGACAATACTAACCAATCCCAGTCTTAGAGTCCTGTATGCCTTATTTGCATGACCCCACCCAATCACTTGTTTTTGTTGTTGTTGTTATGTGCCATGGAGTCGGTTCCGACTCACAGTGACCCTGTACAGCGTTTCCGAGGCTGTAAATCTTTACGGGAGCAGAAAGCCTCATCTTTCTCCCGCGTAGCAGCTGGTAGTTTCAAACTGCTGACCCTGAGTTTCGCAGCCCGATTCGTAACCACTACACTACCAGAGCTCCTTATCCAATCACTTAGGGGGCATAAAGACAACTTTGGATAGAAAAATCCTACCAAGTAAATTCAAGGTACCACAGTTGGAAACAAAGGAAGAAGGACTGATAGATGGAAAATATGACCTTGGTCATAGAAATGAGGGTGGAGATAGCAGTATAGAAATTTATAAGACCAATTGCTTCTTTTAGGGAGTCCTGGTATGGCACTACAGGGCAAGCACTAAACTATCAACTACAAGGTTAGCAGTTCAAACCCATCAGCCCTAGCTGCTCCTTGAAAACCCTATATAGAGCGGCTATAAGTTGGAACCAATTTGATGGCACTTAACAACAATGACTTGTTTATTGCAAATATCTTTTTTCAACAACATGAAAGGGACTATACACCTGGACCTAACCAGATGGAAAACATAAATAGGAATCAAATTAACTACATGTGTGGGAAGAGAAGATGGAAAAACTCAGTATCATCAGCCAAAATAAGGAAGGGCAGACTGTGGAACAGACCATCAATTGTTCATATGCAAGTTCAGGCTGAAGCTGAAGAAAATTCAAACAAGTCCGTGAAAGTCAAAATATGACTTTGAATATATCCCAACTGAATTCACACCATCTTAAGAACAGATGTGCTGCATTAAACACTAATGACTGAAAACCAAAAGAGGTGTGGGATGACATCAAGAACATAATGCAGGAAGAAAGCAAAAGGTCATTAAAAAGACAAAAATGGATGTCAGAAGAGACTCTGAAACTTACTCTTAAATACAAAGAAGCTAAAGTGACTGGGAGAAATGAAGTGAAAGAGCTTAATAAAAATTTTCAAAGGGCAGCTCCGAGAAGACAAAGTCAAGTAATATAATGAAGTTTGCAAAGAACTGGAGTCTGAAAACCAAATGGGAAGAACACACTATGCATGTCTCAAGCTGAAAGAACTGGAGAAAAAAAATTCAAGCCTTGATTTGAAATACTTAAGGAGTCTCTGGGTGAAATATTGAACGATATAAGCATATCAAAGAAAGTGAAAGTAATACAGAGTACCAAAAAAAAACTCCCCAAAATTGGTCGATGTTCAATCATTTCAAGAGGTAGTATATGATCAAGAATCAATGGTATTGAAAGAAGAAGTCCAAGGTGCACTGAAGGTACTGGCGTAAAACAAAGCTCATGGAATTGATGGAATACAAATTGAAGTGTATCAACAAACATACAGCCTTGGAGATACTTGCTCATCATCTATGCCCATTCCAAAGAGACATGACCTAATGGAATGTGGAAATCATTGGACACTATCATTGTTTTGTGAAAAATAATTCAAAAGCAGCTGCATCAGTACATTGACAAGGAGCTGTCAGAAATTCAAGCTGGAAGTCAAAGAGGATGTAAAACAAAGCAGGAAATATCAGAAAAATATTTACTTGTGTTTTATTGACTATGCAAAGGCATTCGACTGTGTGGATCATAAAAAACTATGGATAACATTGTGAAGAGTGGGTATTCCAGAACATTTAATTGTACTCATGAGGAATTTGTAGACCAAGAGGCAGTGTTTGAACAGACCAAGGAGATATTGAATAGTTTAAAATCAGGAAAGGCATGCGCCTGGGTTGTGTCCTTTCACCATACTTAGTCAATCTGTATAATGCGCTAATAATCCAAAAGGCTGAATAATATGCGGCACCAGGATAGGTGGAAAACTCATATGAAGATGACACAACCTAGTTTGCTTAAACGAGTAAGACTTGAATTCTTTATATAGCCTTACTTTGCACAAGGGAGTCCTGATTGCACAGTGGTTAAACAGCTTGCTGCTAATGGAAACATCAGGGTTCAAATCCACTAGTCACTCTGTTAGATGTGGCAGTCTGCTCCACATAAACTGACTGCCTTGCAAACCCTATGGGGCAGTTCTAGTCTGCCGTATAGGCTCACTATGAGTCAGAATCGACTTGGCAGCAATGTCCTTTTTTGGTTTAGTGCAAGAAAGACTCAGAGCTCAAAATATCAACTGACTCTACAATGTTCAGTGGACTTCTGTGGACCCATTTGGGAACCTGGATGGCAAGCAGTGTGAGGAGACCTGGGGACTCTTGGGCCCAGAGTCAGTGATGTGGCCATGGAGGACTCGAGAGGAGAGTGGAGCTACCGGCTGACAGGAAGAGAGGGCATGTGCACAGGAGCGCCCACACTTGCAGATGATACCCACGTGACCTGGACCGGATGACTGGATGGTTGGAGCTCAACCAGGAGAAGATAGAAGAGGGGAAAAAAAAAATCAACTGAGAGGGAAGGAGTCTTCACATCAAGTATCAATTCTATCCCCTCTGTATACAGGGTAGATAGGGATGGGCAACTTACACATTGGCTACCTAAAATGAGGGGGCGATAAAGGCACGAAGTAACTGGCTTAAAAGTTTTCAAGAGGGGGTTTAGTTTCCAAGGTGTGGGGGAAGGTAGAGTTCCCACTGAATAGTTTTCATCTTGTCTAGATGGGTCTGGTGAAAAGAGGTGGGGATAAGATTCTTGTGATTCAATACTGAGTAATTGTTTTCATGACTAATTACAACTGTCACAACTGTAAAGGTAGAAGTTTTGTAACAAAAATGAGGGAGTAGTTAATCTTACAGTCCAGAAAGAGAGGACCCTAGGACCATCGAGGGAGAAGAACATAAACAGAGTGTGGGACCCTATTCAGAGAAGCAGCAACACCAGAGATGGGGACATGGGGAGAGGGAGCAGCTGACAACTCTGGATTAAATTATTATATATTTCTGAGTGTTTCTATGTACATCTCTTACCCCACAAACAAAGAAACAGAGGGAATGGAAGCAAATACTGTTGAATGATGATGCATAGAGGAGATTGTAATCACTGTAATGAAACCATGGTGTAAAGCCGATGTTCTCCCATGTAAACTATCACTTAGTTCACAATAAAAATTTAAAAAAATTAATTAATACAACATATTAATCTCAACTTGTTGGATAGGACAAACTACAAGATACATTTTAGATATTGTAATAAACCAATGTGTATACTTATTTATAAAATCTCTACTAAAATCTTGAAGGAAAAAGAAAAGGCTCAGAGCCTTTTCAATGATTTAAAAGCTACACGTACAGCAAGTGAAGGTGATTGTGATGAAGAGTTTGTAGTGAATCCCTCAATGGTCTCAAAGTGAGGGCAGATTTGTGTAACATTGAAAGGCAAGTGCAAATCGTCTGTGAGTTGATGCTTGTAATGCCTGTATATACAAAGTGCTGTGTGAACCCAAAAAAGGAAATGGCTGATAATCCTGTCTATGTTGGCTGAAGTAAAACTGGAAAAGCTAACATCTCATATGGGTAATCTAGCAGGAGACAGAATACCTTCAGACATTGAGGAAGCATGAGAAGAGCTGAAGATTTGAACTAACTAAACCTGGCTTGGCATTGTAGGATAAGAACTGGACTGCTAACCCCAAGGTTGGTGGTTCAAACCCACCAGGCACTCCTTGGAAACCTGTACAGGGTCGCTGTGAGTAGGAACCAACTCGACAGTACTTAACAACAACATACCTGTCTTGGATGCCAGCTCAGTGCTCACACATTTGTGAAATGTAGATAATTAACCCAAAACTTTAAGGGTTGGTGTGAGAACTGGAAAGACCCCAGCTCATTTCCTGTCCTGCAGAAGAAATTCAATGTAGAGTAACTTTGAGCTTTTGAACAAGTATCTGGAGTTAGTCATACTGTCCACATGTATCTTTTATTGTAAATCTGCATCAGTCTCCAGAAAGGCTTGCCTCTCAATACAATAACATAAAGATGTATCTAAGGCTGAAAAGCTTGATGCTGGATCCTAAGTCCTTAGTGATTTGGGCATTTAGTGTCCTTCTTCACTTGGACATGACTTTAGCCCCACCACACACCTGAATGGAGTCCTGGTGTGGTGCTGTAGAATAAGCACTGAACTGCTAACTGTAAGGTTGACAGTTCAAACCCACCAGCAGCTCCTTGGAAACCCTATACAGGGTCGCTATGAGTTGGAACCAACTCCAGGGTACTTAACAACAACGACGACACAAGCCTGGTGTGGTGCTGTAGGGTAAGCACCAGACTGCTAACCACAAGGAAACCCAAAACAGGCTCACTATGGGTCAGAACTGACTTGACAGCACATAACAGCAATAACATCTCATGACTATGGTTAGGTAAAGGTCTCAGTCTGAATGGCGAGTGTAAAGGTCAGTGACTGGGACCGAAAAACAAGAGGACTAGTGGGAGTAGCAGCTACTCTGGACTGTGCCTTCTTGTAAAAATCTATTGAGAAGCATGTACCTACCTTATCAGCTGCCTCCTCTGCACCCAACTCATAACAACACGCACTTTAATCCGACCGTAGCTCCTTCACATTTCCAGAGCAGAGACTAGCAGTGTTCATCTGAGTGAGACAGTCCAGGAAGACAGAACTCAAATGGCTGAACTGTCTTAATACACACACACACTCACCTATAAGCAAGGCTCGCCTGCATCCAAGATTTTAATATAGATTATGAGACAGGGTTAGCATTCCTCTGGATGGCACAGCAGGCTAGTGCCACGGAACAGAAAGGCATTTACAAAAGAAGAGCTCAGAAGTGCTTAGCAAGGCTAACTTGGGGCTTGATAGGCACTGCCAGTTAAATGAAAATCATTAAAGCAAGAGCATGACTATGGTGTTAGAGACCACAGTGAAATCCTTTGCTAACCACGTGGGTTGTTATGTGCATAGCTGACGGGCAAACTGAGGCAGAAGGGCGTGTACATACATCATGGAATAATCAGAGCAAACACAATAACTCTTCAAGAATGACATGTGGAGAGTCTCTGAGTAGGTGTGCCAGGAAGACAGCTCACTTTGAATCCCAGCTGTGCCACAAATAGGTTAAGTGATGTTGGGCAAATTATTTAAGTCCCTCCCAAATAAAACAAGGATAATAAAGTCCTGAAGGATATTGTAACACACACATTTTCTAGACGGTAGTTTCTGTTACTATAATTAATTAATGTAAGGTACAGCCATCTATGGGGTCCTGGTTTGGCACTGTGGGTGAATGCTCTGGGCTACAAGGTGAGTTTGAACCACAAGGTCAGTGATTCAAGTTTACCAGCCGTTCCTCGGAACTGACTCGATGGCACTTAAGAACAACAACACACCATCTATGCTGTAAGTTGCCCAGCAGCGGTAGGTGAGCTTGAGCCTCCAACCGTGTGGATCAAACTGACCTTGCAGTCCAATCAATTCACCCACAGCAGGATTCTGCACCATGCCAAATGGCCTTTGGTCTGCTGATATAAGGAATGCAGTTCAGTGCGGTGTGTACTTCGTAGCTGTGTGTGTGCTAAAGAGAGAGTGAGTTAAATCATCAAAATGAGAGAATGAATGGGAACTGGATGAGTAGGGAGTAGAGAGAATAAAGGGAGAGAATGGAATAAAAGCAGCTTTCAAAATGAACAGGTAGGTCTTGTTACTAGATTATATGCTTTTTAAAACATACTTTATTGTGAATTATATGATAGTTTACATGGGAGAACATTAGTTTTACATTCATTCTATCGTATATTGTTTCATTGCCATGATTACAATCCCCTCCATGCATCATTTGCCAACCAAAGGGTATACCCTGCAAGCCTGCCCCCCGGTTGTCAGCACACAGCCCCTCTCCCTCTCTGGGTCTAAAGTCCCCAGTCACTCCATCTCTCCATGTCATCTGCCTCCATCTCTGGTATCACTGTTTCTCTGGGTAGGGTCCCCACACTCTGCTCTTCTCCCTTGATGGTCCCAGGAACCTCCACTCCTAGATTGCAAAGTCAACCACTCCCCTCTTTTTACTACATTTCCAACCCTCACAGTTAGTCCTGATAACAATTATTCATTATTGTACCACATAAGTGCTATCCCCATCTCCTTTCATCAGCCTAGAGTATATGGTTTTGAAGGCAGAATTTTCTTTTACTTTTTACCTTTTTTTTAAATTCATCATTGAACATTTCACAGTGTTTGGCATGAGGCCTGGCAAAGAGCAGGCCCTTGTAAATATTTACACAGTGCACACCTGGATCAGTTACTGACCTCCTTGCACATGTGGCTACGATTGAACATGGAAAAGAAAGCGCACAGCAGGAGGTGGCTGTGATAAGCACAAGTGCCCTCTGCCCCAGTGGTTGAGTCACTGTGTCACCACACCAACACACTGACAGATTCCATTCACAACATCAATACTGTCATGAGGTCATTTCCCAAATGAATAAACAAACCCTGAAAGCAGCTGCTGCTTCTAACACACACAAGTCAGTTTGTCACCCAACCTGGTGATGTGCTTCTGTACAGAGTGTTGCTGTTAAATGCCATCGAGGCGGTTCCAACTCATAGCAACCATGTATAAAGTGTCAGAGGAGTGACTAGTGCGTTTGAACCACTGACCTTATGGTTAGCAGTCCACTGCTTATCCTACAGCAATAGGAAACTGTCAGGGATGTATGAGTGCAAACAGAACTCTCACTGTATGTAGGCATGTAGATTGGTACAGTCGGTTTGCATACCCAGTGTCTTGGGCTGGATTCCCTAGAGAAGCAAAGTCAGTAAAACAGATGTGTATAGATAGAGAGAAAAATTGATATCAAGGAAATGACTCACAATTGTAGAGTCCCAGGTCACCAGTACATAAAAAAGTAAGCCATTCCTGCATGTCCATTATATTGGGAGCAGGCCACACCCCCAAGGAAACATCCTTTCAACTGATTGGCTGCTCATAGCCAATCATCATAGAGTTAACTATGCCTACATTAGGTTTCAGCATGGAGATAACCACATCTCAACTGCCAAACTACTGGGAATCCTAGCCCAGTCAAGTTGACACAAAACCTAAACTGTCACACCTAGTAGCAGATCAATTTTACTCCGATAAAAATGCATGCATATATGCAACAAAAGACATGTACCTACCTCACTGGGTTGTTGGCAAGATTAAATGAGATAATTTATATGAAGTGTTTAAAACTGTCACATATTCAGGAAGCACAAAATAGCTGTTAGATTCTTAGATCCTTGTAAAATGCAGAAGTTCTTCGTATATCCTAGATAGGAGTTCTTTGTTAGATATACACATTGCAAAGATCTCTTTCCATGTTGTGACTTGCCTTTAATTCTCTTAATGGCAGCTTTTGATTAAAAAATGTATACTCATTTATCAAATTTTTCCTTTTATGGTTAATAATGTTGGGGTCTTAAGATGCTTTTTTTTTTTTTTAGTTCTGGTGTGGTGCTGTAGGCTAATGGGCTGGACTGCAAGGTCAATTTGAACTGCAATGTCAGTGGTTCAAGCTCACCAGCTGCTCCTCAGAAATACTATCTAGGGTCACTATGAATTGGAACCAACTTGACAGCATGTAACAAGAAGAAGATGCATTTTTAGGGACTTAACTTCATTAGAGATTGAATGTTGGAACCGTCAACCAAGGTTCCCCTACATTCTGCACTCACATATGCTAACTTAAACCACTTCAAAGCTCTGTCCTTAGAATGTGACTCTTGAGGAAAATGAAAAAGAAAGTGAAAATAGTTGTTGTTCATTCATCAAGACAGTGGCACTCTGAAGAAGTCATCTGTGGGTCCCTGCCAGAAATCCAAGACCTGAGCCAGTACACCTGCCGTTTCTGAGTTTAGTTCCTAAAGCTAATTCTTCAGCTGGAATTCAATTCTGCAAGTACCTCCTTACATTACCCTCCTGACCCTATATTCTTCTAGTAAACTTGCCTGCAACAAATCTTAATTGATTTCTTCATCACTCTCTCTATAAAGACATTATTACTCCCTCTATTTATGCATGGTACTTAGCACTAAAGTGCAGTCTGATTGAGCTGCACTATGTCAATAAGCAATAATGCTTCTTGAGAACTCAGTCCTCATTTGTTTGTGATTTCCACATGATTTTTTAAAAAGTTTCCTACCATTCCAGAACTGGCTCTGCCTTGACGTTCTCTGCACTAGGAATAGTGGCATTTTCACCTCATTAGCTCTGGGGGAAATGAAGAAGGGGAAAATCCACCTAAAACTAGGCATTCTCCAATAAAGCAATAAAAAGGTACACTAGGCCATTAACCTCTTAACAAATTGTCAGGCAAAGGCAGTGCTGCAGATGTGCCTAAGCATGGTAATTACTATCTTTTTAGCTGGTAGCTAAAATAATGAGCACTAATTATTCAAATGGAAGGGCAAACAGTACTTTGGGTGGAATGTTATTTAAACAAGGAGCATTTGTAAACATCTGATTGATACTGAATAGCAAGCAGGGGGCGGATGCGCAGTACTTGTCATAACTGGAAGGGTGTCCAGGGAATCTTCCTGGCACTCACTTCTCTCCGTCCTTCACATTTCCCAGTCCATGAGGAGAGGCCAACATGCACAGGGGATACTAAGAACACAAAAGCATCAGAAATTGTACCTCCAAATGAGTCTAAGCTGGGGAACCATTCAGATATTATACTGATGCTATTCTAACACAAGCCATATCTGGCTTCCATCTGCTGGAAGTGTGCTCAGACCTGAAGCATGTCTTCAGCATGACCTAAGTGGGGGCAAATTTTCAGTCTTTGAATTCTACTGGGTTTTAAGTTTTCAAAACTGTGCAAGTTCACTTGTAGTCCATGGTACTATCAAGTAAATTTGCGCAATTTCATTTCCCCTCTCAAAAACGGACAGTGTGACCTAGTGGTTGAGGGCACGGGCTTTGGAGTTACAGAAACTGGATTCTAAACCCCACTTGATGGTGTGTTTTCTTGAATACAAGACAAGATGTATACTTATTTGAGTCTCAATTTCTTTATGAATAAAAAACAAAACAAAAACAAGAAACGCTAAATAGTCCATTGGATGAGTGTGGTTGGTAATGATAAAGTATCTGGAGCTATCATGTTGTTGCACATCACTGAGTTGATTTCAAATCCTATGAGCCTATACCTTTTGTTATTATTAACAGCACAAATGGTCCAGGTTCTTATCGTTGTTTGTTGTTAAGTTCCCTTGGGTCAGTTCCTACTCATATAGACCCTGCAATGGGTTTCTAAGAAGCAGTTGGTAGGTTCAAACCACTGACCTTGCAATTAACAGTCCAGTGCTTATCTGACAGGGCCACACCAGGACTCCTACACTAGTTCTGAAGGGACCCAAATAGAAGCTAATGTGTTAAACATAACTATCATCACAAGAGAATGTCAAGACTTTCATTGGGTTTATGCAAATAGTTCACTACCTACTACAATCAAGTTCAGACTGAGACATTCTTGTTAAAGAATTGTCTGGGTAGACAAAATGCAGAATACATATACTAAAGACGGGCCATGTACTCACAGGTGTTCCTGTTGGAGACTAACAAGGCCTAGTCACTCACGCTGTAACTCTGACTCTGTTCCTAGCAACTAGTTGGGGGTACAAGGGCACAGTAAAAAGATGGTGGCTTTTGATGCAAGGAAAAATGAAGAAACAGAATACTGATGGGACAAACAGAGGATGTGATTCTACAGGCATCCCTTTCCTTGCTTTATTGCACTTTACTTTATTGCATTTCACAGATATTACATTTTTCCAAGTTGAAGGTTTGTGGCAACCATGCGTAGAGCACGTATATTAAAGCCATTTTTCTAATAGCCTGTTGTCACTTCATATCTCTGTGTCACCTTTTGAGAATTCTCACAGTATTTCAGGCTTTTCTATAATGCCATTACACACTTAATGGACTACCAAAGCAAACCTACTGCCATCGGGTTGATGACTACTCAGAGTGATCCTGTATGGGGTTTTCAGAGGCTGTTAATCTTTATTAGAGCACAAAGTCTCATCTTTCTCCTGTGGAGCGGCTGATAGGTTTGAACTGTCAACCTGGTGGTTAGCAGTCCAGGGCTTATTTTAACAGTGCCACCAGGACTCCCTTAGTAGATTACAGTATAGTGTAAACATAACTTTTATATGCACTGAAAAAATAAAATGTGTGTAACTCGCTTTATTGTAGTAGTTTGGAGTCAAATTCACAATATCTCAGAGGTTTGCCCTATGGGAGACTCAGAAACAGGAAAATGACTTTAATAGGATTCTTTAAAATCGCCAAGGGCTGGTTTCTGGTCTTGTGCTAACCAGGTAGAATGGGCAATTCTTTTTATGTTGTTGTTGTTGTTAAGTGCCATCGAGTCGGGTCCGACCCATAGCGACCCTGTACAGGGTTTCCGAGGGTGTAAATCTTTATAAGAAGGCTTTATTTGATTTAGTTCAGAACGGGTGTGTATTTACCTAAAACTTTCGTCTGCCTGGCTTCTTTCAAGAACTAAGACAGGTCATCAACATCAGAGAATTGGTTACTTTGACCCCTGAGCCTCAGGGAAATCATATAGCTCTCACAGTACTACACTAATTAAAAGAAGCTCATGGAAAGCATTTATTATGGTATTTGACACATAGCAGTTACTTGATAAATAAGTTATTATTATTGGATTTAGCAAAGAGAAGATGCCAATATTAGATCTGAACTATTAAGGAGGTAATCATTTACAGATTGAGAGAAAAATTTACACCAGTCTGGATAATGCTAGGGGTTTGCTGTATCTTGGTTTGAACAGATGTTATTAGATCTTGAATGTATAGCTGCTCTAAGTACTTCCTATATATTTTTTTATCATTTATCTACAAACAGCAAATACACACCTTTTTAATTAGTTAAGAAGATTAAAAATGAAAAACTTATTCATAAATATCCAAGTCTTGTACTCTGCAGATCTGACCCTTCCATGGAGTTGGAGGGCTAAAGTATAAGGTTCCACGGTGGAACATACTTCCAGCCAATCCCCGCACCATGTGTGGAGCTCAGGAAACGGTTGGATGTGGATCATGACTTTGTATCTAAGGGCACAGGTTTTGTGTGTGTTGGGTTATCCTTTGAGGGGAAAAACAGGAACTGTTCATTCTGTCATCATTGCCTCTTTCACATAATAGACAGACTCACATTTCCTATGAATAGGAAAATGAAGGATAATGTTATGAAACTTGAAAGAAACTGGGCCAAAGGTGTCCTGATCTTATCTGAGAATCCTCCACAAGATGATTATTCTTATATTTCAAAACAATGGGCCCCAAAACGTTTACATGGCGGTTGCTAAACATTCATGGAAACATGGAATTAAAAGATAATGGAATTTTTCTATGAACTTTCTGAAGCTCTCGCTATGTCCACTGGTCACATATTGGAAGAGAAAGAGACCATGAATCTAACACCCTGAGCTAGGGGTAGACTACTTACTACTCTACCACTGGGAGAGCTCATTTACTATTCTTGGACTTCAATTTCCACATCTGGAACTTGAGAAGGTTCCATGAGATGATCTTGAATGTGTCCTGTCTTTAAAATCCTATAGTTCACATCCACCTTCTTTTCTGTGCCACAGTAAGTCACTCTAGTGCAATTCACCAGAAGGAATTAAGGATATGACACTGCTACTGATGAGACACTAATAGAAGAAATAATAAACTATGAATTCATGTTAAAGATAAAAATATACAAGGATAAGTACAAATACTCCTACAAAATCACAGAAACCTTTATATAAAAACCAATCAAAATGTGACACTATTGTTTCTTGACAAATCCTTCACCAAGATCTACACATTTCTCTACACAGTGTTTCCATATCAACTTGATAGCAGTGATTTTTTTTTTTTTAAACCCTTCTCTGAATAGTTCTGCACTCTTAGATTTATATCATGTCAAAAGGGCATTTTTGGCATCCTTGAGGGACTCAAACCATATTCATTTCCATGTACTTTGAGTTTGGGGGACAAAAAGAAGTCTGAAGAGGCAAGATGAGGGCAGTTGGGGGATGCAGCACCTTTCCTAGGCTTTTTCTCACCAAAGCAGTTTTCCATTTTCTTAAAACTTCTTCACAATCACTCCCTGTGCTCTGTATCCATTGAGAAAATCTATCAAGATTATCCCTTGGGAATCTCCCAAAATTGTTACCATAACCTTCTAAATTAACCTCTCACCTGGAATTTAGCTTGTCTAGCAGATCCTCTTGGGAACCACTGTTTTGATTGGATGCACTCTAATGAGTCTTGGTGTGGTTATGTAGGAAAAGCACTGTACTGCTAACCACAAGATCAGCAGTTCAAACCCACTAGCTGCTCCCTGGAAACTTTATACAGGGTTGCCATGAGGCAGAACCTACTCAAAGACACTTAACAACAATGAGACTAAGTTGTTAAAAACTTCATTTTGCTTGGATCCACAATCAATGATCATGAAAGCAGCTGTAAAGAAATCAAACAACATATTGTATTAGGCAAACTGCTGTAAAAGATCTCTTTAACGTGTTAAAAGAGACAAGGTATCATCGGTCTGAGTACTAAGGTACACCTGGCCCAAGCCATGGTAGCATCATTCGCTTCATATGCATGTGAAAGTTGGACAACGGATGATGAAAACTATAATAAAATTGATACATTTAAATTATGGTATTGAAGAATATTGAAAGTACCAGGGACTGCTAGAAGGACAAATCCATCTGTGTTTGAAAAAGTACAACCAGAATGCTCCTTAGAAGCCAGGATGGCAAGATTTAGAGTCTCATACTTTGGACTTGTTAGGAAGGATACCATGTCTGGAAAAGGACACCTTGTATGGTAAAGTGGACGGTAAAAGAAAAAGAGGAAGACACCCAACAAGATGGACTGATGCAGTGACTGCAATAATGGGCTCAACCATAATAACAGTTGTGAGGATGGGGCAGGACTAGGTTGCTGGTTTTGTTTTGTTGTGTGGAGGGTTGCTATGGGTTGGTACCAACTCAATGGCAACTAACAACAACAAGACTAAGACAAGTATATTATTGAAAGAACATGCCTGCAACTGCACACAGATTGGAGAGCCATACATAAATACATTCTGTTAAGAACAAACCTGTGCATGTATAGATTGGAACCCTGGTAGCCATATCCTTGACCTATGCTCAAGTTTGGTGCCATGTTACCATCATTACCAGGGGGCTGCCTGTTCTTCATGTGATATACTTGCCCGTCAGATGCTATTTCTCTCTGACTCATTTATGATGACAGAGCAGTATCTGTGAACCTTCAAAGTGGGTCATTTAATTCCACCTTATAAAGTATCAAAAGTAACCAGAGGTGAAGAGAGACGGGCCAGTGTGAGTGGTACCTCCTCCTGGTTCATTTTAGCCTCCACGTGAGCTTGCGAAGGGCCAGGAGCAGGAGTAGTAGTGTGAGTTATAGAGGACTGAGAATGCTCACTGTTTTCCAAATAGTTAAGTCAACCAACTCCATTGTCATCAAGTCAATTCTGATGCATAGCAACCCAACAGGACAGGGTGGAAGTGCCCCATAGGGTTGCCAAGGCTTTCATCGTAAGGAAGCAGACTGCTTCATCTTTCTCTCAAGGAGCGACTGGTAGGTTTGAACTGCTGGCCTTCCAGTTAGCAGCCAATCACTTTATCACTATGCCACCAAGGCTCCAAATAGTATACAGGCATTATTCATAAGTCACTTATGGCTAGCATCTATTGAGTCCGTACTATATGTCAGTCCCATAATAATTACATTATTCACGAGTCCGCAGGTAGTGCAAACTGTTTCATACTTGGCTGTTAATTAAAAGGTTGGTGGTTTGAGTTCACATAGAGGTATCTACATAGAAAGGTCTGGCACTGAAAATCCTAGCAGAACTAGAATTCCAGTTCTACTTGGACACACATGGGTTGCCATGAGTTGAAATCAACTCCACAGCAATATTTAAAAATGTTATATATGTATGCTATAAGAGGGGCTTCAAAAAGTTCGTGGGAAAATGCCATCATCTTTTAATTCCATTTTCCCATGAACTTTCTGAAGTCCCTTCATATATATGATCTCATTTCATGCTCAACTCTCACAGCTATTTTGTGATGGGGAAACTAAGGCTACAGAAGCTCAGAGTGGTCCTGGTGCATGCTTCTCAGCTGCACTGTGCTGGCGACTCTTTCACAGCAGAACATGGGCTGGAAATCGCCTGTTTCCTCTCCCCCAGTCCCTCTTTCCAGGACCAGTGATTCATGTCCCTGCCTTGAAAGTCCTGAGAGATTGGAGCACTCAGAAACTTTGCTATTTGACCTGCCCTCTGACTTTTCTGAAGTGTTTTTCATATCTTTTCTTGATAGTTTTTGGTGAAATAAAAAAACATTACTTTGTTAAGATAACCCTTTATACATATAAAAAAACAAAACAAAACAAAACAAAAACCCCAAATAAAGGCTAACTGAAGAAACAGGGGGAAAAAAAGTTATAAAACACTATTTATTTTCATAAGGTCCAGAAAGGGGCAAATCTCTTTGCTATCAAGATACTGCTTATAGCTGACCTTCTCTGAACTAGTCAGGGAACATCAGATCAGGAAAGCACCATATTCCCCAGTATTATCTTGTTATGCATATTACTGTAAATGAAGCAATGGCCAACTACTATTGTTGAGCGAGACACATGAACATTCAGGATTGGCTCCTTGTCAGCTAAACACAGCTATTTCCTGGTCTTTGGCCAACACGGAGTACCATACTATCTCAGCCCAAGTAAGTAAACAAGCAGAATGGACGTGAGTGTGTAGCATTTGTAGAGCACAGGGGCAAAGCACACAGGCACACCTTGCATTCTTAGCTAAAATCCCTTCCTCTCCAGAAAGAGGAGGGATCATGTGAATGTTTTAGTCATCCCTGTCTTCCTGAATTGGCTTTGGGAGGGATCTGTCTGGCTGGGGTCCAGGTTCCATGGGATGAGAATAAAGCATTTTATGGGCATGCCTGGGGTCCATGGGTGTTGATGAGAAATAGGATCAGCGGTAACTAGGCAATGAAAAGCTGTCGTCTGCTCTCTAGGGAGAAGTGTCAGAAGGGAAGCTTCACACACATCACCTACCTAGACTTGTCTACACCAGTTCTCAAACTGTGACTGCCACGGCTTTCTATATAGCTGGAGATGATATGCTTGTCACTGCAACGCAAAACTCCCCCAAGCAACTTCAGCTGCAAATTGCAAACCTGGTGAGTATTCTTCTAATTCAATCAATTCCCCTAAGTCTCCAGCACCTGGCCAATAAACATTAATCACAACCTCCAACCTAAGGAATTCTTGCTCTTCCCTTCTCTGAGTCTTGACTAGTCTTGCTGTCAGAAATCAAACTGTCCCACACCATCTTCATGTACTCTGTATAATGACTAGCTGTGATTTCATAATCATGAGTCTGTATTGCTCAGAAGAGTCCTGTTTTGCTTCAACCTGACAGTCCTAATAAAAAGTGGCATCTTAAATGGTTTTTAAAGCAAAAGGATTCTGGAATCTAATTCAGTTAACATTTGTGTGCATAGATCCACCTTTGGGAAGCAAACCTTTTGTACCGTGACTCAACACAGCAGGTAAGAATTCTGTTTAAAAACATGTCCTAGCTTGTAAAGTCTGGCAGTCAAGTAAGAGGGACCCTTGCAGGCAAATCCCTTAAAATGAGAACATGATACAAGTCCTGATAAAGGCATAGCACAATATTTAACCTCTTGTGCCTCATTTTCTTCAAATTTACACGGAGTTAATAACAATAAACTCTTTTTTTACCCACCATTTCCATACTATTTACCAATAATGTCCTTCTATTGCCTCATAGCTCATGGATACTGTCACAAAAGATTAGCCAGCCCAATCAAAGATTAGAAAGACCTATCTAATAATTCAATAAATGACAAGAACTCTGGGTTTTTTATTTTGCTCCAATTTCCTGCAGTTTGTAGTTAGTAAAATCTGGCACATTTTGGGGCTGGGGTACAGATAGGAACAGTAGAGAAGAGAAACAAGGAAAGTAAATCTTCACATACTTGATGGCAGAGATTGTGATATAATAATCATCTCTGTACCCTCCATAAAGCCTGATGTGGCACCTTGGTCATTCAGCAAATATTTATGGAGTGGCTTCTACAAGCAAATACAATGATGAACAAACAACTTGAGCACTGGATTCACAGAGTATTCAGTTTCATGGATAGAGAAAAAATTGATTTAAAACACACACACATACACACACACACAATAGGGAATATAAAATTACAAACTGTGGTAAGTGTGATGAAAGAAAACAATTATCAGTGAACATATACCCGAAGTCCTGATCTAGCCTTGTGATCAGGGAAAGCTTCCCAGAGAAAGTGACACTAAAATGAAGTTCTAAAGAGTGAACAGAAGTCAAGCTGACAAGGAGAGGTGCTACAGGAGAGAACATCCATGCCTTGTAAATTCTAAAGAGGTTCAGCAAAGCAAAACCTCTTACTCTTTAAAAACTCAGTGTCAGCTGAGGGGAGAGGAATGGAAGAATTCCTAAAATCATGTCCAAATCTTTCATTTTATGCATAATGGAAACCAAGTCTCCATGTGAACTACTCTGGCTAGGGCTAGACTCCCTGGCTCATTGCACTACTCTGCAACAAGAATGGGGACTTCAGCGGCCACAAGTGACTTAAAGGTCATGAAAATGGGGCTCAAAAACTCATAAAAGATGAAAGGTTTATTCTATATTCAAATGGTATATAGTAGATTGAGAGGAAAAAGCTTTTTAAAATTGAACTTTTAATAAAAGAGCTCAGACTGAAGTGCATTTGTAAAATATACTTCAAGAGTGAACCAGGCAGATTTCCCCAACTGTGTGCATAGTGAAAGCACAATATGAAAGTGATAACAGTATCATGGCAATATGATAAACCAACCCCAAGTGATTCTAAATTCTACAGACTCAAAGCGACCCTTTGCCATCCTCATCAGTGTTATGCGTGAGTCCGTGGCTGGGCCAATCCATCTCGTTGAGGGGCGGCAGGGTGGGGTGGGGTGGGGGGGAAAGGGCTTCCTCTTTTTCTCTGATGATCCACTTACTGAGAATGGTGTCCTTCTGCAAGGACTGGTCACTCCCGACAATATGTCAGAAGTATGAGCTATGAAGTCTTGCTATCCTGGATTTTAAGGAGAATTCTGGCTGTACTTCTTCAGCAAGAACTATGATTGGCCTTCAGTGCTGATCAGCACACCTGAGCTTACCTGCCCTCCTCTGAGGTGACAAAAAAAATCTTTGAGTAAAAGATATTTAAAGTGCCCATGAAACCTTCTGGAAATTTACGAAAGCCCAGGCAACCTTCCTTAGTTTCTTTTCTCTCTTTACACTAAGTGGAAATTAACACTTCCATTTCTCCTTCTTGGTTAGATTTTCATTCTCAGCAAACAACTCAGGTAGAGAGCAGTTATTGTTGTGTGCTGAGTTGGTTCTGACTCACTGAGGCCCTGTTTGTGGAATCCAGGGTGTGGTGCTATAGGATAAGCACCGGACTGCTAACCACAAAGTTGGTAATTCAAAACTACCAGTTGATCCTAGGGTACTATATGTTAAGTGCTAACGAGTTGGTTCGAGCCCATAGCAACCCTGTACAGGGTTTCCTAGGAGCGACTGGTGAGTTTGAACAACCAACCTTGCATGTCAAACCGACTTTGCAATCCAGTGCTTTAACCAACAGTGCCATACCAGGACTCCAGGAAACTCTATACAGGATCACTATGAGTTGGAACCGATAAGGCAGCACTTAACAACAACATAGGGTTTCCGAGAGTGGCTGGTGAGTTTGAACAGACGACCTTGCGGTTACCAGCCCAGTGCTTATCCTACAGCACCACACCAAGATTCAGAGTGGAGTAGGACTGGTAAACACAGAGAAAAAGCCTGCATCCTGGTTTATTCTGGCATCTCCAACCTTGGACGTGAACATGGGCAAAAATCCCAAGAGAGAGGCCTCATTAAGAAGGGAGAAAAAGATGCTATTGACTACAGATTAAGCCTCAATTTCTTGTCCACCTCACACCTCTTCAGGGGATAAAAGATGGGAAATGTTTTTCCAATGAAAACAAGATCTCTCTCTGTCTTTCTGATTCTTAGCCTCTGCTTTGTCTCTGCAAAGAAGCTGGCTCCTTGAAACTTCATTGAAAAAAAAAAACAACTGTGATCCACCTCCTCCCCCTAGACTATGAAGTCGTCTGCACACAGACATTTCTAATGGAGGCAGTAGAATTCTCAACCTGTTGCTATAGTAGCAGAAAGAATGTGACTCAAATACACCCTGTAACTCAGCAGCAATCCCTATCCAAATCCCTCCTAACCAAAGCTGTTGCTCCAGCTAACATTAACTCTTCAATGGCCCTGCTCAGGAGCAGAGACACCTGATTATAGATAGCATCCATATTATAGCTGGATGCTATAATCCTAGCATTCATTTAACTATTTGTTGAGACTCTGTTTTTCTGGGGCTTCAGTGTAAACAAGGTGGATGTGGCCCCTTGGCAGCCATCAGGAGGAGGAGGAGAATATTAGCTCAGTGCTCAAGTAACAGTCTAAGAGCAGCAGTGTTACAGGCGAGCCACATGAGGTTCTCAGCAAAGCAGTACCAGAGAGAACCAATTCAAGATAACCAGCTTACATGTTAATTATAGCTGACCCTGTGTATTTTTGAACATTGCAATGATTTGATTGCTTGTATGTGTTAATTTGACAAAAATGCCACTAGAAATGCCTTCTTCTATCATAGCACACCTCCTCTAAAACATTAGATTAAATGAGTTATTTAATTGAGCCTATTATACATAACATAGAAACTGCATTGCCCGTCCAAGAATCATAGCAAGCAATCACTGAACTTGAGGCTAAGATGCCTTATTTACAGTCACCAGGCAACAAAGATGGCAGGTGAGGAATCAGAAAGTAAAAACACCGGGGTCATGAAAACTGTGGGGAGCCCCCAAGCAGACTCCACCCAATTTAATTTTGTAGTCAAGACAATAGTGAGGAAAATTCGAGAAATACAATTTAGAAATTTCCTATAACCTGGTTTGCTTTTTCTAATCTTGTAGTGTGGAAATCTCATAGTGCCGAACACCTACTTCCTGGCTACACTTCCTTGTTTCCCAAGGAGCACATATTCTGCAGGGTGGGGCTTAGAAGGATATATGAAGAAAGTAAATTCTTGGTGTGCGTTTCGTGAAACTAGGAAGCATCAATTAGATTGTCAAGCAAAAGCTAAATCACCAAGCAAGTTGCTACTCTGGCTTGGTCAAAAGATGTAATTTGCAGAAAGTTATAGTGGTTATGCAGTCCTGGTATGGCACTATGAGTTAATGCGCTAGACTGCAAAGTCAGCTGGAACCTCAAAGTCAGAAGTTCAAGCTTACCAGCTGCTCCTCAAAAACCCTGTACAGGTCGCTATGGGTCGGAACTGACTTGACAGCATGTAACAACAACAACAACATGGTGGGTATGAGTTGCGCTGCTAACCTCAAGGTCAGCAGTTCGAAACTATCAGCTGTCCCATGGGAGAAAGATGAGGCTTTCTGCTCCCATAAGACCCTATACAGGGTTGTTATGAGTTGGAACCGACACCATGGCATACAACCACCACCACCATAGAATTCATGTGCCTTAGTTTCCTCAGAGAGAAATTTGATATGTCACCTAGACCCAATTGTTGTTGTTGTTGTTAAGTGCCATCGAGTCGATTCTGACCCACAGTGACCTTGTAGAGGGGTTCCAAGTAGCAGTTGGTGAGCTTGAACAGCTGACCTTGCAGTTCAAACGACTTTGCAGTCTGACGCATTAGCCCACAGCACCAAAGCACAGAATAATCCAAAGGACTCCAAAGCAAAGAATAATCCAAAGCAATACCTACAAATCAGCTGTCTGAAAAAACAAAAACCCACTGCCACTGAGTTGATTTTGACTCATCACGACCCTATGGGACAGAACAGATTCTCACCTTAGGGTTTCTGAGGCTGTCAATCTTTATAGGAGCAGATAGCTCCATCTTTCTTCGATGAAGTGGATTTGAACTACCAACCTTGCAGCCCAACACTTATTATTAGTCCTAATTGGTTAAACCATAAGACCAAATTTTCTGCCCTGGAGAGTATGTGAGAACCTCAATCATATTTGTGAATACTGGTTTTTTGTTTTTAATGTTTTATTGTGAATTATGTGATAGCTTACATGGGAGAACATTAGTTTTATATTCATCCTATCTTATATTGTTTCATTGCCATGGTTACAATCCCCTCCATGCATCATCAACCAACCACAGGGTATACGCAGGGTATACCCTGCAAGCCTGCTGCCCACCCCCCTACCCCCCCGCTTCAGCACACAGCCCCTCTCCTTCTCTGGGTTTAAAGTCCCCAGCCGCTCCACCTCTCCACATCATCATCTCTGCCTCCATCTCTGGCGTCACTGCTTCTCTGGGTAGGGACCCGCTCTCTGCTTTTCTCCCTTGATGATCCCAGGGTCCTCTGCTCCTAGACTGCAAAGTTAATCACTCTCCTCCTTGCTACAAAAGTCTACCTTTACATTTCCAACCCTCACAATCAGTCTGATAACAATTATTCACCATTGTATCACAAGAAACCTATTCTCATTTCCTTTCATCAGCCCCGCCTACACAGATTGGATACTACTCAGTGGAGATTCTACCTTCCTTCACACCCTCTGGATCTAGGGTCCCTCTTGAAAGCTTGTAAGCCAGTCACTTCTTGCCTTTGAAGCCCCTGTCCCGCCCCCATTTTTGGGTAGCCAATGTCCAAGCTGCCCATCCCTGTCTACTCTGTGTATGTAGGGGGTGGGAATAATCCTTGCTGTAAAGATTTTGAACACTGGTTTTTGATTTTAAACTATCACAAAAGCCTTTCACAAAACACATCAGGGAAAGCTGGTTCACCAGGGAGGGCTATTTGTCAAAATCTCATTTAGCCACTGCAACATTAGGCTAAAGCTGAGGAAAAGGTTCAAAAGCGTTATGACTAGATGAAAAGCAGTTCCTATGTTTAAGAAAGAGGTGATAATGGCAAACGGAAGTTAGGCGAGCTAAAGTAATGAATCCCATCCCGCAAAAAAATGCCCCCTTCTGAAACTGGGCAGTGAACAACCAAGACCATACTACCTTTCCATTTTATAAAGTAGGATGACATTCTATTGGGATTCCAACTCCATCTTTGGACCCATCATGTCTGAGGAGGAACTTTCCCTTCAAATTTCTATCAGATACATCACAGTAGAAAAGAGTTCAAAGGCTCACTTCCAGGTTATAAGGAACAGACTCCAGAGGACGGGCATTATCTGACTCTAGGCTACTCTGAGATGCAGTTACGACTTCATGAGCCTTCCTAAGCAGGGAACAGCGCAACTTCTGCACATGCCCCTTCCCCACCATGGTAGATGACTTAAACGCCCCATTTCGTCACGCCTCCCTGTATTCTGCTCTTTGCCACATCAGTGCAGTTTTTCCCCTTAAGAGGAGGAGTCTATTTCCCTGACCTTTGGCACTAAGCTTGATCATGTGACTGGCTTTGTCAATAAGATGTCAGCACATTAATGACATATGCAGATAAGCCTGTTCACTTCAACTGGGCTCTGGTACCTTTTGCCATCACCATGAGAAGAATATGCCTGGGCTAGCAGCTGGCCACAGGAGGAGGAGGAAGGGCTTGTGGAGAACAGCCGCCCCCATATGAGCTCTGTTTAAATTGGCTAACCCTTGCCTCAGCAACCTTAAACACAGGAGTTAATGAATGCATATTGCTGCATGTCGCTGAAATTTTGTGGTTAGTTGTTATGCAGCATTACTGTTGCAGTAACTAACAAATACACTGACTATAGTAAATTTTCAATTGTACGACCTATAGTTTAAGGGTGAAAACACTGGTTGCTTTGTTTGCTTAATACATAACAAAAACAAAAGATAGATCTCTGATTATGCCCCCCCACCCCCCGTTAGACTATAAGATCCGTTAGACTGTAAGATTCTAAAAGCAGAGTGCCTAGGATTTATTTATGGACTACAAACTTGTGATAAACCCCAGGAGATACAATAATAAACAATATACAATCTCAGCCTGTGAATTTTTACCCATCTAGTATTGGGTCAAAGGAGCTCTCGTAGCGGAGTGGTTATGAATCGGGCTGTGAGCCGCAAGGTCAGCAGTTCGAAACTACCAGCGGTTCCGCGGGAGAAAGATGAGGCAGTCTGCTCCCGTAAAGATTTACAGCCTCGGAAACCCTGTGTAGGGTCGCTATGAGTCGGAATCGACTCCACGGCACAAACACAACAACAACACTATTGGGTCAATGTGTTTTTTGCCTAAAGGTGACTATAAAGTTGACGTCTGCAGCTGGGAGTATGCCATGTCAGTAATGAACCTGAATCTGCCTAAGTAAGTGCCAAAGTTGTTGTTGTTGTTGTTAAGTGCCGTCCGAGTCGGTTCCGACCCATAGCGACCCTGTACACGGTTTCCGAGCGTGTAAATCTTTACGGGAGTAGAAAGCCTCATCTTTCTCCTGCAGAGCGGCTCGTAGTTTCGAACCGCTGACCTTAAGGTTCGCAGTCCGATTCGTAACCACTACGCTACCAGAGCTCCTTAAGTGCCAAAGTAGGTGAGTGGGAATCATAGCACCTTTCAGTGATGGAAGGGGCTTACAAGACAATTATTAGATTTCAATCCTGACCAATACCAGAACTTTTGAAATCACAGATTTCCAGGTCCCTGGGTGGCACAAATGGTTACACACATGACTACTACCCGAAGGCTGACAGTTTGGAACCCACCCAGGGTCGCCTTGGAAGGCAGGTCTGACATTCTGTTTCTGAAAGGTGCAAACGTCACGGTACCCTTTGAATCTGCACACACAAGGTTGCCATGAGTCAGAGTTGACTTGAGGATAACTAACAATAGTCTCATCTATATAATGTGATTGAATGCTCTGGCACAAAGCCTAAGGCAGCCGGCTGTATTGCTAAACATGTTTCCAAGAAATGCTGAAGATGACAAGAATTGGCACCTGCTCCCAACAACTACAATAACCTCTTCATCCAATGACTGAATCTCTTCTGCTGAGTTGCCTAAGCATTGTTAGTTGTCACTGAGTTGGCTCTGATTTATAGTGACTTCACGTATAATAAAATAAAGTGATTCCCTGTCCTGTACCATCTTTACGACTACTGGTAGGCTTGTGTCCATCTTGTGGCCACTGTGCAGCTTGAGTGTTTTCCAATCTAGGGGATTGGAAATCTTCCAGCACTTTATCAGACAATATTTTGTTGTGGTCCAAAGGGCTTTCACTGGTCAATTTTCATTTGTGTTTAGCCAGGCCTTTCTTCCTAGTCTGTCTTAACTTGGACACTTGTTAAAACCTGTTTACTACAGGTGACCCTGCTGGCATTTGAAACACCCAACAGTATAGCATCCAGTATCACAGCTACATGTAAGCCACAGTATGAGTTACTGCTGGCATAAAAAAGCACTTCAAAACTGGGTAGTTTAAGAATTAACAATTGCTCACAAAATATGGGGCTGAATCAGGTTCCTGGCTGAGCATGCTCACCACGTGCAGTAGCCAGCTGGTCTAGGACTGCCTCACACATGTCTGGTGGTACAGTGGCAGTCAGACTGGGTGACAAAAGTCTCTAGACAACAGCAGGTGAGCCCAGGAGTGTCCACATGGTGCCTGACTGCATTTCAAAGAGCAAGCAGTGGTTTGCAAGACCTCCTAAGACCTAAGCTCAGGAACAATACATCATCTCTGAGTATTCTACTGGCCAAACTTACAAACAGTAACTTACAAGGCCAAGCTCAGATGCAAGGGCTGGGGAAACACATGCCACCTCTTGATGGAAGGAGCTGCAAAGTCATATTGTTGTTGTTGTAAAGTGCTGTTGAATCAGTTCTGATCCATAGCAACTCTGTATAGGGTTTCCAAAGAGCAGCTGGTGAGCTTGAACCACCAACCTTGCTGTTCAAATGGCTTTTCAGTCTGACGCATTAACCCACAGCGCCAGACCAGGACTCCTAAAGTCATGTTACAAGGGTATATATTCAAAGAAGGGAATGATTGAGGCCATCTTTGCAATCAATCCAACATATTGGGAGAAAAATACCACTTCTACCTAGCCAAATGCGATTTCTAAGTGAGGGTTGTTTAAAGTGTTAAAAAGCAAAGATGCCACTTTGAGGACTAAGGTGCACCTGAACCAAGCCATGGTATCCTGGTATCATTAATCATCTCTTATGCATACAAAAGCTGGAAAGTTTGAAGAATAACTAATGTTTTTGGAATTATGCTGTTGGTATAGAATGTTGGATATACCATGGACTGTCAAAGAAACAAACAAATCTGTCTTGGAAGACGTATAGCCAGAAAGCTATTGGAAGTGGGTGAGACTTTGTCTCAAGTACTCTGGACATGTTATCAGGAGGGACCAGTTCTGGAGAAGTCCATCATGCTTGGTAATGTTGAAGGTCAGTGAAAAAGAGGAAGTCTCTCAAGAAGACAGATTGATACAGTGGCTGCAACATTAGGCTCAAATACAGCAATGATTGTGAGGATGGCACAGGTAGGCTTTCATTCTATTGTAAGGATCAATGGCACCTAGCAACAAGTGAGAGCCAAAGCTTTCACCTGAACCTCAAAAACATATAAAGTCCTTCTCATCTTCCTCACTTCTACTCCTGCTTGCATATGTACAGAATCTCAAGACCCAAGTTTCAAATCGGAGTAAAAGTAATCTATTTATTCTTGTTGTTGTTGTTAAGTGCCGTTGAGGTAATACTGACTCACAGCAACCTTATGCACAACAAAACAAAACACTGCCCACTCCCATACCAACCTCACAATCATTGTTACATTTGAAACCAAAGCTGCTGCCACTGTGCCAATACTTTTCATTGGGGAGGGTCTCCCTCTTTTTCGCTGAGTCTGCACTTTACCAAAAGCATGATGTCCTTCTCCAGAGACTGATCCCTCCTGATAATATGTCGGAAGCATGAGAAATGAAGTCTGACCATCTTGGCTTCTAAGGAGCGTTCTGGTTGTACTTCTTCCAACACAGATTTGTTGGTTCTTTTGGCAGTTTGTGGTATTGTTAATATGCTCCTCCAAAACCATAACTCAAATCCGTCAATTCTTCTATGGTCTTCTTTATTCATTGATCAACTTTTACATGCATATGAGGTTATTGAAAATACCATGCTTGGATCAGATGTACCCTAGTCCTCGAACTGCCATCTTTGCTCTTCAACACTTTAAAGAGGTCTTGTGCAGCAGATTTGCCTACTGCGACACATCATTTGATTTCTTGATTATTGCTTCCATGAGTATTGATGGTTGATTTGAGCAAAATATAGTCTTTGACAACATCAGTCTTTGCTCCATTTATCTTATGTTATTTATTGGTCTGGTGGTGAGCACTATTTTATATTACCCTCTGGGGTTTTAGAAGATTTAAGGATAGGCTGTCCTTATGTGGATTTGTGCAGGCCAATCTCTCTCTGAAAGGGGACCCCACTCCTTGGTGTAGGATATGTCCAACTAACTGAAAGTTGGCGGCTCAAATAGACCTAGCAGCTCTGTAGGACAAAGACCTGGAGATCTGTTTTGCAGTGGTATTCTGTCACATGAGATCATATGAGTCAGAAGGTACTCAATGACACTTAACAACAATACAGATAAAGTATGGTTAATAATCATCAAGGCTGCATTCACCATAGGAAACCACAATATTAACATGAGGAATATCAATAGGTAAGAAGATTGCATGAGCCCAGCAAACAGCTGTGGGGAGCAAGAAACTGGAGCTCACTGAAGTCTTGCGAGTGCTGTTAATTAAATTTTAGCCACCAGTTGCTGACTAAGCCCTCTTCACTCACCCCCCACCTTCAATCACGCTGGCCCTGACCCTGATCATTTAGGAAGTGAACCACCAAAATTTGGTTAGCTTCCGAGCATTTCACGACACTGTCACCAGGACTCCTGCATTAAAAATGATAGGTTCTGAATCCATAACTATTTTCCCTCATCAGGCTTTAAGATGTATGCTGCCTGCCTGGGATACCACAGCGATTACAGTATCTCTACAACCAATGTGATCTTTTCTGGTTTTGACAACTATCACCAGGACCTATCGGTTAGCTCTACCCAACTTCTCTAAACATCTGCTAGCAAGGTCCCCGGAAAACGGGAGTGAAAGAGAAATCATCCCAGAAACCAAAACCCACAAGAGCTGAAGAGCGGTGGGGAAGGGGTGTAGAAATCGAGCAGGAGGAGAAAATATCCTTCACCATAAGTCTTAGTGAGTACGGTCAGGATTCAGTCTGCTTGGCAGGATCACTGCCTAAAAGACGAAGGGATAAGGCGTGCATGAAAAAATGAAATAAAAATACACAGCAAATTTACCACAAAAAATATGTAAGAAAGGCCTAATTCAAACAGAGGTTGCATTCAATTTAGTTCATGAGGAAACCCTAGAAAGTTCTAAACGCATGTAGAGCCAGGCCAGCAATGGGAGTATTCTACTCCTGAGTACTTGATTTGGGGGAGAAGTTTGGGAGAGATGGTGATACCACACTGTACTATGCACATGTTTATAAGGCTCAGGATGATTATCAGTGTAGTTAACTCCATGGGTGGTTTTTTACTGGCATCCATATTTCTAATTATAATTGACAAGAGTCATAAATGTAAACCTCACACCTACAGGTACAATAATCAGAACGGCTCCCACCCAAGCTCTTGCTCTCTCAGCAACACAATGAGTGGCATCCTTGGATCATCTTCTAATGAGTTGGCTTATTGGGATGCGGCCTATGCTTCTGATTAATAAGCCAAGGTGAGTCAAAGCCAAAAGAGAACAAGCTATTGACATCATTACCACAAAAACACTGACAGGCACAATGATGAGGAAGCACTCATTTCTTTCCAGCCAAAGCCACACTGTACTCTCCTGAACTAAGAAAAGAGGAATGCAATCCAAGAACTGGCCATCTCTGTTCCAATACATACACTTGTGCATGCAAACAAACACATCCACAGCAGATTTTATTGTCTTCTTATACGCCAGAAAGTTCAGAATGCCATCTTGGTACACTTTTTTCCAGGGCTCCTGTTCACTGCTGTTCTAAAATATCAAGAGCTGTTACAGAGAAGCCTTAAGTTGCCTATATAATGGTGTCAGGAAAGCACCTGTGAAGAGCTTGCTCATGAATATGAACAACTTTAACATGTATCACGGAGTGTCTCTGGTTTGGGTAACTGTGGTACAATTCTCACCTTCCATATAGGAGACCTACATTTAATTCTTGGCCAGTGAACCTTATGGGCAAGCCACCTGGCTTACGACTGCATATGACTATGATGCTGAACAGGTCTCAGTGGAACTTCCAGATTAAGGGGAACTAGAAAGCAAGACCTGGTAATCTATTTCCAAAAATCAGCCAATGGTCTATGACCTTATGGATCACAATGGTCTGATCTGCAACCAATCATGCAGATAGTGCAGGACTGGGACGTGTTTCATTCCATTGTACGTGACGTCATCGTGAGTCAACTCCACATAGCTAACAACAACATACCATTCTATAAAACCCATTAGGTCAACACTGTCAGACCCTAATGTAATCACAATATAACGTCACGTTGCTGTTTAAAAATAATGGGGCAGTCTCAAACATACTATCAACTAAGCAGCATCCCCACATGTCTGTTAAGTTTGTCATATTGTGTTGGCTTACATGTTGCTGTGATGCTGTAAGACATGCCACTGGTGTTCTAAATACTGGCAGGTGGACAGGTTAAGGCGGAGCTTTCAGACTAAGAACAAACTAAGAATAGACAATCCACTAATTAGGGATTAGCCACTGAACACCTTAGGAATAATAGTGGAACGTTATTGATATATTGCTGGAAGATAAGTCACTTTGGCTGGAAGGTACTCAAAATATGAAAAACCTTCTCAGAGTAGCATCAACCCTAATGACATGGATGGGACAAAGCTTTTGTGACATTCATTTGTTGATGGAGCATGACTCAAAATGGAAGAAACAGCTGCCTGTTGTTGTTAGGTGCCATCGCGTTTGTTCCGACTTACAGCAACCTAATGCATAATAGAACTGCCTGGTCCTGCAGCATCTTCACAATTGTTCTTCCATCCAGCGCTGTTCTTCCATTCCATCCACTGTGCCAATTCCTCTCACTGAGGTGAGGGTCTTCCTCTTTTCCACTGACCCTCCAATTTACCAAGTATGATGTCCTTCTCGAGGAACTGGGCTCTCCTGACAAACATCCAAAGTATGAGAGACTAAGTCTGGTCACCCTGCCTTTTAAAGAGCATTCTGACTATACGTCTTCCAATATAGCCAGTTCAATTTTGACACCTTTCAGTTTTCCTTGATTCATACAAATTCCATGTTCTGATTATTAATGAATGTTGGCAGTTGTTTCTCATTTTGAGTTGTGCCCCATCAGCAAATGAAGGTCCTGAAAGCTTTATTCCATTCACATTATCATGGTCCACTCTACTTTGAGGAGGCTGCTCTTCCCCAATTATATGTTCATCTTCCAGCACTATATCTTAAGCTATTCATACGGTTTTCAGTGGCTAAACATTTAGAAATAGTCCACCTCTCCTTCTTCCTAGTCTGTCTTAGTCTGGAAGCTCAGCTGAAACCTGTCCATCAGGGGTGACCCAGCTGGTATTTAAAATACCACTGACATAGCTTCTATCATTTTAGCATCATGCAAGCCACTACAGTATGACAAATGGACAGAACATTCATTAATAATCAGAACATGGAATGTATGAAGTATAAATCTAGGAAAATTGGAAGTCAGAAAGAAAGGACATGGAATGTATAACGATCAATATCTGAGGCATTAATTAGCTTAAATGGACAGATAGTGGCCATTCTGAATTGGACAATCACATGGTTTACTATGCTGGGAACAACAAATTGAAGTGGAATGCCATTGCATTCATTCTCAAAAAGCATTTCAAGATCTGTCTTGAAGCACAATATTGTCAATTCTTCAAGAAATTGAAGAACTCTACCAACTTCTTCAGTCTGAAATTTATCAAACATGAAATTAAGATGCATTGATAATTACTGGTGACTAGAATGTGAAAGGTGGCAACAAAAAGGAAGGATCAATAGTAAGAAAAATATGGGCCTATTTTGCAAGAACAACGCCTTATTAATTGTAAATATCTTCCTTCAATAACATTAATGGTGACTATACACATGGACCTCACCAGATGGAATACAAAGGAATCAAAGTGACTATACCTGTGGGAAGAGACACTGTATACATTCAATATCATCAATCCCAACAAGGACAGGGGTCGACTGTGGGACAGACCATCAATATGCAAATTCAAGTTAAAGCTGAAGAAACTTAATACAAGTCCAAGAAAGTCAAAATACGACTTTTTGAGTATGATGGTGGTGATGGTGGTTGTACGTCACTGAGTTGGTTCCAACTCATAGTAACCCTATATAGGATTTCCTGGTGTGGTGCTGTAGGATAAAGCACTGGACCACAAAGTTGGTTTGAAACACAGGTTCAGCAGTTCAAACTCACCAACTGCTCCTTGGGAACCCTATACAGGGTCACTATGAGTCAGAACCAACTTGATGGCACTTAACAATAACCACCTAGGATTTCCAAGGCTATAAATCTTAACTGGAGCAGGAAGCCTCATTTTTCTCTCATGGAGCAAGTGGTAGATTCAAATTGCTGACTGGGCAGTTAGCTTGTAATTCACCGGGCTACCATGGCTCCTTGACTTTGAGTATATCCGCCTAAATTTAGAGACTATCTTAAGAACAGATTTGATGCACTGAATACTAACAACGGAAGTCCATAGGCGTTTTGGGATGACATTGAGAACATTCATTAAGAAGACAAGAATGAAAGAAAATACCTAAGTGGATGCTAGAAAAGATTTTGAAACTTGGTCTTGAACGTAGAGTAGTTACAGTGAATGATGAAGTAAAAGAGTTAAACAGAAAATGTTAAAGCACAGCTTGGAAAGACAAACTAAAGTATTACAATGAAATGCGCAAATTTGTAGAGTTAGAAAAACAAAAATGAGGAACAAATTCAGCATTTCCCAGGCTGAATGAACTGAAGAAAAAAATCAAGTCTTGAGTTGAAATACTGAAGGATTCTATGGACAACATATTGAACAATGCAGGAAGCATTACATGAAGATAGAAACAATACACACAGCACTGTATCAAAAAGAACTGATTGATATTCAACCATTTCAGAAGGTAGCATTTGATTAAGAATCTATGGTACTGAAGGAAGAGGTCCAAGGTGCACTGACAGCATTGGCAACAAACAAGACAAAACAACATAAAACAAAAAACAAGGCTCCAGGAATTGACGGAATACAAACTGAAATCTTTCAACAAATTGAGCACTCAGTCATCTATGTCAAAAAATATGGAAGACAGGTAGGTACCTGGAAAACTGACAAAGAGATCTGCATCTGTGCCCATTCCAAAGAAAGGTGACCCAACAGAATTATCAAACAATAGCATTATTATCATATAAGCAAGGAAAATTTTGATGAAACTAATTAAAAAATTATTACAGTAGTTCTT
The DNA here is from genome assembly GCF_000296735.1 of Chrysochloris asiatica. Taxonomy (NCBI): domain Eukaryota; kingdom Metazoa; phylum Chordata; class Mammalia; order Afrosoricida; family Chrysochloridae; genus Chrysochloris; species Chrysochloris asiatica. Next base: position 7,998,664 of record NW_006408588.1, on the reverse strand, counting down.
TGAGAGGGAGCTGCCAAAAATTCAAGCTGCATTCAAAACAGGGCATGGAACAGGGTATTTTACTGCTGATGTCAGATGGATCTTAGCTGAAAAGCAGAGACTATCAGAAAGATGTTCATTTGTGTTTTATTGGCTGAAGACATTAGACTGTGGATCCTAACAATCTATGGACAATATTGAGAAGTATGAGTATTTCAGAACACTTAATTGTGCTCTTGCAAAACCTATACATAAACCAGAGGTTGTTAAAATAGAACAAGGTGATACTGTGTGGTTTAAAATCAGGAAAGGCATGCTTCAATGTTGTATCTCTTCACCGTATTTATTCAATCTGTGTGCTATGCAAACAGCCTCAAAAGCTAGACCACATGAAAACACTGCATCAAGGTTGAAGGAAGATGGTACAACCTTGCTTCCTGAAAACAAAGAGAACTTGAAGAATTTACTGAAAAAAGATGAGAGGATTACTGCGTTTAATATGGATTACAACTCAGTGTAAAGAAAACAAAAATCCTTACAACTGGACCAATAAATAACATCATAATAGAGAAAAGACTGAAGTTGTCAAGGATTTCAATTTACTTGTATCCACAATGATGTAAATTTGCTGCAGATAACCTATGCTAAAGAACAAAGGTGTTACTGTGAAGAATAAGGTGCACTTGAACCAAGTCATGGAATTTTCAGTTACTTTACATACAAGTGCAAGTTGGACAACAAATAGGAAGACTGGAGAAGAATACATGCATTTGAATTATGATGCTGATGAGGAATACTGAAATTACCATGAACTGCCAGAAGAACCAATAAATCTGTTTTGGAAGAAGTACAGCCAGAATGCTCCTTAGAAGGAAGGATGAAAAGACTTTTTGCTCACTTACTTCTGACATGTTTTTAGGAGGGACCAGTCCCTGGAGAAGGACATCATATTGGAGGGTCAGTGATAAAGATGAAGATGGATAGACACAGTGGCCGCAACAAGGAGCTCATTGTCAACAATTATGAGGATGGTGTAGGACCGGGCAGTGCTTTGTTCTGTTGTGCACAGGGTCACTATGAGTGGAAGAGGACTTAAAGGCATGTAACAACAACAGCGTAGTATGAAATTAAATGGAGAATAACCTTGTTTCTCTAATAACATTTTTCTTGATATCTTCCCAGTTATTAACATTTGGCCTCAGCCATGAATCCAGGGCAGCAATTTTATCCCTTCCATGCCAGTGCCATCATGCCTTGTGTTTAGAATAAATATTTGAAACACAGAGGCCTGTTAACAATGCAGCATTTGATTACTCTGAATTTCTGTCTCACCCACAGCAATTGAAGGGAGAGCCCTTGGCACCAGTACCAGGCAAAAAAACCTGCTCCCCAGCCTTCAGACCCTCTCAATGCACACTATACAATGATGTCAGTTTTCTCCCTGGAATCCCACATGAATCCCACACAGAGCATCTGACATTTTTCTTCCCAGATCAGCATAGTTAATTCAGCATTTTCATGTTCTTGTGTTATTTAGCAACACTGATTTACCTTTTTAACGCTCTTTTCCTGAAACTTTAACTCTGACATCTTTCCTTCAAAACAGAAACCTTACAAACACTTTTTTCTTTGCATGTTCCTTTTGTTTTGAGATAAAACAAACAAAAAACAGGAGGAACAGAAGCAAATACTGTTGAATGATGATGCACAGAGGGGATTGTAATCATTGCAATGAAACGAAATACGACAGGATGAGTGTAACACTGATGTTCTCCCATATAAATTATTACTCAGTTCACAATAAAAACTTAAAAAACAAACAAAACAACATTATCTTGGTTTCCTTTAACGCTGTAGTAACAAGCAACATTTCAGTTAGTCAGAGGTGCCCATGCATTGCAATGTACAATCCTTAGCACTCTTTGGGCCTCAAAATTTTGTACTTGGTAAATAATTTTTTTTTTTTTTTTAAACATTACATTACACTGGTAATTGTACCAATCAGTTAAGTTTTTGTTCCAATACCAAGCTATCAGGTTACAAGTTCTAATTAACTCAATTGGGAAAGGCATTTCTTTGTGCTGGGATCACCTAGAACTAACTACAGAACTAACCAAAAAAGAAAAAAAAAATTTTTTAAATTTGCTCAGAAACTCTTCTATTTAAACAAAATAAAACACAATAGCCAACACCAAAGGAAATAAAATGAATGAAGTGGCCTTGTGGCTGGCATTCCTTACCACTGAGTGTGATGGTGGTGAGGGACCCAGGGGGCAGGGGCAGGTATGCTCTTTGCATGTGTGGCCAGGACTTCTGCTGTCTGCCACCCAGTCCTCTTGTCTGGGTCAGAAGGACCAAGATGGAAAAAAAACCAACTGTGCAGGTTACTCACTGGCCTTCCCAGGGCAGGTGGGCGGGCCGACACACCCAGGAGGAGGGAGAAACAAGATTCTTCAGAAAGATCTCCCTTCTGATTCCTTTTGTTAATACTTCCTGAACTTTAAGCTCAGTTTGCACAGGCGTGGACTCTTGGGGGAGGCAAATAACACTTAGATTATTAGATTCCAAGAACTTAATGTGAAGGTTACTTTGAAAAGACAATGTTAGAATGCAACTACCTTTACATAGAAATGAGTCTCCACCTTTTGAGAGCCTCAACACTGGGGTAGGAAATGAGAGTGAGGGGCTCCCCGGGTGCAGGAGTTTGGAATAGCCTAGAGCAAGTAAACCTGGCTGTGATTTAGACTCTGAATTTCTCTAACTTTTAGACTTAAAATTTTAGAGAAATGGGATTCAAAACAGTCTCCCAGGGCCTCTGTACTTTGCCATGTACATGAGGCACATTCTTGAAATGGTATCTAGAAATTAACAATTTAGAAATGGATTCACATTGTAAATGCAAGAACTTATTACTTAAAAGCCTGGTTTTGAATATACCCTTTCATAGATGGAGGGCTCTCCCAGTAGTTTGTCTGTTGTGGTAAGTGCACGAAGCCAGGGCAGTAACTGTGCCAAGGGTGGGAAGAAGGAAATTACCACTTATCAGGAGCAGACTTTGGACCAGGCCATTCTTCATTTAATCCTCAAAATGGCCTGATGAAGGAGATGCCATTATTCCTCTCCATACGTTAGCAAATTGAGACCTGGTGTTTAGGGTAGATGGCTGAGGCTTGGCCACCTACCACTTTGAACATCTCCTGCCGTTCCTGAAGGAATATTCACTTAATCTGCAGCCAAGCCATCTTTTCTTAAATGTTTATAATATTTCCAAAACTGATATCCCAAGGAATAAAATTCTGGGGTACAATAAAAGTAAAAAAATAAAAGTATTCTGTACAGTTTCTTTATGGTGGCTACTCATCGCCTTTGATATGTTACTGCACACTGTGAGTTCAAGGCTGTGAGGATTTATACTGTGCTAGGAGTCCCGGTGTGGTGTTATGGGTTAATGCGCCAGACTGCAAAGCCGGTTGAACTGCAAGGTTGGCAGTTCAAGCTCACCAGCTCCTCCTTGGGAACCCTATACAGACAGGGTCGCTATGGGTCGGAACCGACTCAACGGCACTTAACAACAACAATAACAAAATGAGTCCTGGTGTGGCCCTGTGGAATAAAGCACTGGACTGCAAGGTCGGTTTGAACACAAGGTCAGCAGCTCAAACTCACCAGCCACTCCTTAGAAACACTACACAGGGTCACTATGAACCATACTTACTTGATGGCACTTAACAACAACATGTTTCTCGAAGTGTTTTAGTCAGAGTATTTTTATGTGTGTGCTGTTGGGGAAACAGCAATAGGAGTTTAGGTTTGGGAAACATTACTAAGATGGGTTATTACTGGATTTTTCTCTCCCCTTCCAACAACTTTAAACAAAAATTTGACTGTAAAAAAAATTCACAAAAATGTCAAACAGTAGATAAATCTAATTTCTCAGAGGTCGACATTACTAGCAATTTCTTAGTTATCTGTTCAGGGATTTTTTTTTTTTTTTTTTTGAAGCTTTTATTAAGAATTGAGTGATAGTTTACAGGGCAGATCATGAGTTTTACACTCAACAAATCACATTTTGTTGCAATGTAATGATTACATGCCCCTCCACGCACCATCGGCTAACAGTCAGTATTTACCTCTATTCCTCCCACTACCTTTTTTTTTTTGGATGTACACAAAACATACAGAAAATATATATTCATTTAAATGTCCAAAGGGTGCATTTTGCAAGCCAGCCTCCTGCCGTCAGACACCTAGCCTTTCTCATTCCATGGGTTTACAGTCCTCAGCTGCTCTATCTCTCCAAGCCACCACCTATGTCTCTGCTGACTGATTTTCTTGTTAGGATCCATACTTTCTCACGCTTATGCTTGTACCTCTTGATGGTCCTATGGTCGTCCTCTGTTCCTGGAATGTAAGATTAACTACTGCCCCCTTTTTGTTTCACATCTTCCACCTTTACAGTAATGACAATCACAATTAGTCATGATAACAATTAGTCACTAATGAATCAAAAGAATCCTATCCCCATTCTCCCCCACCCTCTTTCACTAGATCTATCTGAATAAGAGGAAAACTATTCAGTGGGGAGTCTACCTTATCCACCTCATTCTGAAACTAGGCACACTCTTGAAAGCATGTAAGCCAGCTACTTTGTGCCTTTATAGCCCTCCATTTTTGGTACCCATTGTCTAAGAGGCCCATCTCTATCAACCCTGTATACTGAGGGGACAAGCTCAATCCTTGATATAAAGAATCCTTCCCTCTCAGTTGGAAGTTTGAGCAACTACATCCATAAGCAAAGGTCTAGTTCATCAAATTGTAGCAATTTATGCTTGATTCCTGTAGGAAGCTTCTTTATCTTCCTCTGGTCGAATCTCCCCACCACTTCAGACCAGCTGTCCCGTCACTCTCAATTCTAGGGCCCAGTGGTTAGGTCATTATCCATGGGCCTGGGAGTTCATAAGTCTTTCTAAATTTCAGACCAGCCAGCCCTTCCTCTTCTTTCTCTCACCTCAATGTTGAAGGGTGTCTATGGAACACTGTCAAACTTAGCCCATATCTTAATTGCTGCATTTCCCCCACTTTCACTCACAGGGTGGTCACCAGTGAGCTTACAAGCCTGCTTGTGTGTTTCCCTTGAGTTTCAATCTTGGAAGGGGTTTATCACCCTGAGGGGCTGACTTTTCTTGCCTGGTAGCTCCCAGGAGAACAGCTTGCTTGATCTTGTAACAGCTGAGCAGTCTGCTTTTTTTTTTTTCCTTCTGCTTGTCTTTCTTTTAAGAAATAGCTTGTTTCTCTAGGTCTGCATGTCCCTTCAAGTGGGAATGTCCCACCTGTTCAGAGATTTTTATGAATGTAAAAAATATATATTTAAAAACACTACCCTAAGGTTAAAGTACACCCAGGATGTTTTTTTTCTCTACTTACCGATATGAGATTTTTCTGTAAGACCATATAAAATTGCTACAAGCAAATCAGAGTAAAAAAAAAGTAAAAGAAGTAGGTCTATAAAATGCAACAAATGGAAATTCCAGAACACTTAACTGTGTTCATGTGGAACCTGTCCACAGACCAAGCGGTAGTTAGAAGAGAACAAAAGATGATGAATGCTTTCAAGTTAGGAAGGGTGTACGTCAGGGTTGTTATCTTTTCACCATACTTATTCAATTTGTATGTAGACCAAATCATCTGAGAAGCTAGATTATACAAAGACAATGCAGCATCAAGACTGCAGGAAGATTCATTAGCCTCCACCATATGCAGATGACACAACCTTGCTTACTGAATGCAAGAGAACTTGAAGCACTTACTGATGAGGATCAAAATAAAGAAAAGAAAAAATCCAAACAACTGGACTAATAACATTATGATAAACAGAGAAAAGAAGTAAGATTCCCTTCTACTTGGATCCACAATCGACATCCTTGGAAGCAGCAGTCAAGCAATCAAACAACATACTGCCATAGGCCAATGGGCCCCTCTAAGTATTCAAACACAAAGATGCCACTTACAGGGCTAAAGTGTGCCTGACCCAAACCATGGTCTTTGTAATCACCTCATATGAGGGGGCTTAAAAACGTTAGTGGAAAAATTCCATTATCATTTCATTCCATCTTTTCAAGAACTTTCTGAAGACCCCTTGTATGCATGAGAAAGACTGAAGAAGAACTGATGCCTTTGAACTATGGTACTGGAGAATAATGAATACATCACAGACAATCAGGAGAATGAACAAATCTTTCTTGGATGAAGTATAACCAGAATGCTCCTAAGATGCAAAGATGGCGAGACTTCATCTCACTTTCAACATATTAACAGGGGGGACCAGTCCCTGAAAAAGGACTGCATGCTTGTTAAAGTAGAGGGTCAGCCAAAAAGAGGAAGACCCTCAATGAGATAACGGCAATGGTCTCAAACGTAGCAATGACTGTGGGGATAGTATAGGACCAGACAGTGTTTCATTCTGTCGCACACTTTCTGACACATAAGAACAACTACTTAAGATGCCATTATTGTTTTATTAAAGGATCCTTTACATGGGTCAAGGTAAGCTTCATGGGTTTGAACACAGTCAATGTCATATACTGTACTTGATGCTCAGGTATAGAACAGGGAGAACAGTAAAGCCTAACAAGTCATTGTAAGGATGAATAACAATGATGCCAAAACCTCAGCAAACACTTACTGAGCACTGTCTGTCAGATGTTCTTCTTAATGCCTTGCATGATGTGTTAATTTAAATAATACATACAAATAACTCAACAAATCCATGAAGTTGGAGCTATTATTATCCTCATATAATAGACTGCAAAGGAACCCTGGTGACACATGGTTAAGCATTCAGCTGTGAACTAAAAGGTTAGTGATTCAAACCCACCAGTTGCTATACAGAAGAAAACATCTAGCAATTTACTCCTATAAAGACTACAGCCTAAGAAATCCTATAGTGCCGTTTCACTCTGCCACAGAGACTCATTATAAGTCAGAATTGACTTGATGGTACACAACTACAACAGATTGAGAGAGCCATTTTAGAGTGTGTACCTAGCACACAAGAAGCACACAATACATGTCTGAAGCTACTGTGGCAAGCACACATAATATTTGCAACCCTAATCTTTGCCAAAACGAGCTGCTAAAAAATGATAGAAAGTGGATTCCATTTTCCCTTAGGAATGATGTCGCAACTGGATGTTCTGTTCCAAGACCTCACCTTGCCTTCCTATAAATTTCAGACATAATCAATAAAATCTTATAAAAGCAGAAATATACAATAAATCTCCATAAGCATTTAAAACAATGTTCCAAGACTCAGAGGTTTTAAGAGATTATCTAATACAGCTCTCTGCTTTAAACTGATGAAGGAAATAAGATCCAGAAAATATGTGGGTCTTTTCTAAGAGTGTATACCTAATTACACTGCCTTAGTAATTAAATTATTTTAAAATGAGCATATATTTAAACCATATATCTATTTACAAAAGGAACATAGACAACTTATAGAACTTTCTGTATTAAAAATTAGTTATAATGTTAATACATACGCTAAAATCAACATTAAACATTTAGTTAGAAATAGTTTTCCCTACCACCTTAGGAAAGAGCCTTGATACCGCAGTAGATAGACTATGAGCTGGGCTGCTAACTGCAAGGTCAGTAGTTGGAATCTACCAGTTGCTCCTCAGGAGAAAGATGAGGCTTTCTATTCCCCTAACTATTTACATCCTTGGAAACTCTATATAGGTTGCTATGAGTCAGAACCAACTCACTGGTAAACAACTCCCACCACATCACTGCAGAATTTAAAAGGTCACTTGAAGAATGATTTGAATGAACTTATTTCTCTTAGAAATAAGTTCTAAGAGAACTTATTTGTTTTATAATAACTTATATGTTTTAGAATAACATAAATTTAACCTTTCCGAGTCTCTGGATATATTCGCTTATGAAACAGAGACAATGATTGATAATCAGTCTATTGGTGGGAACTACTAAAAAAAAAAAAAAAAAAAAAGTTGCTAGGAAAAAAACTGAAGTTAATATAATTTTATTGTAACTGGATTGGCAATGCCAATAGAAACAGCAGTCAAGAAATCAAATGACATATTGCATTTTGCAAATCTACTGCAAAAGACTTCTTAAATGAGTAAGGTGCTCTTGACTCACGGTGTGGGCTTTCACTCAATTCATATGCATGCAAAAGCTGGACAATGAAAAGGAATACAGAAGATCTGATGGAGTTGAATTGTGGTGCTGGTAAAGAATACTGAATTTACCATGGACTGCCAGAAGAAGGAATACATTTGTGTTAGAAAAAATATAATTAGAATGCTCCTTATAAGTAAGGGTGGTGAGCTTTGTGTCTCACTTACTTTAGGCACATCACCAGGAAGGAAACACACTAGAAAAGGGCGTCATGTTTGGTAAAATGGAAGGTCTGCGAAACCCTCAATGAGATGAAGTGACACCAACCATAACTCACAACTACGCAGTATTTTGTTCTGTCATACATACCGTCACCAAGAGTTAATGCCAAATTCAGGGCAACTAACAATAATATTTATGTACTTTGAGACATCATTCGGGACCCTTCATCAGATCCTTCTGCCAGTTTCTTCCTATTTGTTCCCTGCCCACTCCCCCAAGTATGCATACCTGTTAGGGGAAGTAAGTCACAGAGGGGCAGACTGAGTCACCTTCCTTAATTGTGGTTACAGTTATGAGTGGATACTATACAATTTACCAAAAGGATTTCTTTTGTAATGACAGGAATTAATTCCTTCTTTCCTACAACTTGACTCAGATTCCAATATTACATTATTACTTTCAGAAAAGTGTCTAGAACAGAGAAGAGCTTTTCATTTGAGTATTTGTCCCCCTCCTGCCCTCTAATTAGCATAATCTTCATGGTCACCGGCATCACTGTTGTTGTTGTTAAGTGCCATTGAGTCGACTCTGACCCATAGCGACCCTGGATAGGGTTTCCGGGGAGCAGCTGGTGAGCTTGAACTGCCAACCTTGCAGTTCAAACGGCTTTGCAGTCTGGCGCATTAACCCACAGAGCCACACCAGGACTCCAAGAAGACAGTTGGAGGTGCTAATTACCTTAAGAGTAGAACTGGATGTTTCTGTTGATTCCCAGTTATGTGCCACAGTAGGTCCATTATCAAATCCTAACTAGCAGATGAATATAATTCAAGTAGACAGGGAACCAGTTTAAGTTCAGGTGGACACAGGCCTTTCCCTTCAGTCCTCTTATTTATCAGAACTCTCAACTACTTCCTTTTAAAGTAAACTTAAAACAGAAAACTGTTGTAGAAAATTTCAGATATATCTACAAGTGGAGAAAAAAGTGTAACAAACCCCTACATTCCACCACTCAGTTTCAACAATCAACAGTTCATTTAAATCTTGTTACATCTACATTCCTACCCACTCCTGGTTTATTTTGCAGCAAATTTATAACACCATTATCATTTCATTCATAAACTTTCCACACATATCCATAAACTTCCCACGTGTATCTCTAAAATATAAGTATACTATTTTAAACATTTGAGTCCTGGTATGGTGCTGTGGGTTAATGTGCCAGACTGCAAAGCTTTTGAACTGCAAGGTTGGTGGTTCAAGCTCACAAGCTGCTCCTTGGGAACCCTATACAGGGTCTCTCTGGATTGGAATGGACTCGATGGCACTTCACAACAACATTTTAAACATTATTAAAATATCATTACAGTAAATAAAATGTATATAAAAACAAAGCATGATCATTTAATATTATCAAATGCATAGTTATATTTCAATTTCCCCAAATGTCTCATACAGGTTTTCCCCGCCGTTTGTTTAAATCAATCCTGCAATTGGTTGAAAATGTTGTGTCTTTTAAGCTATAGGTTCTCCCTTGATCTGTATTTCTTCCTTACAATTTATTTGTTGAAGTAATCAATTTCTTGGTCATGTAAACTACCCAACAAGTCATATTTTGGTGACTAAATCTCCATTTCTTGTGCTCCCCATTTTCCCTGTATTTCCTGTAACTTGGTAGTTATATCTAGACGTTTAATTAAATTCAAATTTAATTAATTATTTTTTGATAAATGGTTGTGAGTACTTCTCATTTTGTGAACGTAACAGTTTCTAAAAACCAGTGCTAAAGCTATTACTCCACTGCTGTTTTTGCTGTTTTTAAATGCCATTGAGTACATTCTGCCTCTCAGTGAATCTGTATAGGATTTCCAAAGAGCAGCTGTGGAAGTTGAACTGCTAACCTTGAGGTTAGCAGTCCAGCACTTATCCCACACCAAGTATCCTATTGCTTCATTTGTTGTTGTTGTTGTTGTTGTTAGGTGCCATGGAATCAGTACTGACTCATAGCGACCCTATGCAGAACAGAACGAAACACTGCCTGGTCCTGGGCCAACCTCATAATTGTTGCCACGCCTGAGTACATCGATGCTGCCACTTGGCCAATCCATCTCACTAGAGTGCAAAGCCAGTTTGAACCACACTGTCGGCAGTTCAAGCTCACCAGCCACTCCCCGGAAACTCTCTATATACATAAAGTTGCTACAGGTCGAACTGACTCGATGGCACTTAACAACAACACTACCTTATATAGTTATACATAAAACTATATATTACCCAATTCTGTTTGTTTTGGGCCACGAGCTGTTGTTTAAGATGATGTGTTAGTACTTTTAGAGCTGCATATTCTATTAAAATCGATTATATTGAAAGATTATTTGGTTTAGTAAAAGGACTACTCAATGAAATTTGGGGGGGAAACTCAACTGGGAAATATTATGTAAAAACCTTCAGTAAAAGAATGGAAAAACACTGGTCCATAGCACATCTTTTAGATTCTCATTCAAGTCTGTAACTTGTGAGCTCTGTGGGTTTGGTCAAGGCACTTAATCTTCTCAGTCTCAATTTTCTCATCTATAAAATGGGTATAACAATATCTTTTGTTGTTTTTACATTATCTTCAGCCAAATTCTACTTGTGTGCAATAATAATGATAATGTTCAATAAATTCTACATTCTGTTTGGTCACCTTTCTTTGGAATGGGCATAGTCATCAGGCCAGGTAGCTGTCATCCAAATTTCTTGGCATTGATGAGTGAGTTCTTCTAGTACTTTATTAGTTTGTTGAAACATTTCAATTTGTATTCCATGTATTACTGGAATCTTTTTTTTTCCCCCCCAATGCCTTTCAGTGCAGGTTTGATTTTTTCCTTCAATACTACCAGTTCTTGATCATACACTACCTCTTGAAATAATTCAGTGTTGACTAATTCTTTTTAGTACAGTGACTCAGTGTATTCCTTCTATCTTCTTTTGATGATTCCAATGTCACTAACATTTTCTCCTGCCTTTTCAGTTTGAGAAATGTTGAATGTCTTCTCTTTTTGTTTTTCAAATCCAGATCTTTGCAAATTTCATTAAGATAATTTAGTTTGTCTTCCTGAACTTCCTTCTGAAAATTTCTGATCTCTTTTATTTACACATTTCTTCCTTTTGTTTTAGCTTCTCTACATTCAAGAGTGCATTTCAGAGTCTCTTCTGATATCCATCTTGGTCTTTTCTTTCTTACCTGTCTTTCTAGTGACCTTTTTGTTTACTTTATGTATTATGTCCTTGATGTCATTCCATTAGCATCAGATCTATTCCTGAGATGGTTTCTAAATTCATTTGAGGTATATCCAAGGTCCCATTTTGACTCTCATGTTTGATTTTTTTTCCACTTCAACCTGAATTTGCATATGAACAATTGATGGTCTGTTTCACCTTGTTCTGACTGATGATATTTAGCTTCTCCATCATGTTGTTTCAGAGACATAGTTGATTTAATTCCTGCATATAGTCCACATGTATAATCATTTTTGTTGAAAAAAAAAAAACAAACATTCACAATGAAAAACTCATTGGTCTTGCAAAATTCTATCATGTGATTTCCAGCATGGTTTCTATCACCAAAGGCATATTATCTAACTACTAATCGTTCCTCTTTGTTTCCAACTTTCAAACTCCAATTACCAGTAATTATCAGTGATATTGATTCATGTTTGATCAATTTCAGACTGAAGAAGTTGGTAGAATGAATTTATTCATTGTTGGCTTTGGTGATTGGTGCTTAAATTTGAATACTAGTTATATGAACTGGTCTTCCTTGCAGGTGTTTGGGTAATATCATATGACAGCATTGTAGTTCGAGAACAATCTTGAAATATTCTTTTTGACAATTAAGTAACCCGTTCCTCTTGAATTAGTCATTCCTGGCATAGTAAACCATATTACTGTCCATGAAAAAAAAGGCAATACCAGTTCATTTCAGTTCACTAATGCCCAGGATATCAACCTTTATGTGCTCCATTTATTTTTTTATGATTTCCATTTTCCCAGATTCATGCTTCGTGCATGCCATATTATGATTATTAATGGATGTTTGCAATTGTCGCTTCTCATTTTGATGTGTGCCTCATGAGTAAATGAATGTCTCAGAAACTATGTCCTATCGGTGTCATTAAGGTCGACTCTATTTTGAGGAGGCGCTCTTCCTCAGTCACATTTTGAATGCTTTCCAACTTGAGGGGTGTTCTTATTCCAGCACTGTATCAGGCAATGTTCTGCTGCTACTCATAAGGGTTTCAGAAGTGGTCCACCTGTTACTTCTTCTTCCTACTTTATCTTAGCCTGGAAGCTCTGTTACAATCTGTCCACCATGAGTATTTGAAATACTGGTGACATAAGTGCCAGCATCACAGTAATACACATGCCACCAAAGTAGGACAAAGTGACAGAGGTGAGTGGTGGGCTATGTGTACAGTCACTGTTTATGTAGTTGGAAAAAGGTAATTTCTAAGCTCTTCCGCGGGAGAATGTTGAGGCTTTCTGCTCCCGTAAAGATTTACAGCCTTGGAAACCCTGTACAGGGTTGCTATGAGTCGGAACCGACTCCACAGCACATAACCAACCAACCAATGAGTCAATGGTCTTGTAAATTCTATCACGTGATCTCCAGCATTGTTTCTATCACCTAGGTCACATTTTTCAACTAATCCTTCTTCTTTGTTTCCAACTTTTGCATTTCAATCACCAATAATTATCAAAGCATCTTGATCACATGCTTGATCCATTTCAGACTACAGAAGTTGGTAAAAATCTTCACTTTCTTTATTGGCATTAGTGGTTGGCGTTTAACTTTCCTTGTAGGTATAGCGATACCATGTTATCACAGACAGTGTGGTTCTTCAGGAGAGTGTTGGAAGTATTCTTTTTTGATAATGAAGGTGACAACATTACTGTTCAATTTATTCTTCCCAGACCACATGACTGTCTAATTTAAATTGGCTAATATATGTCCATTTCAGCTCACTAGTGCCTAGGATAGTTATCTTAGTGAATTCTTATTCATTGTTTGATAAGTTCTAAATTTCCTAGTTTTATATATCATACATTTCATGGTTTGATTATTAACAACTGTTTGCAGCTATTTCTTTTCATTTTTAGTTGTGTCACATTAGCAAATGAAAGTCTCCAAACCTTTATTTTATCTATGTCATTGTTGTCAGTTGCTTTTGAGTGGGTTCTGGCTCACCCTATACACCTATACACCACAGAATTAAACAATGCCCCCAGTCCTGTGCCATCCATTGCTACTGACACAATGTCAATCCATCTCTTTGAGGGTCTTCCTCTTTTTTGCTGACCTCCATTTTACCAAGCATGATGTCCTTTCTCCAAGTACTAGTCCTTCCTGATAATATGCCTAAAGTGTCAGAGACCTCACCATCCTGGCTTCTAAGGAACATTCTGGCTGTACCTCTTCTACCACAGATTGGTTTGTTCTGGCAATCCATGGTCTTTTATATTCTCCAACTACCATAATTCAAATGCATCAATTCTTCTCCAGTCTTGCTTAGTCATCACCCAACTTTCACATGCATATGAAGGTATTGAAAATACCATGACTTGGTAAGGCAAACTGACATCTTTGCTCTTGAACACTTTAAAGAGGTCTTGTGCAGCAGATTTGCCTAGTGTAATATGTGGTTTGATTTCTCAACTGCAGCTTCCTTGAGTGTTCATTGTGGATCAAAGCAAACTGAAGTCTTTGACAACTCCAAAGACTTCTGTTAAAATGTTATGATGTTATTGATCCAGTGGTGAGGATTTCTGTTTTCTTTACATTTTAGTGTGATTCATACTGAAGGCTGTAGTCTTTGATTTCATTGGTATTTTAAGTCCTCTTCAGTTTCAGGAAGCAATGTTGTATCATCTGTATATCACAGGATATTGAGTCTTCCTTACAATCCTGGCACCACATTCTTCATATAACCCAGCTTTATGAATTATCTGCTTAGCACACAGATTGAATAAATATGTAAAAAAATAAATCCTGGAGCACACCTGTCCTGATTTTAAGTCATTCACTAACCTCTTGTTCTGTTCGAATGACTGCCTTTTAGTCTATGTACAAGTTCCTCATGAGCAAAATCAAGTGTTCCGAAATACTCATTCTTCACAATGTTGTCCATAGATTGTCATGATCCACACAATAGAAAGTCTGTGGTTAGTCAATAAAGCACAGGTAAACATCTTTCTGGTATCCTGTGGTTTCAGCCAAGATCCATCTGACGTCAGCAATGACATCCCTCATTCCATGTCCTCTTCTGAATCTGGGTTGAATGCTTGGGCAGCTCCTTGTCAATGTTCAGCTGCAATCATTTTTTAGTTATTTGCAGCAATTTTTTTTAAAGTTTTTATTTTGAATTGAGTGATAGTTTAAATGGGAGAACATCAGTTTTACACTCATAGTTTCATTGCAATGATTACAATCTCCTCTGTGCATCATCATTCAACAGTGTTTGCTTCCATTCCCTCTGTGGGTTTTTTTGTACACAAAAATGCTCAGGAATATACAGTCATTTAAACAACCAAAGGGCACATTCTGCAAGACTGCCTCCTGGCTGGCAGCACCCAGTCCCTCTCTTTCCATGAGTTTAGAGTCCTCAGCTGCTCCCTCTCTCCATGTCCTCATCTCTGCCTCCATCTTTGATGTCACTGCTTCTCTGGATAGAGTCCCACATTCTGCTCATGCTCTTCTCTCTTGATGGTCATAGGGTCCTCTGTTCTTGGACTGTAAGATTAACTACCCTCCCCTTTTTGTTACAGAACTTCTACCATTACAGTTGTGACAGTTGCAATTAGTCATGATAACAATTACTCACTATTGAATCATAAGAATTTTATCACAATCTCCTTTCACCTGACCCATCTAGACAAGGTGAAAACTATTCAGTGGGGATTCTACCTTCCCCCACACACTCTGAATCTAAACTCCCTCTTGAGAACTTGTAAGCCAGTCACTTTGTGCCTTTATAGCCCCATTTTAGGTGGCCAATGTCTAAACTGCCATTCCTATCAACCTTATGTACAGAGTGGATGGGAATGATCCTTGCTGCAAAGATTCTTTCCCTCTTGATTAGTATTTTAAGATACTACATTTGTAAGTAAAGGTCAAGTCCATCAGATTGTAGCAATTTACACTTGTTTTCTTTAAAAAAAAAAAAAAAAATCCACCCCACCCTTTTCCTTTAGTTGGGTTCTGAATATCCAGCCATTGAAGCGAGGTCCAATGGGCACTACCTGCAAGTTTGGGCGCTCATGTGCATATCCTCTCACTTTATAACAACTGGATGCTTCACTCTCAGCTCTAGTCCTCCATGGCCATGTCCTTGTCCATGGGCTCAGGATCCCCAAGTCCCACTGTACTTTGGGTCAACCAGCTCTCACCATGCTTACTCCAGGTCGATGGGGGTCTATGTAACTTGGTCAGACTGAGCCCACCTGTTCATTGCTGCTTTCCCCCCCACTTCCTCTCACCAGTAGACCAATGTGGTTGCCAGCAGGCTTACATGTCTGCTCATGTATTTCCTTTGAGTTTCAGTCTTGGGAGGGGGTTTGTCCTGAAGGGGTTTGATTGCTTGCCTTGATGGCTTCCCAGTGAACAACTTGCTTGTTCTTGTAGTAGCCAATCAGATTGCCATTTTTATTTTTGTTTTTCCCTGCTGGTCTTTCAAGAAGTATCTTCTGTTCCTCTAGCTGCTCTAAGCTGGCCTGCTTGTAGATAGACTCTATTTTAAGGACTGCATTGGATCACAAGGTCAATTTGAACAGCAACATTGGGGGTTCAAACTCACCAGCCGCTCCTCAGAAACTCAACACAGCGTCGCCATGAGTTGGAATCAACTTAACAGCACTTAACAACACCAACAATTTTGAGGCAGCTGTTGCCAAGTTTTATTTTGATTGCCTTCCAACATGAGGGGCTCATCTTCAGCACTACATTAGCCATGGTTCTGCTGCTGTTTATGAGGTTCTCATTGGCCAGTTTTTAAAGAAGTAGCTCACCTGTTTCTTCTCCCTGGTCTTAGACTGGAAGCACTATTGAACCCTGTCTACCATGGGTGATGCTGCTGGTATTTGAATACAGACAGGCTGCATAGCTTCCAGTAGCACAGCAACACACAGCCACCACAGTATGGCAAATTGGCAGATGAGTGGTGGAAGAATGCCTACCTTATGATTCTTCTGAGGATTCATACAAGGTATACAAAGAGCCTAGCTACGGGGTTTAAAATTTAAACTGACACAAAGAATTTAATCTATGGTCTCATTTCCAGAAAATCTTTTAAAATACCATGGAGTTTAAGTATCTTCTATAAGAACGCCAGAGCACACCTAACTCACAGGTTAGGTGAGATGACAAGGAGACTGGGGTGGGGGATGGCTAGAACATAAAGACCTACTGCATAAAGATCACCTCATGATACTGACCAGCCTCAGGAAGAGGAACTCAAGTTTGCATCATATAATCAGACCCCCAATCAAAGCTCTAGACATGGAATCTCCACGGACTTTCTAGTTAGCAAAAACATCGATGCACCTGAGAATGTAGCGTACTCTTTGGGATATGAAAGCTATGTTTGTGGAACCCTCCTATACCTTGCCCTATGCATATCTTTATTAATATCCCTTTTTTATTATTACAATTAAATTTGTAATTGTAAATACTACAACTTTCCATGGGTTCTGTGAGTAATTTCAATACATTCTTTAACTTGAGGGAGTAATGGGAGAGAGCAGTCAGAAGTGACAGGGATATCCTGAGGAAGCAAAGGGAAATTCCAAAGTTGGAGCCACTAGGGCAGAAGAGAGGAGTCCCAGGTCTTGCAGCTGACATCCTGATGGGAAAGAAGACTCCCGCTCCCCAATTTCTAGTGATTATTTCAGATATTAGGGTATCATGACTTTCCAAACCTGCAGTTAGCATATGAAGTCACAAGCATTCTAGGTAGAATGGACAACTGTGTCCTTTAACCTGTAAAATTGATCTAATTCTGGGTAGTTAGGAGCAGAAGGAGAAGTTATCCATGGGCAGCTGGTGTCAGAACTGAACAAAGAAGTTAAAAGTAGGGATCTGCCAGAGAAGAAGCAACACCAGTGATGGAGGCAGAAATGGGGAAATGGAGAGAGGGAACAGCTGAGGACTCTAGATGCATGGGAAGAGAGGGACTGAGAGCTGGCAGCCAGGAGGCAGACTCGCAGAATGTGCCCTTTGGTGCTGTAAATTATTATATATGCCTGAGTGCTAAAAAAAAAAAAAAAAAAAAAGAGAGCTAAAATCTATAGAGAGAAATACTGTTAACTGAGGGTACATGGAGGGGATTAAACAAAGTATACGACTTGTTGAATGTAAAACCGATGAACTGCCCTGTAAACTTTCACTCAATTCGCAATAAAAACTTAAAAAAAAAAAAAAAAAAAGTAGGGATCTGTAATATTCTTACAGTTGGTGTCACAAAAAGTGGATGTTTGAGTTCATATGTGGACTCATTAGAATAGAGTCCAACAAATAGTAGAAGCTCAACAGATTATAAACTGAAACCCAAACTCTCTGCCAATGAGTCGATTCTGACACATAGAGTTTAGAGTGTCTAAAGCTGTCAATATTTATGAGAGCAGAATGCCTCATCTTCTCCCACAGAGTGGCTGGTGGATTTCGATGGTTGATCTTGCAGTTAATAGTACAGTACTTTTCCTACTTTCATCACTATCTTCCTGCCGTGCCCAGCATCAGACCTGGCACACAACAGTTGCTCAATAGATGTTGAATAAGTCAAAAGTCAAATACCCACTGGCTTTAACTTATCTTAAGTTGATGGTTGTTTTAATAATTCAAGATGCTGGGCATATAGAAGTGAATGAAGCAAAATGTCTGCTCACGAACTTATATTTAAAGAGATGCAGGAAATAGGAGAGAGAGTATTATTTACTCCCAGGTTCAATTTATCCCAACCTGCTATTTTGAAAATAAGTACTATCGGTTACCCACTGGGTTAGGGCAAGACACAGGAGCAGGGTCATCTAGCTCCACCTCATCACCAGAGACCCTAGAAGGTGTCAATCAACTTTCTCCAAACAAATGACCTGTCAATACTGTTACGACCTCTGGCTTGTCCTGAGGAGCACTCAGGGCTGCTCCAGTGAATGGAGACCAAAGGTATGGCCCAGTCAACCTACCTCTCATGGCTTACACTATTTAGTGGGAAAGAGAGAGAGAAAAGGTGGAGACTGGAGAGAGGAAGTCACAGAGTGGAAAACCTGAATCAGCTTTAATGTCTTACGTCAATAGGGCCTACAGACGACTGACTCTTCAAAGTTGCACAAGTACCAACAGGCAAGCCTGACTTACCTGGAAAGCAGGTGGGCAGAAACCGCAGAACTTGTTGCCACTGATGCTGTGGGGATGAGAACGCTGTCTGTGGAGGTTGGCAGCTTCCATCCTCTCCCAGAGACGAAGAGGAAAGGTGGTGGTGGGGGAAGGACTCTATCGTAGGCACCACCTCTCTATCCTTACTGTATCTCAGGCGAGCACTATGGTCAAATGGAAGCCACTTCACACTGGAAAGCGAGAGTCTCTCAAACACTGGCCAGCTGGTGTCCTGCTCCTGCCGCTACATATCCGACGAGGAGCATATCAGCTCACTCCCATCCACTCTCAGCACCAAGAGAAGGATTGTGTGCAAGAAAGGTGGACCTGCTATGCAAGAAGTGCTAGTCTGGACATCCACAACCATTCACTGGGCTGCCATGTGTACATACGATCCCGTTTTTACAACACTGCTCAATTATCAGCAAGGCACAGTGCTAGGTACAAAGGGAGACAGCCTGAACTCTTAACTATCCTCAACCACCCTCCACTGCATCAGTAGCACATTAGCTCCTAATGGGTGGCTAATTCTTTCAGGTGTACTAGCTGTAATTTCCCATTTCAACTCCTCCAGGGTAGGAATTCCCTTGTTTCATACTATCTATAAGCACCTCGAGTCCTGGTGTGGCGCTGTGGGGTGATGTGCTGGACTGCAGAGTCCATTTGAACTGCAAGGTCAGTGGTCACCAGTCGCTCCGTGGAAACCCTATACAGGGTTGCAGTGGGCCGGAATTCACTCAGTGGCATTTAACAACAACGACATAAGCACCTACTTAAAAGCCCACCATGCTCCAGGATTAACAGGCCTTATTACAGATATGACTGTACAGGAGAATTCTCTCTACCTTTCTGGAAAACAAGCCATAACAGGCTGCCTACTGATTATCTGAGGGCAGGGAAGGAAGCAAGAGACTATGACTAAGAGCTCGGCTCACATTTAGGGTCTGCTTAATCATTTCCTGTTGGCTCACCCTGCAAAGGCACCACCAAGTCTCTAGGGCAAAACAAGCAGGTGGGACCGAGAGAACCAGCTATTAGCTACCTACCACCTGGAAAACTGTGTGTGTGTGTGTGTGTTTCATGCTAGGTTGTACACAACACCTTACAGCTAAAACAAATAACAGCCTTTCTTGTTTTTGTTAAGTGCTGCTGAGTTGGTTCCAATTCACAGTGACCCTGCACAGGGTTTCCAAGGCTGTAAATCTTTGTCGGAGCAGAAAGCCTCATCTTTCCAGTTGGTGGGTTTGAAAACACCAACCTTGTGGTTCCTAGTCCAGTGCTTATCCTAACAGCCGTTCTAAGGAGGATATAAAAAAAAACACAATGACGTCTAGAATTAATTGTTTCTTCATGACTGCCATAGATAATCATCTGTGTGCTTTCTGGGAGCAGCAAGGAGAATCCAATTAGCCCCCTACATCTTTGGAAATGTGGATTATGCGCCAGACATTGTGCCTAATTCTCTACATTCACTCTTTTTATTTAATCCACTTAGAAAGTACTGGGTATTACCAGCCTTGTTTCCCAGGTTGAAAAACAGCCTAGAAAAGGCAGAGACAAGATTTGATCTCATGCCTGGGTGATTCCAGTGCAGACTATCTGCGCACCCACACTGCAATACTATTGGGAGGGTGAGAAGGGAGCAACAGAACTGGTATCAAGCAAAATTAACAGTCCTCAACTATTTTTCTCCCATATATCCACCCACTGTCCACCAATATAAGCAATGAACTTAGATCAAGACTCTCAAATCACTCCACAATGACGGTCTCTATGCATAAACTCAGCCTTGAACAGGGAAGAAAAAGAGAACCACTTTGAAGCCCACCTAGGGTTAAAAGATGCATCCTTCCCAACTCCAGGCAGAGCAACTAATTGAGCTTGGAGCCATAGAAACCAAACAAAAGGCTGGAGGAGTCCACACATCATAGCCCAACCGCTGCCAGCCACTGTGGGAAGCGAAAAAGGGAGCCCCACCCTCCCTCATCCCTCCACAGCTTAATGAAGAAGATTTATCCTGTCATTTCCCATGGTACAAACTCCACAGCTGTTAGAGAAAGATTGATTTTGATCCTGAAACAGAACAGCAGATCCTCCTTTAAAGCCAAAAGTCAGCAAGAAAATGGGTCATAAACAAATATGTGGACCTGGTGTGGTGCTGCAAGATAATGCACTGGACCACAAGGTCAGTTTGAGTTACAAGGTCAGTGGCTCAAGCCCACCAGCGACTCCTTGGAAACCCTAAACAGGGTCACTATGAGTCAGAACTGATTCAGCGGCATTTAACAACAAAACATATATATGGGTGAGAATCTCCAATAGCAGGCGATCTGATTTCTCCCAACCCCTGGGCCTGATAAAACCTACCTCCTGTGGAAGACTCTCCTTGTCAGCACTGGTGAGGGGTGGCAAAGGTCTGTGGAGGTCCCAGTTCTCATTACATGGCTGCCCCAGATGGGGTACTTACAGCCAGGTCCTCCCTGACCTCTAGAACTTATTGATGTATTTGCCTGAATAAACCTATTAGCTAAAGAGGATATTGAGCTTGCATTGTAGGTTTGGGGTGATTTTGAAAAAAGTCATATCCACACTTTAAAGTGCTCAAGACCCTACAACATAAATGAGACACAAACGTCAGTACTGTATATGTATCATAAGGAAGTACGTACTATCTTAGGAAAATTCCACACAATTTCCTGTTGGACTTATTTATGCTTTTTAGAATAGTTCTGTTGGAATAGAAATGTCTGGGAAGAAATGAACATCACGTATATATTAAAAATTTTTTATTGGAGAGTTCTGAAAATGGGCTTGAGTATATTAAATGCACTATAAAGTGTCTCGAACTTCCTTCGTCAGATTCGTTGAACTATACTGACAAGAAGGAACTCTGATAGCGCAGTGGTTATGAATCAGGCTGCAGTTCAAAACTACCAGCCATTTCTCAGGAGAAAGATTAGGCTTTCTACACCTGTAAAGATTTCTACTCCTGGGAAACCCTATACAGGGTCGTTTTGCTAGGAGTCAAAACTGACTCCACGGCACAGAACTACCACCACCATACTAACCAGGAGACTGTTCCCGGGACTGAGGATGTTTAGATCTTTTCAAATAGGGAATAGGTTGTCATATGGAAAAAAGATTACAACCTAGAGATGATAATGATAGTAATAATAATATTAATAAAAGCATAATAATAGTTATTATTTTATTGTAGGAACTAACATCTATTACGCACACTGATTATACCAAGCTTTATTATTCTAAGAGATTTAACTGCTTTATGCAATTCAATCTTCACAGCAACCCTATGAAATGGTCACTAGGATTGTTTGAATTTTGTAGATGAAGAAACTGAGGCTTATATTCCATTATACTGAACTACTTGCTCTCAACATTATTTTTCTTTTCTGGGTAGGAACAGATTCTAAAAAGACATGTTTCATCTTTTTGGAGAAATCAGTATATCAATCAAAAAGCAGCAGGGAGAAGATCTGTTCCTCATCACAAGTGATATTCACATTTCTATCTAAAAAAAGATTTAGGTTTATACACCTGTTTTCAAACCATCCACCTTTCTTCCTGGGAGTCAATGGTTAACTTGGCCAGTGTTTCTGTTTAAAGTATGCCAGAGTCCCGTGAAATTTGCCAAGATCACCAGTAAGGCAGATGTCACAAAGCACCTGCAATTCGTATCAAGAAAGCCCCGATTAGACTGAATGTCAAGGTTCAAATGTGGCAATGAGGTCAGAGGTGATCCAATTAAAGATGATCCAATTAGATCCACAAGATTCCAATTAACCAGTCATGACAAGCTATGGACAACATTGCAAAGTGTGAGTATTCCGAACACTTAATTGTACTCATGAGAAATCTGTACATGGACCAAGAGGCAGTTGTTCGAACAGAACATGGGAACACTGGATGGTTTAAAATTAAGAAAGGTGTGCAACAGGGTTGTATTCTTTCACCATACTTACTCAACCTGTATACTATGCAAATAATCCGAGAAGCTGGGTTATATGAAGAAAAACGTGGCATCTGCATTGGAGGAAGACTCATTAAAAATCTGCGATATGCAGATGATACAACCTTGCTTGCTGAAAGTGAAGAGGACTTAAAACATTTACTGATGAAGATCAAAGAGCACAGCCTTCGGTATGGATTACATCTCAAATGTCAAGAAAACAAAAATCCTCACCACTGGACCAATAAACAACATGCTTATCAATGGAGAAAAGATTGAAGTTGTCAAGGACTTCTTGGATCAACTATCAACACTCAGAGAAGTTGCAGTCAGGAAATCAAACGATGTATTCCATTAGGCAAATCTGCTGCACAGGAACTTTTTAAAAGTGTTGAAGAGCAAAGATGTGAGCTTAAGGACTAAGGTGCGTCTGACCCAAGCCTTGGTATTCTCAATAACCTCATATGTGTGCGAAAGCTGGACAGTGAATAAGGAAGACTGTAGAAGAATTGATGCATTTGAGTTATGGTGTTGGAGGAGAAGATTAAAAGTGCCATGGGCTGCCAAAAGAACCAATAGATATGTGTTGGAAGAAGTGCAGCCAGAGTGCTCCTTGGAGGCCAGAATGGCCAAGCTTTGTCTCTCTTATTTCAGACATATTGTCAGGAGGGACCAGTCACTGGAAAAGGATATCACGTTTGGTAAGGTTGAGGGTTAGAGAAAAAAAGGAAGACCCCCAATGAGATGGATTGGCCAAGTAGCAGCATCAATGGACTCAAGCGTGGCAACAACAGTGAGGTTGGCCCAGGATCGGGCAATGCTTCCTTCTGCTGTGCATAAGGTTGCTATGAGTCAGAATGGATTGGATGGCACCTAATAACAACAAAATGGAGTCCTGGTGTGATGCTGTTTGTTAATGAGCCAGACTGCGAAGCTGTTTGAACTGCAAGGTTGGCAGTTCAAGTTCACCAACTGAACTGCTCCTCAGAAACCCTACATAGGGTTGCTATTGGTCGGAACCAACTTGAGGGCACTTAACAACAACATAAGTCAGTGCCCACCCCCACCCCCACCCCCGTAGGGTGTTAATCACTGGGAAAATCCAATATCCACTTTCTCTCTGCTGGAAGTGCTGAGTCCAATAAGCATCTCTAAGGAGAAGTGAAATAATAGGTTTTTTGAAAGATTGCTTATTGTGCCTCCTTGATTACTTTCCCCTCTTCTTCATCCACTTAGACATTAAAACATAAATTCAAGTCTTACTACACACCACAGAGCTTTCAAAACAGGGGAACTGAACTATGTACTATGTTGGTCATCTAGTCTTGAATTACTTAGACATGAGTCTTGACCAAGCTTCCAGTGTCTCTCGAACAGTGATAGCAACCCGCTTTTATTATTCTGAGGGCTAACAGTTAGAGTTACAAGTCTCCTGAAAGCTCTACCAATCTTCTTCTTTTTCTACTTGTAGTTTTTCTTAGTCACTATTTTCAAAATGGCCTTCTTGGGCACCCTGACAGGGAGAGGCAGACCATCCCTACTGAAGGGATCTGAAGTACAGTATGCAAGGAACCACTGACCAGGCTGAGGCAGAAACAGGCAGGAGGAAGGCTGGAGAAGAGCAAGATAAGTGGAAAGTGTGCAGTCACAGGGAGGAGGTTGCTCTTTCGAGCAAAGACTTGATGCCAATTGAAATTACAAGACTCAATACCAAAAATGGTGACTCACTCGTTGTATAAAAATAAACCAGAAACATTCCCCAAGACTCTATCCAACAACCAACTCTACATTTTACCAGGAAGCAAAGAAATAAGGAAGAGAGAAATAGAAAAGAGCACACATGGAGGCAGAGGTCTCAGTACTAGCCCTACGCATTGTTGTTGTTAAGTGCCATTGAGTCGATTCCCAACCATAGTGACCCTGTGTAGGGTTTCCAAGGAGCAGCTGGTGAGCTTGAACCATCGACCTTGCAGTTCAAATGGCTTTGCAGTCTGGCGCATTAACCCGTAGAGCTCCCTTAAAACTGCATTAACCCAGGACTCCCTTAAAAGTGGCAAAGAATACCCCTCTCCCAAACTCTTCCTGTGTTTCCACCAAATGAGATGTGCTGGGGCAGTCTGAAGAGATGGACACAACAGGAGTGAAGCTGCTGAGTGAGGATGGGCCACAGCTCTCTCTCAAGAGTGTTTCATCGTTTGGTTATGTGGACACAGCTGGCCCGTCAGTCACACTGCCTGCCAGTAAAGGAGACAAAGGGGAGACCTGAACGCACAGACAGAGATCCAAGTTGGAGGAACACCAATATTTCAGACCATGGCTATAGGTTCCACAACTCGCATAAATGAGATTCTTGGATTTACTGTGGTGCCAGTTCTGCCCAGATCTACACTAGACCTTTAAAGCTACCTGAGAAATGTCATTCAAATTATATACTCGAAGGAAAGCAGATCTGAAAACACTTTGGAGCATATTTAGAGAGTGACTTTAGACATGGTAAGAGAAACAGACACACATTACTATAAGAAAGCAAGTTTGAAGGGGCAAGGTTCTTGAAGAGGAAGTAAGATTAATTTAAGACACTTTGATTCTTAGTAGATCTCAGTAATATAAATGATAAAAGTACCTGGTAGGGTTATACAGGATTGAGAACCAGGAAAATGGGTATGGCAGTAGGTCAAGAAATCAAAGAATTCTAAGGCTGTTGGGTCAGCATTAAAGGTAAAATGCCCTTGGGGGTCCAGGTTCTATAGGCGGAGAGTAAAACTAGAATATTGATGAGAGAGAAGTTTTAGGTGAAAATGAGATCTGAAACTGAAAAGATAAAGATTAATTCCTAATAATGCCAGATATACCTTGCATATCACCCCTACCACCAACTGCCCTGAAGAAGGGCATCATGCTTGGTAAAGTGTGTATGTGAAACAGAGGAAGACCCCCAACAAGATGGTTAGGTACAGCAGCAGCAACAGTGAGCTCACACGTAACAATCGTGAAGATGGTGCAGGACCAGGCAGTGTGTTGTTCTGTGGTGCGTAAGATCACTATGAGTAGGAATTAGCTCGACAGCACCTAACAAAATTCTTCATGTTACGGGCTTTATTTATATTTTCTCATTTTACAAGCAATTACAAAAATCTCGCCATTAATTCTATTTCTTGACATCACAAAAAAAGCTAAGGAAAACAAGATGTATTCATCACCTAAACCACCACTATGGGGAAAAAGAGTCCTCAATGTGCATTTGGATACTATCAGTTCAGAAGCAGGAAATGAGAGAAACAGGGTGTGTATGGGGCACAAGCGTGGTCACCCACAGAACTCTAGTAAACTTCTAGTATCTCTCCCAGATTTGGGGTAACACTGCTGTGCATACATTAACAAAAAATTCTGTCAATATTATATTTAAAGGGGGCAAAGTCAGATACCTTTCAATGGATGCCATCACTTCATTTAGGAATAAGCTAAATCTAACCTGGAGTCCTGGTGTAGCACATTAGGACAAGCACTCAACATCAAGGTCAGTTTGAACCACAAGGTCAGTGGTTCAAATTCACCAGCCACTTCTCAGAAACCCTATGTAGGGTTGCTATGAGTCGGAACTGACTTGACAGTACTTAACAACAACAATAAAGTAAGGCACTGTAGGATAAGCACTGGACTGCAAGGTGGGTTTGAACCACAAGGTCTCTGAGTCAGAACTGACTTGAAAACAAATAATAACAAGAAATAAATCTAAATTATGTATCCTACCACTCATCTGTCACATGGTTGTATGGCGGTGGTCTGTGTGTTGCTGTCATGCTGCCAGTTATGCCATGAGGATTTCTTAGACCATTAGGGTCACTTCTGGTAGACAGGTTCACTGGAGTTTCCAGACTAAGACAGACTACGAATAGAACCTGATGATCTGAATCGTCCAGTGAAAGTCTTACAAACAGCAGCAGAACACTGCCCAAGATAGTACAGGAAGATGAGCCCCTCAGGTTGGAAGACACTCAAAATACAACTGAGGAAGAGCTGCCTTCTCAAACCTTAGCAACATGGATGCAGTCCATATTGTGTGACCTTCAACTGTTACTATGGCATGACTCAAAATAAGAAACAGATACAAACATTGATTTGTAATTGGAACATATAACGTATGAAGCATGAATGGTAGAAAATAGGAAGTCATCAAAAAGTAACTGTAATGCTCAAAGATTGATATTCTAAGCACTGGTGAGTTGAAATGGATTGATACTGGCCATTGTGAAAAGAACAGTTATATGCAGAGCATAACAAACTGCAAAGGAACAGCATCACATTCATCTTTAAAAAGATCTATCCTGAAGTACAATACTGTCAGTGACAGTATAATATTTATACACCCAGTAGGAAGACTATTTAACACTAATTTCTAAGATGAAAAAATTTTTACCAACTTCTACAGACTGACAGTGATCAAACATGCAATCAAGATGCTTTGATAATGACTGGTGATTGGAATGTGAAAGTTGTCAACAAAAAAGGATCAGTAATTGGAAAATATGGCTTTAATGACAGAAACAACATTGGAGATCACATGATAGAATTTTGCAAACTGAATAACTTTTTCAGTGGAAATACCATTTGTTCACAAACATAAATGGCTATACATGTGGACTTCGCCAGATGGAATACATAGAAATCATACCGACTGCATCTATGGAAAAAGAGATGGAAAAGATGAATATTATCAGTCAGAACAGGTTGCTTAATGAACAGGCTAACCTGGAGAAAATGAAAACAAGTTAATGAGGCCCAAAGTATATTCTACTTGAATTTAGAGACTATTTCAAAAGTAGGTTTGATACATTGAACACTAATGACAAAAGACCAGAGGAGTTGTGAGATGACATCAAAGACGGTGTCATACATGAAGAAAGCAAAAGGTCATTAATAAGACAGTAAAGGCAGGAAATGAAAATGAAATCTCATTAATAAGACAGGAAAGAAGAAAATCTGCTCTTGAACAAAGAGTAGCTAAAGTGACTAGAAGAAACAATGAAGTAAAAAAATGAACACAGGATTTCAAACACCTACTTGAGAAGAAAAGTAAAGTATTATAACGAAATGAGCAAAGACCTGGAATTACAAAGCCCAAAGCAAAGAACACCCTTGGAAATTCTGAGCTGAAAGAACTAAAGAAAAAACTCAAGCCTCAAGTTGCAATATTGAAGGGATGGCCACATGTGCAAAACATTGAATGATTCCAGGAGCATGGTGTGGTACCTTGATTTACTTGATAAGATTGGCTCTTTATCCAAAATCTTATCAAATAATTGGATTGGTTAGTTTTGTCATCCTGCTAGGTATAAACAGTGGAGTCCGGGTATGGCGCTGTAAGATAAACACTGAATCACAGGGTTGGAGGTTCAAACTCACCAGCCAGTCCTTGGAAATCTTATACAGGATCTCTGTGAGGCTAAACTGACCCAAAGCCATTTAACAACAACAACAAAGGTGTGAAAGGAGCCATCTCAGAAGCAGAAACAGCTTATTCCAATACCATCAAGAGAGAAGAGCATGAGATCCATCTCTAGAAGAGCAGTGACGACAGCAGAGGCGATGGCAGAGGTGGTGGCATAAGGGGCAGCAGCTGTGGGTGCCTAAGCCAATGGACACACTAAAGCTGGCTGGCTTCGAATAGTAGGCTGGCTTGCAGAATGTGCCCTTTGGACATTTGCAGACTTGCAAAAAGAACTTTGTTAACACTTGCCCAATCAGAGTAGAGGCCAAAAGGCCACATGGCAGAGACATCAAAGGTAAGAGTGAGAGACACCTGCAGCAGAGCAGAGCAGAGGCGTTCCTGATTGGAAAACTTTTGCATCCTGAGTTGTTTCTGATCCTAAATTGTACCCTGTTCATGTCCCTAATAAACCCCATAATCAGGAGTATTGTTAAGAGTTCTGTGTGGCCATTGCAATGGATTATCGAACCCAATTGTGAAGCAGACAGTGCTGTGGGAGCAATGGTTGGTGTCAGAATAGGGTAAAGAGGGTTGTAGGGTGGAGGCATGTCTCCCCTTCACTTCATAGAAATCAACCTTAGTCTGATTTTGAGTTTGGGTCTCCTTCACCCAGAGGAAAACAGACACGACCCTACATGGTTTATGCACATAGAGTACACAGCAGTACAGTACCAGATGAACTGGTTGATGTTCAAGGATTTCAAAAGGTAGCATCTACCCAAGAAATAATGGTTCGGAAGGAAGACATCCAAACTGCAATGAAAGCCTTGGCGAAAGATTCTAGGGAATGACGGAATACCAATGGTGATGTATCAGTGAACACATGCAATGCTATAACTGTGCAAGAACCATGGAAGACCGTTCCTGGCCAACTGACTAGAAGAGATACAGACACCTACCCATTCTAAAGAAAGCTGATCTGACAGAATGCAGAAATGATTAAACAACATCACTGATAACACACTCAAGTAAAGTTTTACTAAATATAATGTGAAAACTATCTCAAGTTTTTATAGGAACTACCAGAAATCTCCTGTAAAAAACTGAAATAGTTTTCAAAGTATCTTTAGAAGAACTTAAGTATGTTATCAATGATATTGTTTCATAATTTCTACTTTTTCACAGGGAACTGCCAGAAATTTTCACCACATCTCCGCCAGTTTGTCCAATTGTGGTGGCTTGCATGTTGCTGCAAGGATGAACTATGCCACGGGTACTCTGAATGCTGGCAGGGTAACCCATGATGGATGGGGTTCAACTGAGCTTCCAGACTAAGAAGAAGGAGAGGTGGAGTACTTCTGAATATTTAGCCACTGAAAATCTTATGAACAGCAATGGAAAACTATCACATAGGTCCAGAATATACAATACTGAAACATGATGAATAACACCAGAATATTGTCAGATACAGTGACAGAAGATGAGCCTCTCAGGTTAGAAGCCACTCAAACTATGACTGAAGAAGAGCTGCCTCCTCAAAGTAGAGTTATCCATGATGATTCAAATGGAGTAAAGTTTTTGGGACCTTCATTTGCTGATGGGAAACTTAAAATTAGGAAAAACTGCTGCAAATGTTAATAATTGGAACATGGAATGTATTAAGTATGTTGCTGTTGTTAACTGCCAGTGAGTCGGTTCTGACCATAGTAACCCTGTCTGACCAGGAAAATTCAAAGTTAGTGAAAATGAAATGGAACACATAAACATCAATATCCTACCCATCAATGAGCTGAAATGGACTGATACTGGCCATTTTGAATCTGACAACAACATGTTTACCATGCCAGGAATGAATGGTGTCGCATTCATCATTAAAAAGAACATTTCAAGCTCTATCTTGAAGTGTACTATTGTCTGTAATTGGATAATTTCCACATGCCACAAAGAAGACCAGTTAATACCACTATTATTCAAATTTTTGCACCAACCACTAATAAAATGGAAGAATTTTACCAATTTCTCCAGTCTGAAATGGTTCAAACATGCCATCAAGATATATTGACAATTACTGGTAGTTGGAATGCAAAAGTTGGAAACAAAGAGGAAAGATCAGTAGTTGAAAAATGCGACCTTGGTGATAGAAATTATGTTGGAGATCGCAAGATAGAATTTTGCAAGACCAATGACTTCTTTATTGCAAATATCTTTTTTAAAAAAACAACACAAAAGACAATTATATACATGGAATTCACCAAATGGAATATACAGAACTCAAATTTACTACATCTGTGGAAAGAGACAGTGGTAAAGTTCCACTGCTGTACTGAATAGTAGCAACCTTGTACACAAGAGAATAAAACTCTGCCCGGTCTTGCACCAACTTCACAATTGTTGCTACACTTGAACCCATTGTTGCTGGTACTCTCCCAATACATCTCATTAGGAATCTTCATCTCTTCTGACGACCCTCCCGTTTACCAAGCATCATGTCCTTTCCAGGGATTGGTTCCTCCTGATAATATGTCCAAAGTATAAGAGACGAAGTATGGCCATTGGAGGAATATTCTGGCCGTACTTCTTCCAACATAGATCTGCTTGATTTTTTAGCAGTCCAGGGTACTTTTAATATTCTCCTCCAACTTTCACATGCATTTGAAATTATTAAAAATATCATGACATGGGTTAGGTGCACCTCAGTTCTCAAACTGACATCTGTGCTC
The DNA here is from genome assembly GCF_000296735.1 of Chrysochloris asiatica. Taxonomy (NCBI): domain Eukaryota; kingdom Metazoa; phylum Chordata; class Mammalia; order Afrosoricida; family Chrysochloridae; genus Chrysochloris; species Chrysochloris asiatica. Next base: position 7,967,798 of record NW_006408588.1, on the reverse strand, counting down.
TTCAGCACTTTAAAGGTCTCGTGCAGCACACTTTCCTAATGTAACATGTTGTTTGATTTCTTCAGTGTTGCTTCTGTGAGTGTTAATGGTTGAACCAAGTAAAATGCAGTCTTTGACAACTTGAATCTTTTCTCCATTTATCATAATACTATTTGTTGGTCCAGTGGTGAAGATTTTTGTTTTCTTTACATTGAGGTGCAACCCATACCGGGTGCTGTAGTCTTTGATCTTTAACAGTGTTTCAAGCGCTCTTCCCCTTCAGCATTTAGCAGGTTGTTAACGAGTCTTCCTCTAATTCTGATGCCATGTTTTTCTTCATATAACCCAGCTTCTTGGATTATTTGCTCAGCATAATGACTGAATAAGTATGATGAAAGAATGCAACCTAGCACACACCTTTCCTAATTTTAAACCATTCAGTGTTCCCTTGTTTGTATAGGTTCCTCATGAGCACGATGGAATGTTCTGGAATACTCATAATTTACAATGTTGTCCATAGCTTGTCATAATCCACACAATCGAAAGCCTCTGTGTTGTCAATAAAGCACAGGTAAACATCTTTCCGGTATTCACTGCTTCCAGCCAAGATTCATCTGACTTCAGCAGTGGTATCCCTTGTTCCATGTCCTCTTCTGAATCTGGCTTGAACTGCTGGCAGCTCTCTGTTTTTGTATTACCTTTAGTAAAATTTTATTTGCATGTGATATTAATGATTTCCACATTGATGGTCTGTCCCAGTCTGCCCCTAGCCTTGTTTTAAATGATGATATGGCACTTTTCCACCTTCTCTTTACACATAGTCAATTTGATTTCTGTGTATTCCACCTGGTGAGGTCCATGTGTATAGTCATCTTTCATGTTGTTTGAAAAAGGTATTTGCAATGAACAAATCATTCGTCTTGCATAATTCTATCATGTGATCACCAGTAACATTTCGATCACCAAGCCCATTTCAATCACCAGTAATTATCAATACACACTGATTGCATGCTTGATCAATTTCACACTGATGAAATTGGTAAAATTCTTCAATTTCAACATCATTGTGGTTTGTGTGTAAATTTGAATAACAGTTGTTATTGACTGGTTTCCTTGTAAAAGTTCCGTATCATCAGCCAAAACAAGGCCAGGGGCAGACTGTTACAGACTATCAATTATTCATATGCATGTTCAGGATGAAGCTGAAGAAAATTAAACAAGTCCACAAGAGCCAAAATATGACCTTGAACATATCCCACTTGCATTTACAGATCATCTCAAGAATAGATTTGATCCATCAGACACCAATGACCAAAAAATCAGATATGTGGGATGACATTAAAAACATTATACACTAAGAAAGCAAAAGGTCATTAAGAAGACGAAGAAAAAAGCAAAGACCAAAACGGATGTCAAAAGAGACTCTGAAATTTCCTCTCCAGTGTAGTTATCTAAAACAAATGAAAGAAATGAGGTGGTAAAAGAGCTGACCAGAAAAGTTTTAAAGGTAGCTCAAGAAGTAAAGACAAATATTTTAATAAATTGTGCAATGATCTGGAGTTAGAAAATCAAAAGTGAAAAATATTCCAAACATTTCTCTGAGGGACCTGAATAAAAATTCAAGCCTCGATTTGAAACACTGAAGGACTCTTTGGGGAAAATACAGAATGATTCAGAAAGCATTAAAAGAAGATGTAAGGAATTTACAAAGTCATTGTGCCTACAATAAATGGTTGATGTTCAACCATTTCAAGAGGTAGCATATGATTAAAAGCCACTGGTATTCAAGGAAAAAGTCCAAGGTGCACTGAAGGCATTGATGAAAATCAAGGCTCCAGAAATTGATGAAATACAAATGGAAATTTTTCAACTTACTGATGCAGTATTAGAGGCACTCACTCATCTGTGACAAGAATTTTGAAAGACAACTCATTGGAAGAGATCCACAATAAAATGCAGAAATCATCAGAAAATATCATCAGTATCACATGCAAACAAAAATTTTGCTAAAGATAATTAAAAAAAAACAGCTGCAAGAGCAACACCAGAGATGGAGGCAGAGATGAGGACATGGAGAGAGGGAGCAGCTGAGGACTATGGAAAGAGAGGGACAGAGTGCTCGTGGCCAGGAGGCAGTCTTGCAGAATGTGCCCTTTGGTTGTTTAAATTATTATATATTCCTGAGTGTGTCTCTGTGCATGCCTTCTGCCCACCCCTACCCCCAAATACAAAAAACCCCAGAGGGAATGGAAGCAAACACTGTTGAATGATGATGCACGGAGGAGATTGTAATCACTGCAATGAAACGATGGTGTAAAACCGATGTTCTCCCATGTAAACTACCACTCAGTTCATAATTAAAAAAACAAAAAAAAGCTGCAAAGAGTATACGGACAGAGAACTGCCAGTGGTTCAAGCCAGATTCATTTGAGGACGTGGAATGAGGCTATCACTGCTGACATCAGATGGATCTTGGCTGAAAGCAGAGAACATCAGAAAGATGTTCACCTGTGCTTTATTGACTATGCAAAGGCTTTCAACTGTGTGCGTCATGACAAGCTATGGACATTGTGGAGGATGAATATTCTGGAATACTAAAATGTGTTCATGAGGAAACCGTACGTAGGCCAAGAGACAGTCATTCAATCAAGGGGAAATTGAATGGTTTAAAATCAGGAAAGATAAGTGCCAAGGTTGTATTCTTTCATCATACTTATTCAACCTGTATCTTGAACAGATGATCTAAGAAGTTGAATTACATGAAGAATGTGGCATTAGGATTGGAGTAAGACTTGTTAACAACCTGCGATATGCAGATGATACAATCGTGCTTGCTGAACATGAGAAGGATTTAAAAACTTACTGACGATAATCAAAAACCACAGCCTTCAGTATGGGTTGCACCTTAATGTAAAGAAACCAAAGAGCCTCACAATGGGACCAATGAACAACACCACGATAAATGGAGAAGACTGAAGTTGTCCCTTTATTTTGTTTAAATTGATCAACACTCATGGAAGAAGCAGTCAAAAAATCAAATGACATATACTGCATTAGGTAAATCTGCTGCACAAAACCTCTTTAAAGTACTCAAGAGCAAAGATGTCAGTTTGATGACTAAGGTGTGCCTGACTCAAGCTATGGTATTTTCAACAGCCTCATCTACATGTGACAATTTGACAATGAATAAGGAAGACTGCAGAAGAATTAATGTATTTGAGTTATGGTGTTGTAGAAGAATATTAAAGGTTCCATGGAGTATCAGAAGAACAAACAAATCTATGTTGGAATAAGTACAGCCAGAATGTTCCTTATAAGCCAGGATGGTCAGACTTCATCTCTCATACTTGGGACATTTTATCAGATGGAATCAGTCCCTGCAGAAAGACATCATGGTTGGTAAAGTGGAGGGTTAATGAAAACGAGGGAGAGCTCCAACGAGATGGAACGACACAGTAGCAACAGTAATGGGCTCAAGCATAGCAGCAATTGTGAGGATGGTGCAGGACAGGGTGGTATTTCATTCTGTTGTGCATCAGGTCAATGTAGGTCAAAACGGACTCAATGGCCCCTATGAACAACAGCCAGAAATTCAATCCAAAATCAGTAGAGGATGTGGAACAGGGGATATCATTACTGATGTCATATGGATCTTGGCTGAAAGCAAAGAACAATAGACAGATGTTTACCAGTGTTTTATTGACTTCCCAAAGGCATTCAATTGTGTGGATCACAAGAAACCATGGATACCATTAAGAAGAATGGGAATTCCAAAACACTTAATTGTGCTCAAGTGGAACTTGTACATAGCCCAGTATGCAGTCATCCAAACAGACCAGGGGGATATTGTGTAGTCTAAAATCAGTAAAGGTACATGTGAGGGACTATATGAAGAAGAATACAGCAACAAGATCGAAAGAAGGTTCAATAACAAACTTCAATATGCAGATGACACAACCATGCTTGCTGAATGTAAAGAGGACTTGAATATCAAAGACTACAGCCTTCAACAGGAATCATGCCTCAACATAAAAGAAAACTCTTCATAACTGGACCAATAGACAACATCATGATAAATGGAGAAAAGATTGAAGTTGTTAAGGATTTTATATTACTTGGATACACAATCAACATTCCTGGAACCAGCAGTCAAGAAATCAAATCACATATTGCATTAAGCAAATGTGCTGCAAAATCTCTTTACAATATTAAAAACCATAGATGTTGCTTTGAGGACTAGGGTATGCCTGACCCAAGCCTGGTTATTTTTAATCATTTCATATGCATGTGAAAGGAGCTCTGGTAGCATAGGGTAGCGTAGTGGTTACGAATCGGGCTGTGAACCGCAAGGTCAGCAGTTCGAAACTACCAGCTGTTCCGCGGGAGAAAGATGAGGCTTTCTGCTCCCGTAAATATTTACAACCTCGGAAACCCTGTACAGGGTCGCTATGAGTCGGAACCAACTCCACGGCACATAAAAACAACAATGCATGTGAAAGATGAACAATGAAAAGCAAGATTGAAGACGGAATGATGCCTTTCAATCATGGCTTTGGTGAAGAATATTGAACATACTGCCAGAGGAATGAATAAATCTGTTTTGGAAGAACAGTCAGAATGCTTCTTAGAGTGAAGATGCTAAGACCTCATCTCATATACTTTGGACATGTTAATGAGGACAAGAATAGCATGCTTGAGAGAGTAAGGATCAATGAAAAAGAAGAAGACCTTCAGTGAGATGGACTGAAATAGTGGCTGCAATAATGAGACACAAACAGTAAAGATTATAAAGATGATACAGGCCAGACAGTGCTTGCTTCTGGTAAACACATGGTCTACGAATTGGAACCAATTCGATGACACCTGACTACAACAACAACAATAGGAAGCCCCAGAATCTTGGTGGTTTGCAATTATAAAGATATATTCTTCCATAAACTCCACTAAGTGTCTGCTACAGCTCTGTTCTATGTCATCTTTGTTCCAGGGCTCAGGCTGAATGAGCAGTCCCTATTTAAAATTCAGACCCATCCTTCATACTCTCAGACCCTGGCCTAAGAGCTCAGATGCATGCACACATAAGTCTTAAGTGCTGTTGAGTCAGTTCCGACTTATAGTGACCCTGTATAGGGTTTCTAAAGAGTGGATGGTGGGTTTGAACCACTGACCTTGTGGTTAGCAGTCCCGTGTTATCCTTCAGCACCACACCTGGACTCCAACATGTGTCTCATTATTTAGAAATATAAACCAGGCCAACAAACTGGTTAGGTAAAATATGCCCTATTTTTAGGTCTCCTTGACCAATACTTATACCTTCATAACAGTCTATAAGGGCCAAATTGAATTTTGATTTCTTGAACTCTTCGGCTTTGCACGCAAAGAGTTGTCCACACAGCACAGTAAAGGGTGACAAGCCCAAGCCTGAGGTCTGTTCTCCTTCCCTCCCCTTGCTCCATCCTGTAGTGTGAGGTACCTCATATGTGTACATGCCCAAGCTCTATTCCGAGTTGTCTCTGCAGGCCTAAGGGTGTACACACTAGCAGTCCACATGGTCCACACCTGGGTACACAAATCCAAGAAGGTGCCTGGAATTGGTAGGCAAGGGATTCTGGAGTTCTGGGGTTGAGGAACACAGTGTGTGCTAAAAGATGGGGCATGAGGACTAGTGAAACCAGAGGAGCCTCAGACCAGCATATGGGGCAGTATCAGTGTCTTCGGCATAGGGAAACACAAAGCAGCGGCAGAAGCATACGGAAGTCTACGCTGGGAGCTTCGCCTCTGTCTACATTTCACTTCACTAGCGAGAAAAACAAATCACAGGACAAAGGCTGGTATCAGTGAGGCAAGGACAGACTTTACAGAGAGGGACAGCCAATGTTCTTAACAATAATATAATCTTCTTTCCTCAGACATGAGGGCTGGGTCTCTTGCCCATCAAGAGAGGGGGAAAGATAAAGATGAAAAAAAAAAGCTCACAACTGGTTGCTTTCTAAACATGGTAAAATGACAAAGTGCCTTGCATACAACCAGTACTCTGTAAAAGGTAGGGGAACTGGACTGAAGTGAAACCAACGTGGAAAGCATGCACCCAGACTCCCAGCAACCTCTGCAGTGAAAGGACAATTACTTGGCAAAAGGGAAAGCAGTAAGTCTCCAGGGATACATTCCGCTCAAGCTAATAATGTGTTGCTTGAGGCAACCAATTTGTACAAACAAACCAATCATGAAGAGGAGGAGGGGGAGACAATACATGAAAGCAAACCTGGCAGCTACTCCCTAGCCCATACCCCCAGCCCTTCCTCCCACCCTCTCCTCCCTTCTTACACCCATTTTCAGAAAAACAATCCTACCTCATTCCAATTCTGCAGAAAAATACCATAGATACAGGCAGTTTCACAAAGTATCCTGGGTGAGACCACTCTGCAGTCAATAAGAAAGGAAAGCTACAAAAAGCTAGCCAAGTCAAGAAAATGGTACTTCTTCACACATTGATTTAGCATTTTTTCTACAATTTTCTTCAATTTTCTTTCCACTAAGAACAAACTTTAAAATAAGAGAAATTCTAAAGAGTTTGTTGTATCACCATAATTATAATGACTACTCTTTGTTATGTTCTAGGAACTTGATGTACCTTGTAGCATTGAATATTTTGAACAGACACTGAGAGCTCAGTAGGCACATCATCACCTCCATTATCACTGTCATCATCATTTCCATTTCACAGTGGAGGAAAGGAAAAGGCATTGAGGTTAAAGAACTTGCCTCAAATCACAGAGCCAGGAAGTGGTAGAGCTGGCTTTGAACCTGCTTTTTTAGACTCAGCAGAAGACTATGCCTTTTCCTTACACCACTTCCAGCAAAGAACAGGGCCAGCATTTTGCCAGCAAAAAAACTAAACACCAGCACACAGCTCTTTTATTATACGAAACACAGTAATATTTTAAATATTAAATTCTAATATACCCCTCCAAGCAAATAAACCAGCCCCCAGAAAGTCCCAGCTATCATAAAACGAATTTTAAAATAGTTTCAGAAATACATATCATTTTCTTTCTAAATGGAAGTATTTTCATTCTTACGATTTTTAGAGTTGTCAACAACAACAACAAAATGATTATTATAAGCAATTAATATCCAGTAGAAATATATTCTATAAAGAATAAACGTCCTTACTCCTGAGATAACCATTATGAGCAGATTGGGATATATTCTGTCAAACATTTTTCTATATATTTATAAATGTACACACACACACACACAGATACGAAAATATCAAAGCTATACATAGACCAGCAGAGTCCTGGTATGGTGCTGTAGGGTAAAAACTGGACTACTAACCACAAGGCTGGCAGTTTGAACCCACTAGTCGATCCTTGAAATCCTTATACAGGGTCACTACAAGTCAAAACCAACTCGATGGCACTTAACAACAACACATGTAGGCGAATACAGCAAAACTACTATTCATGCATTCTGCAACTTACCTTTTAAATTTACAGTATAATTGGCACACTATCTGTGGTTATGATGTAAATATATCATAATTTACTTGCTATTTGGATTTTGTTAGTTTGCTTTACCTAATATAAACAGTGTTGTATTGCATACCAGGCACATTTCTATTATTTTCTTAAGATAAATGAATAGAAAACATGACATCTAAACTGTCAGTGACTTCGGCATGTGTATTCCCTACCCCTAACACTGGGTATTTTCAACCATTTAAACTTGCCAATTCAATACATATTGTTTAAGTTGCACATATGATTATTAGAATTAATCGCCTTTTTATATCATTTCTCTGCAGCTCTTCTTTTGTGAACTAGCATTGTAAGAATGATATGGGGGAGGGGCAGATGCACAAGAATGGTCAAACTTGCAGATAGTACCCATTTGACCTAGCTTCGATGGCTTGATGACCAGAGCTTGACTAGAGGAAAATAAAGAAATTGGATAAAGGAACCAAGTGTAAATTGCTACAAGTTGATGAACTTGACCTATACTTACAGATGTAGTAGCTCAAAATATCAACCAAGAGGAGTCTTTACATCAAGGATCAAGCCTATCCCCTCGGTATACAGGGTTGATAGGGGCAGGAAATTTAGACATTGACTACCAAAAATGGGGATGGCTATAAAGGCATGAAGTAGCTGGCTTACAAGTTTTCAAGAGGGAATTTAGTTTCAGAGCATGCAGGGGAAGGTAGCATCCCCACTGAATAGTTTTCATCTTGTCTAGACGGATCTGGTGAAAGGAGATTCTTATGATTCTATATTGAGTAATTGTTACCATGACTAAAGGTGATTGTCACAACTGTAAAGGTAGAAGTTATGTAACATAAAGGGGGGAGTCATAAATCTTACATTTCAGGAACAGAGGACCTTAGGACCATCAAGGGAGGAGAGCATGAGCAGAACATGGGACCCTAACTAGAGAAACAGCAACCCAGAAATGGAGGCAGAGATGATGACATGGGAGAGATAGAGCATCTGAGGACTCTAGACTCACGGAAAGAGAAAGGCTGTGTGCTGGTGGCCAGGAGCCTAACTTGCAGAATGTGCCCTTTGGTTGTTTATATGATTATATATTCCTGAGTGTTTTTCTGTACATCCAAAACAAAACCAGAGGGAGTAGAAGCAAAAACTATTGAATGATGATGCATTGAGGGGACTGTAATCATTGCAATGAAATGAAATATGATAGGATGAATGCAAAACTGATGTTCTCCCATGTAAACTATCACTCAATTCACAATAAAAGTTTTAAAAAAGAAGAAGATATGGTACCAGCATCTGATCTCCTCTGACTTCAGAAGGGGGAAGGATAATCAAACTTATCAGCCCAAGACCAATTCCTAGCTTGTTGAATGGAAAATCATATGCTCTGTAAATTCCTGCCCAAACCACAATAAAAATTCAAAAATAAATCAGTGTTGTTATGTCATTTTCTGGGGAACTACCTAAAACCAGAGACGTCAGTTGTCACAGGGAAATTTAATGACTATCAAAGAACTACTTGCACTTGAAATATTCAGCAAAAATAATTTAAAAGTATGACAAGAAGAACTAATTTTTATTTTTCTCAATTTTCTTTCTAGACTTAATTACTTGGGACCAAGTATTTGGAGGCAAGCTTTCCTCCCCCCTCCCTTTTTTTTACAGCAAAAAGTAAGGAAATGCCAAAGCTTTGCAGAGAAAAGAGGAAAATAACTCTACAAACACCCATCAGACTTCTCCTTAGTACAAGGCATTGTGCTGGAGACTAGACTGTGGAGATAATTAAGCGACGAAACATCACTGCTGTGCTGCAGGAGCTAACAGTTGGTAAGGTCACCATCAACCTCACTTAAATTACTGTCCTGGGCCTCTAATTGGTAAGCCTGTCCCACCTGGCCTCATCCACACTGTTTTCCGTATTTGATTACAACATTCCTTCCCCATTTTAAAATGCTTTAATGATCCTTCACTGCTCTTAGGAATACTTTCAAACCCTTTGGTATGGGTTTGGGGTAGTAGTGGTCCTACTGGGAGCTTTCGTACTTCCAAGGTGGGCGATCTAGATTCAATTCCTAGCCAATGTACCTCAAGTGTAGCTACCACTCATCGGTGAGTGGAGGCTTGTGTGGTGCTATAATGCTGAACATGTTTCAGCAGAATATCCATATTTAGATGGAGTAGAACAAAAGGCCTGGCAATCTATGTCTGAAAATCCAGCCAATGAAAATCCCATGGGTCACACCAATTTCTGTTGTACATGAGGTTGCCATGAGTCGGGGACTGACTTAACAACTAATAAAAAAAAAAAAACACCCACCAGTTGTCAGTTTGTCATACTGTGGTGGCTTACATTTTGCTGTGATGCTAGAAGCTATGCCACTAGTATTTTAAATACCAGCAGAGTCACCCGTGGTTGGCAGATTTCAGTGGAACTTCTAGACTAAGTATAGCAAAGGAGGAAAGGTAGACCATTTCTGAATGATTACCCACTGAAAACCTTATAAATAGCAGAACACTGTTAAACACAGTACCAGAAGATGAAAACATTCAGAATAGCAGCAGCAGAACATTGTCAGACATAGTGCCAAAAGATGAGCCCCTCAGGTTGGAAGGCACTTGAAATACAACTGGGGAAGAGCTGCCTCCTCAAAGTAGAACTGACCAGAATGACAAGAATAGAGTAAAGCTTTCAGGACCTTCATCTGATAGGGAACAGATTAAAATGAGAAGAAATAGCTGCAAACATACATCAATAAAAGAAACATGGAATGTACGAAGTATGAATCTAGGTAAATTGGAAGTTGTCAAAAATGAAATGGAATCAAAAAAGATGGATAGCCTAGGTATTGTTGACAGGAGGAGAGGAAGGGGGCAGGATAAAGAATTGAGCAGCTAGTCCATCAAAGGCCCACAATCAATTCATGGGCAAGAATAAGGGGTAAATAAACAGAACCTGTGACCATGGTAGAAAAAAATAACACCAGGTGGGAGAAAGCAACCAATGGCAAAGGGAAAGAACCTTAATGGCCACCAACCCAACAAGCAGAAGCAGCCAATCAGAGAAAACAGCACCAGCAGTAGGTAAACACCAAGAAAAGAGAAAGGAGGGAGCACCCCACTTCTGAGAAGCCTGTACCCCTTTACTAAAAATCAAATAAATATTCCTCCCCTTTATTAAGATGTAATCCGTGAAGGGAGACCTCAGCCCTGGCCCTGGGAGAGGGCATCTAAGACCAGGAAGAGAAAACGGTACTTAATGCTCAAACCTCTGACTCCCGGTGTCTATCCTCACTCGTGGGGCAGACCCATCCCCACTCTTCTAGGAACTGGTGCTTATAATAAACTCAGTGCTTTGCTGAAGAATTGTGTCTGCTGGTTTTTATCTCACTTCACAGGGAGATGGGGCTTGCTAGCCCTGTCTCTTTCTGACACCGAACCAGGTCTCAAGTCCAGAGCATCCCCTGTGAACTTGACGTTAGTGAGCTGAAATGGACTGGTATTGACCATTTTGATTCAACTATATGACTTACTATGCCAGAATGACAAATTGAAAAGGAATGGTGTCACATTCACTGTCAAAAAAACTCATTTCAAGACCTATCTTGAAGTGCCCTGCTGTCTTAAGATAGTATCCATATGCCAATAAGCACGATGAGTTAACACCAGTAAAATTAAAATTTATGCACCAACCACTAAAGTCAGTGATGATGATATTGAAGAATTCTATCACCTTCTACAGTCTGAAATTGATAAAACATGCAATCAAGATGCATTGAAATTACAAGTGATTGAAATGTGAAAGTTGGAAACATAGAATAAGAATCAGTTGTTGTTGTTGTTGTTTTATGTGCCGTGGAGTCGGTTCCGACTCATAGCGACCCTGCACAGGGTTTCCGAGGCTGTTAATCTTTACGGGAGCAGAAAGCCTCATCTTTCTCCCGCGGAACCGCTGGTAGTTTCGAACTGCTGACTTTACAGTTCACAGCCCGATTCGTAACCACTACGCTTCCAGAGAATCAGTAGTTAGCAAATATGGCCTTGGCGGTAGAAATGATGATGGAGACCACATGGTAAAATTTTGCAAGACCAATGAATAATTCATTGCAAACACCTTTTCTAAACACATTAAAGATGACTATAAACATGGACCTCACCAGATGGAATATACAGCAATCAAATTATCTATATCTGTAGGAAAAGTGTGGAAAAGCTCAATATCATCAGTCAAAACAAGGACAGGGGCCAAACAATGGTGTTTTTAAGTAACCTCTTAAGCATATGAAAATTGGACAATGAATACAGAAGATCGTAGAAGAATTGATGCTTTTGAGTTATGGTGTTGGAGAAGAATATTAAAAGTGCCATGGACTGTCAGAAAAACAAACAAATCTGTGTTGGAAGAACAACAACCAAAATGCTCCTTAGAAGCCAGGCTTTGCCTCTCATACTTTGGACATGTTATCCGGAAGGACCAGTCCTTGGAGGACATCATGTCTGGTTAAGTGGAGGGTTGGTGAAAACGAGGACTACCCCCCAACATGATGGATTGACACAGTGACAGCAGCAATGGGTTCAAACGTAACAACAATTGTGAGGATGGCCCAGGACTGGGCAGTGTTTCATTCTGAGGTGCATAGGGTAGCTATGAGTTGGAGCTATACTGACAGTATCGAACGACAACAATACAATAATATGAGTTTTTCTTCAAAGGTTCCATATGACTTGCCTCTATCTAGAGTCTAGGTAAGATTTTAAAATTAAATTTCTCAGGCAAACTAGCCATGTTTCATATGCTCATAAGCTACCCTTTCTTACAACTCACAGTATTAACAAACACAAACTTCTCACATTACCAGGCAGGAAGCAGGTTATACCCACTTCAGTCGTGTGACTCTGGTCCTGTCATTTAACCTCTTTAGCTACTTCTCTGCATCCATAAAATGGGATAATATTACCTACTTGAAAGATTGTTAAGATTCGATGAGATGGTATTTGTATAAAGGTCATTGTACATTCCTGGCATGGAGATGATATTAAATAAATAGAAGCATTTAAAACTTATGTATAAAAAATTCCTTTTAATGGCAAGAAGTTTGTTTGCAGACCTAATGGGCAGATATCATATAATTCACTCTTCTTTGTATTTAGAGTGACTGGAAACCGCAGGAATTCAATAAATGTCTATGTTTTTGAGAACTTTTGAAACTCTACAGAGAAACTTTCAAAGAAAGCAGTCATTACTTGCAGTTGTTTTTTAAAAATACTGATTAAAGTAAAAAATGCAGAATTCACAGAGAAACGCAAGATATGTATATAAGAACAGAAATGAAAGCACATTTGTATTTGTTTAAGAGAGAGAGAGAAAAGATACAATTAATTAAATAGAAATATTCCATGGTTTCTACCATTTTGAGGGAGGAAACTATGGCTCACAAAGAATATGAAGATTTCTAACATTTGTAACTTAGCGGAAAGAATTTCAAAGATAAGTTAATTTCTTGTTGTTTTCCAAGCACATGCATACATTAAAAATACACTAGAAACTACTACTGTTCTGTGAGAACAACAAAAATCCCCTGTAATCCCAGCGTGCACGGTGTTAATCACTGTTTACCATGAATCAAAGGTTCCAGCTTTGGCAGGATGCTGACAGAACATGCAGCAGAGAAGCAATCGTGTTACAGCTTGTAAAAAGATGTGCGGCCAGGGTGCCACTCATACCATCCTTAACAAATAATGATGAGACTCTAAAATGTTCTTATCGTGAAAATTGAGAACTCAAGTCCCCAGCTGTCTAGCCAGCATCCACACTTGCTTCTGAGACAAAAAAAAAAAAAAGTGAGCCTTGAAATCTCTGGGGACATCTCACCCCTTGCAGAATTCCATTGTGATCAGTTAAATGTAAATGAATCAAGAACATCTGGCCATAAATTTGTTTTAAAGCCCATGAGGGTTTAAATACAAAGAAAAGTATGGCAACATATGGCCTTAGGTTTGCAGATTTTGGTATTAGAAAACAAAACAACAACAAAAATGATAAAGCCAAGAGGTTTAGCAAAGCAGGAGAGAAAGGAAGGCTAACTTTATAAAGCTAATGAATCCAGCAAATTCATTAAAATATTTCTTTTGGATTTTTCTAGTTTCCCAGCACTTTAGCCATGCCATATATTTCCAAACCAATCTTGCAATTTACTTCTGCCTGGGTTTCCTTACACTGAGGTCTAACCAGGTATCTGACCAAGCAGGCAGGCAGTGTGGGTTAATAGAAAGATACCAAAAAATAGAGATACGTTTTTTATGTACGTACACACACAAACATGTATATACTCATACATACATACATACATACATGTTCACATCTATGTGTTTATGTATTTATATTTCTATGCGCATTCAGGAACCCTGGTGACACAGTGGTTAACTGTTTGGAAGCTAACTGAAAGGCTGGTGGTTGGAACCTACCAGCCGACGATGAAAGATGTGGCAGTCTGCTTCTCATCAAGAGTTACAGCCTCAGAAACTTGATGGGGCAGTTTTCTACTCTGTCCTGTAGAGTCACTTGGAATCAACTGGACGGCAGTGGACATGTATGTATTCACCACCTATCTTTCTGTGTCTTGTACTACAACAGGTTGTATGTGGCTATGATGCTATGTATTTCAAATGCAGAGTCAGGCATAGCAGACAAGCTCAGCGGAGCTTCCAGTCTAAGACAGACTAAGATATAAGACCAGTGATTTACTTCAAAAAATTAGTCAATGAAGTCTTAGGGAACACAACAAAGCATTGTCCTGTATAGTGCTAGAAGATGAGTCTCCTTGACATACACAATATTTTGGTGACAACAAATACAAGCATACCAAGGAACATGAAAATGACACAAAACTGGACAACATTTTGTTCCATTGTGCATTAATCTGAGCCAACTCCACAGCAACTAACATGTTTCATTCAGTCTTACTATTCCACAGTTTACACATGTCTAAAGGATTCTCATCCCCCACTGAAATCTATACTTTTCTTGTATGTAAAAGAAAATCAAAACAGAAGCCCATCATTTCATAGTAGCATGTGCTACTACTGCAAACATTTTAATTTTCTCTTCCCTGGGTGGAATCCACTTCAAAGGCAAAGGGCTTGTTTTCACTCCCTGGTCCCTCTTAGCATTTATCAACCTGTGTGAAAGCTGGGGCATTGCAGAGCTACAGTCCCTGGTGAAGCCAGCACAGCATGGAGTGTCTGTGTTTCAAGCCAGGAAAAGAAAATGGGGAGAAGGGGGAAGACGGAAGAAGCAATACTGTCAGGGAGCCTGCCTGTTCCCAGTTCTACAGCCACTGGCTCTGGAGAACTGAAACAAGAACTGTGCGATTTAACTGAGGTGAGGGGATCTATTTGCCTTCTTCCTCCTAACTATCTATCCCCTTGGGGAGAAAATGAGCAGAAGGTGTAGGCTGATCACAAGAGTCATTCCCTCCACAAATAGGTCTGGAAGGAAGACTGCCCTGTGGGGCTGCATACCCCTGCAGAGCTCCAACAGCAGACTGACAGGGTGGAGCCTGGCCTGGTTGCTCCCATTTACAAGCAGTGGGGCCCAGGGACAGAGGCTAGGGCTGGGATACTGTCATACCCTCCTCAGCACAGCACATGGTGCTACTTACTTGGGGGGGGGGGGGGGGGGGGGGCAGCCGAGGGAGCTCCTGAATGAGGCTGCCACCCAATTTCTCCTTCACCGTCCAAATCAATCTGCAATGCTAATAAGGCCACTGGGGAGGTCCTCAATGACCAAAGGTCCTCAGCACTGGAACCCCCAGCATTTCCTCAGAGAAGTGCCAATCACTTCTAGAAGCTCTCCCCTCCATGCATAACAGTAATAGAAGTCCTGAACAGGCTCAGCTGCTAACCAAAAGGTTGGAGGATTAAGTCCATCAAGAGGCTCCTTATAATAATGTCCTTGCAATCGACTTGTAAAAAATCATACACTGAAAAGCCCACTGAGCACAATTCTACGTTGACACACAACTCAATGGGAACTGGTTTTTGTTTTGGAGATAGCTCTGGTAGCGTAGTGGTTGCAAATCGGGCCGCAAACTGCAAGGTCAGCAGTTTGAAACTACCAGCTGTTCCGTGGGAGAAAGACGAGGCTTTCTGCTCCCGTAAAGATTTACAGCCTCAGACACCCTTCTACAGGTTCACTATGAGTCGGAACCGACTCCATGGCACATAACAACAACAATAGGCAGTGAATGGAGGGGAATAGACCCCATCTTCTAATATATAAATATTATGTTGTTGTTGTTGTTAAGTGCCATCGTGTCGATGCTGACTCATTGCGACCTTATACACAGCAGAACGAAACTGCCTAATCCTGGGCCAACCTCACTATTGTTGCCATGCTTGAATCCATTGATGCTGCCACTTGGCCAATCCAACTCTCTGGGTGTCTTCCTCTTTTTCTCTGACCCTCCACCTTACCAAACATGATGTCCTTCCTTCTCCAGAGACTGGTCCCTCCCGACAACATGTCCAAAGCATGAGAGACGAAGTTTGGCCATCTTGGCCTCTAAGGAGCACTCTGGCCTCACTTCTTCCAACAATCTGTTGGTTCTATATATTATAGAGACTCTTTAAGTCTTAAGCAAGAATAAGAACAAGACAATGACAAACAAGGATCACCTGGGTGAGGAAAATCATGGACACCATGATGAATTTCCAAAGTTCTATCTCCATGTGGTGACCTTCTATAGAGCACAGAGAAGAGCCACCACCATGTCTTATGGCAACAATGCTTCCCATACCCATGCAAGGCAGACAGAAAGAGAAATACTATAGCAGATAGGAAAGCTTACAGATGGCCTCTGAGGCTCTCAGGTTATGACATCATAACCAGGAAACTATTAAGGGACATGCTCAGGAAAGTTCCTGCAAGGGCCAGCTGGAGGAAGTGGCCCACAACGCACCTTGAAATACATACTCTGCTTCTAACCTTGGCATCTGAACATTTAAACCTAGACACAAATGAAATTAAGTTCTGCCTGGCTGGTGTCCTTTGCAGACAAAAAGTCTTCAGATTTCATGCTCTACAGCAGCAGTAATTACCTTTATTTCACATTATTTTTTCTTTTTAATGCCTATAGGACTTTGCAAGGAGCCTTGGCGGCACAGTGAGTTAAATACTAGACTTCTAACTGAAATGTTGGAATTCAAACTCACCAGTTGCTCTGTGGGAAAAAGAGGAGGTAGATGACTTCTGTAAAAATGTATAGCCTCAGAAACCCTAAGGAGGAGTTTCACTCTATCTTTATAAAAGAGAATCAACTCAGTGGCACTGGGTTGGGTTTTAATTCGACAGTGCTTTGCATAATCACCTTCTCATTCTACGTACCTGGACATCTAGTCCAGTTTCAAATGAGGAAGCTGAGCTCTGGGAAGCTGACTTGCACAAATGAGCAAGAAATAGATGAGATCTGTCCACAGTCCAGACTGAACTGCTCCAGCCTCCCAGAGGGGGCCATGGCAAGTCGCCTGACTGGGAGCCTTTCCTTTGAAGCCCTCAATTGCTCAACTAA
This sequence comes from Chrysochloris asiatica, assembly GCF_000296735.1. Classification (NCBI taxonomy): domain Eukaryota; kingdom Metazoa; phylum Chordata; class Mammalia; order Afrosoricida; family Chrysochloridae; genus Chrysochloris; species Chrysochloris asiatica. Next base: position 7,950,757 of record NW_006408588.1, on the reverse strand, counting down.
AAGCACCTTTCAATTTCCCACTGCTGCGGTAGTGGCTGAGATTCTAGTACTCCTGTATCAAAAATACCACAGATGGGTGGTTTTAAAGAACAGAAATCTATTTTCTCATAGTCTAGGAAGCTAGAAGTCCAAATTCAGGGCACAAGCCATAGGGAAGGCTCTTTCACTGTCAGTTCTGGGAAAGTCTTGAGCTTCGATAGCTCCAGCATCCCTTGGTTACTTGGTGATCTTTTGTCTTCCACTGTTTGGGATTGCTCCTGCATCTGAGAGGCTCTTTTTAGATCTCAGAAAGATTAGGCTTAAGACGTACACTGAAATGGCTTCACTGACAAAATAAAGAAAACCCTCAACCCAAAGGGGATCACAGCACAGGGATAGAGGCTAAAAGTCCAACACATATCTTGGGTGGACACAATTCAATCCATACCAGAAGGCAAGTGCCATAAGCTCCGAAATACTCGGTTCTAGTTCTCACTTTTTCCTTTATTTTCTTTCTCCCCTAAGGTCTAAGATGAGTCAAAGAACTTTCAGAGCTCGAATTGTACTCTCATTGCACAAGCTATAAGGTTGGGGAAGAATCTTATTGGGTTCCCACAGCTGGGGCTGCATGCAGACCCAATCCAGAAGCTTGGGGGCTGCTCACCAGCTACTCCTCTCTCCGCACAGCCCTGGACATCTCTGGGTTTGGAAGGAGGAGTGAGATGTAAAGGAAGACGGTACCACTCTGATGCCTATGGAAGCATTCCCAGCACCTTGGCCAACCTGAGCCCTTGGCTCATGACTAAAGAATCAGGTTTCTTTTCAAAATGGAATATCCAGGAAGTTGTTGACATAACACAACCTGTGGGAACACAGCAATTATCTAAACGCAAGTATGTCTGTTGAGGAAACATGAGCTTTAGCCCCAACTCTGACTGCTATACAACTTATTTTAAATTCCTTTCATCCTATTTATGTTAAAAATAACCCCCAAGATAACATATGTAATATCTTATCCTCTATGTATAGCTGTAGGAGCCTTGGTGATGCAATGGTTAAGCGCTAGCTGCTAACTGAAAGATTGCGATTCAAACCCACCCAGCCGCTCTGCAGGACAAAGACTTGGCAATCTGCTTCTGTAAAGATTATTGCCAAGAAAATACTCCGGGGTAGTTTTACTCTGCTAAAGGGGGTCACAATGAGCTGGAATTGGTTCAACAGCTTCCAACAACATGTGTAGCTGTGGAGGCAGTGGCAGTTCAGGGATAGAATTCTTACCCCCATGCAGGAGACCGGAGTCCTGGTGTATAGCACTATAGGATAAGCACTGAACTTCAAGCTCAGTGGTTCAAACCCAACAGCCACTCCCTGGAAACCTTATTCAGGGTCGCTGTTCAGTCAGAACCATCTCAACGTCACTTAACAACATCAACAGCAATGTAGGAGATTGGGTCTGATTCTCAGCCAGTGTTCCTCACATGCCAGGGCAGGCTTGTGTTGCTATGATGCCAGACAGTTTTCACTGGAGCTACCGGATGCAGACAGACTAGGAAAAAATGCCTGAATACCCACTGCCAAACTACGCAAAGGTTTACAATGGTGTGGATCATGACAAGCTATGGACAACATTGCGAAGTATGAGTATTCCGGAACACTTAATTGTACTCATGAGGAATCTGCACAAGGACCAAGAGGCAGTTGTTTGAACAGAACATGGGAACACTGAATGGTTTAAAATTAAAAAAAGTGTGCAACAGGGTTGTATTCTTTCACCAAACTTATTCAGCCTGTATGCTGAGCAAATAATCCAAGAAGCTGGCTTATATGAAGAGAAACATGGCATCATGATAGAAAGAAGACTTATTAACAATCTGCGATATACAGATGATATAACCTTGCTTGCTGAAAGTGAAGAGGACTTAAAATACTTACTGACGAAGATCAAAGAGCACAGCCTTTGGCATGGATTGCTTTATCAGTGTCAAGAAACCAATGTAAATTTTGTTTTCTCAATGTAAAGAAAACAAAAATCCTCACCACTGGACCAATGAACAACATTCTTAGCAATGGAGAAAAGATTGAAGTTGTCAAGGACTTTATTCTTTTTGGATCAACTATCAACACTCACGGTAGCAGCAGTCAAGAAATCAAACAACGTATTGCATTAGGCAAATTTGCTGCACAAAACTGACATTCATTCATTCATTCATTTATTTATTTATTTACCTTTTTAAAGTGTTGAAGAGCAAAAATGTCAGCTTGGGGATTAAGGTGCGCCTGACCCAAGCCATGGTATTTTCAGTAACTCATATGCATGCGAAAGTGGGACAGTTGGAAGACTATAGAAAATTTGCTGCATTTGAGTTATGGTGCTGGAGGAGAATATTAAAAGTAGCATGGATTGCTAAAAGAAAAAAACAGATCTGTGTTGGACGAAATACAGCTAGAGTGCTCCTTGAAAGCCAGATGGCCAAGCCTTGTCTCTCATAGTTCAGACATATCAGGAGGGACCAGTCACTGGAGAAGTATATCATGTTTGATAAAGTGGAGGGTTGGAAAAAAAGAGGAAGACTCCCAATGAGATGGATTGGCACAGTGGCAACAGCGATGGGATCAGGTCCAGGAATGATTGTGAGGTTGGCCCAGGACTTGGCAGTGCTTCATTTTGTTGTGCACAGTGTCGCTACGAGTCAGGACTGACTCGATGGCACCTAACAATAACAGTACCTATCTCACAGGTTTGTTGCAAGGATTTAATTAGCTGAACCATCTAAAGGATTTAGAACCATATCTGGCAATTTCAAATAGCTAATTCATATATGGATTCCTGGTACAGAGCTGTGGGATAACGTACCGGACCACAGGGTCGGTCTGAACCACAAGTCCGGTGGTTCAAATTCACTAGTCACTCTTTGGAAACCCTATACTGGGTCGCTATGAGTCAGAACCAACTTGACAACATACAAACAACAATTCATATATGAATACTGTTTTTAGTGAGATTTTTATATTAAAAGTAACTTTCACATTATTAATTCAGCCACTGGCTAGTCATGTATTTGGCCATGATTCTATTGTAGGAAACTATCACTCTATCTCCAGGAACTCCAGAGAATTGCCATTGTGGTCCTCCCTTAACCTGGTTTTTCTCCAAATGTCTTGGGTTAGCCCCAAGAAACTATAAGGTATTAATACAATATCTTCCAACTGCTATTCCTCAGATCAACTGCACTGTTATTGCGACGTGCCATAAAGCCAGCTACAATTCACAGTAACCCGATGCACAAGAGACTGAAGCTCTGCCTAGTCCTGGGCTATCCTCATAATTGTTGTCAGTTACATTTGAATCCCTTGCTGCTGCTACTGTGTCAGTCCATCTCATTGAGAGTGTTCCTCTTTTTGGCTGACATCTTTCTCCAGGGACTGGTCCCTCCTGATACCATGTCCACAGTGAGACGAAGACTCACCATCCTCACTTCTAAGAAGCATTCTGGCTCTACTTCTTCCAACATAGATTTGTTTGTTCTTTTGGCAGTCCATGGTATTTTTAATATTTTTTGCCAATACCATAGTTCAAATGTATCAATCCTTCTCTGCTTTTCCTTATTGATTGCCCAATTTCCGCATGTGTATAATTAGAATCATATAAACGTGGAGCTTCATAGAACATACATTTCTGGGCCATACCCCAACAGAGTATGATTTCGTAAGTCTGGGTTGGTCTAGGAATTTTTATTTCTCCAAAGCACCAAGGTGACTCTGGGTAACTGCCAGACTTGAGAATCACTTGAAACAGTGTGAACTTTGACTCCCTGGAACTCAGGTTGAAATCCTGCCTTATCCAATTTCAGTAGTATTCTTTTAAACAAGTTTCTTAACCTTTCTCAGACTCTGTGTGTGTGGTACTAGAATTTATTTGATATGTTTTGGGGTTTTTTTTAATCCAAGGTTGTCTTAATTCTCACCAAATGATTGGGTTCTTAAGTGCCATTGAGTCAGTTCTGACCCATAGAGACTATAGGGTTTCCGAGGAGCAACTGGTGAGCTTGAACCATCAACCTTGCTAGTCAAACTGACTCTGCAGTCCAGTGCATTAACTCACAGCACCACACTGCTGCTGGTGGTGGTAGTGGTGTGCCGTGGAGTCAGTTTCAACTCATAGCCACCTTGTATAGGGTTTCCGAGGCCGTATATCTTTACGGGAACAGAAAGCCACATCTTTCTCCTGTGGAACCACTAGTAATTTAAACTGCTGACTGTAAGATTAGCAGCCCAACTTGTAACCACCATGCTACTAGAGATCCTTACAGCACCACACTAGGACTCCAAATAATTGGGTGGTTGTTGTTGTTAAGTGCCATCAATTCGAAAATAATTGGGTAGGACCATGCAAATAGGGTGCACAGGACTCCAATGCCAGGGTTGGTTAGTTTGCTATCCCACTAGGTTTAGAGGAGCCTTCTAAAAAGCAGGAAAAGATGATCCCAGGACCATCAAGAAAGGAGAGCCAAGAGCATGAGCTCCTTACCTGGTAAAGTACTGGCAGCGGCCGAGGCAGCAACATGGAGCAGCTGTGGGCTTCCTGACGCACGGACTGAGTAAAGCTGAGTGTCTACAGGAAGGAGGCTGGCTTGCACAATGTGCCCTTTGGCTAAAGAAGTTTTGTAACACTTGCCTGTGCAGGGTAGAGGCCGAGGGGCCACATGGCTGAGGTCAGGTTGAAGACAAGAGAGAGGCGTGCCTGCAGTATGGCAGAGAAGGCTGCTGTCTCCCGAATTGTTTCTGATTCTGTTCATTACCTTAAACCTCTAATCTTGAGTTTCGTCTATGAGTTCTGTGTGGCCAATGCAATAGATTATCGAGCCCAGATGTGAAGCAGAGATTGTGGCTGGAGGGACAGGTGGTGTTATAATAGAGTAAAGAAGGGCAAAGGGTGGAAGCATGTCTGACCTCCACTTCACAGGAATAGCTCTTGGGCTAATTTTGAGTTGGATTCTCCTTTCCCTTGTGAAGCCAGAGGAAGTCAGACACAGCCTCTCCATCGGTTTTTTGTACTGTGTCACCTAGAAAATGAGGATAAACATGCCTTCTTTGCAGGAGAGGTGCAGATGGTTAACATGCTCAGGAAACCAAAATATACTCAGCTGCTAACCTAGAGGCACCTTGGAACAGAGGCCTGATGATCTAGTTCCCCAAACTCAGCCACTGAAAACCCTACGGAGCAGCTAAACTCTGACACACACAGGATCTCCATGAGTCGAAATCAACTCAAAGACATCCAATCTGGTTACTGGTACACAACACACTCAGTAAGCAATGGCTGTGAGTATTATTTCTCCTGCAAAAGCAAGTAGCAGTAAAAACTGCCTTAGCGGAAGCAGCTAAGAACCTCACCATCATTCTGCGGTTCTGGTCTTTGCACTTGAATCTCTGCAGTAACGTTGGCCCAGCTGCCATTAGGCGCCTGGTAGGGCCCCTGTAAGTGTGCTGACTCTTCTCCATCAGCTCTGTGCCGCCACCATGGGGACTGATGTCTCTGGGCTCCCTCACCAGGGTTCCTTTGTCCTCTGGCTTCCAGCTGGGATCTGCTGATGGGAAGTACCAACCCAGGATCTGGACATTTACCCTACCCCTTCCACCTTGCTGACTCTCTGACAATGGCTCTTTCCTTTCCACAGCCACGTCATCTGTCTTGAGGTCCCTTCTGCATGATTCCAGCTCTTGCTGCCTCGTAAAACACTACCCACATTAGGGTAAGGGGGTTCTTTTAATCCCATCCATACCACCAAAGGCAGCCCCTTCTTTAAACTCTCTTCAGATGAGCTCTTTTAAAGGCATCATAAGCTTCCTGCCAACGCAGTGAAAACTGTGACACTGTGAGAACAGCTTTAGGAAAGAGAGATGTAAAAAATAATCATGAGCTTTGGAAACTGATGAGTATGTTCTGTGCAGGCTAGGACTTTGATTTTCATCATTGGAAATTCTGGGAGTCAAAGTACAGAGGCCACTGAAAAGGCAGCCTGAACTCAAGACACTCTGACTTTTCCTTCAACAAGAGGCCCATCTTCTCCTCTCTGAGGCAGTTAGGAACTCTGGACCCAGAAGTGGAAGAAGCTGAACCCTCAAGGGTCATTTATTCTCTGTCAGGCACCACAGAAGCTGTTGTACAAAAATCGACTCACTTGGGGCTGACAACAACCTGGCAAAGCCAATACTGTTATCATCCCAAGTTTCAGATGAGGAAAGTGAGAGGGAAAGTTGTTAAAAACATTGCCCAATTACACATAACTACTGTTATGGATTGAACTGTGTCCCCCAAAATATGAGTCATAAATCCCATGGTTATTATCCCACTGAGGAGTTGGGTTTTCTTTCTTAACGAGGTGGTACTGCTGTATGGTGTGTCTTAAATCAATCTTCTGAGATATAAAAGAGTAGATTAAGCATACAGCAAAAGAGCAGGAATGGAGAACAATGGACTCCATGTCACATGAAGATCACCAAACACAAAGAAGCTGAAGAGACCTTCCCCCAGAGCCAATAGAGACTGCTTTCCTTAGAAGAGGTATTCTGAAGTCAGACTGCTAGCTGTCTGCTTCTGTAAAGATTTATAGTCTTGGAAACCCTATATAGGATTGCTACAAGTAGTAATGGACTCAGGGTGGGAGCCTCCTAAGCTGTGAGAAAATAAATTTGCTTGTTACAGCCACCCACTTGTGGTATTTCTGTTATAGCCTCACTAAATAACTAAGACAGCCAGCAAATGTCAAAACCAGAATTTGAGCCTGAACCCTCGACTTCAGAGTCTGGATACTCTGACCCACGACATCCCATGCTCCTCCATGAAGAGTGAGGAGAGGCAAAGTGGAAGAGGAAGGCATGGCCACTCTCTCTGAACCCGTCAGTCCATGGACTGTGCTGTCGATGGCAGATTCTGACAGTGTCTTCTCATCCAGGAAATGCTCCCCACAGTGGACATGGGTTTGTGGGGTAGATTTCAGTTACTGATGGGTATCATCAACCACGGAAGTATCCGTAAAAACAATATGTTATTAGGACTGTAGCTTGGAAAGTCTGTGATAATCTAAGATTCTCTGAAATATGATTATCAAATACTAACCTGAATCCTATCTAAATCTTTTAGCATGATCCATCTTGCAGAGCCCAACGGCACACATAATGAGAATACAAGACTACCCTAAACTGAAAAACGAGCCAGAGACAAGCTCTTGAAGAACATTCTTGAGGAAAAACAAGTAATGCTCACACGCTGGATAATTCCATCCACAGAGAAACTTTCAGTATTTCTACCATTTCGGTTACCACTCCTCTGTCTGTTTGCAGTACACTGAGGCCTTGTGTGTTGCTATGATGCTGGAAACCATACCACCAGCATTTCAAATACTAGCAGGGTCACATGGTGGGCAGGTTTCAGTGGAACTTCCAGACTAAGACAGACTGGGAAGAAAGGTCTGACAATCTATTTCCAAAACCAAGCCAATAAAAACCTGTGGATCACAACAGTACATTTACTGTCCAATGTAGCGCCGGAAGATAAGCCCCTAGGTTGGAAGACACCATATAATAAATAGCCACAATAGATTCAAATACACCAGTGATTATGAGAAAAGGCACAGGATCCGATAATGTTTCATTCTGTTATACTTAAGGTTGCAACAAGTTGGAATTGACATCACTTTCAGAACCAAACCACCAAGAATATGCACTACCTCCCCAATGCCTTCCCAAACCTGGCCCTGAAGACAGGATTTGTCAACAGGGCATATTCTACCTCAAAGTAAGCCAGCATGCCATGCTCTGCCTACTGGGAGGTTTCAGAAATGAGACCAGAAGACTTTACAGACTGATATATAGCTCAAGTAAGACACAATAGAATAAACATTATAGCTGCAAAATGATTTGTAGTCTTGACACAATAGCTGAGTCTGATTCTCATTCCCCTTCATAACATTCACTTTGTTTCTTCTTAAATCTACCTCTCTCTCTCTCTCTGAGGATGAAGACTCGTGGGTGGTAGCAGACAGGATGAAATATTCAGCCTTGTGCATATTACACATAGTTCAGTTATCCAAGGAGAAAATAAATTGACAGGGAATGGTATTTGTACTGAAGAATCAGAATATATCACATTAAGATACCCTGCCAATGATTTCCCCAAAATGATGATTTGCCAGGCAATCTCTCTATACATTTTTCCTCATGTAATTTTGAACCATTGTGAACTCTAGCTTTTGACTGGATGGCTATACCTGAACTCACTCTGCACCGAGAACTGGCTGTAGGGATTTTAAGACTGGGGACAGGTCACCGAAGTGATAGGCAAAGCCCTGTGGCTTGGTGCTCCATCTTACCAGTGGAGTCCGCTCCGGAAGCCCTGCCACTCGTCTGCTCCTCAGCATTGATGAACTGCAGGTCTGTGTATGAAGGACCAAAGCTAGGACTGCTGGTGTCTCCAGAATGCGTAGTCCAGCTGCTCTCGGAAGCTAGAGGGCATCTCCCCAGAGAGTTGAGAGAAGGGCATGTCCAGCATGGCATGGTCAAAGGTGGGGCTAGAGACAAAAGCCAACGTTGTACAATATAAATAATTGTCCATGGTTATCTTTAGTGCGTGCCTTACTTTGATGTCACTCTGTCCCATGCAATCTCAACAACCATGCAAAGTATCACTCGTGATCCAGAGAGAGTCAGTATAAAAAACAGGTATCATGACCACAAATCAAAGAAAATCCCACTAAAGGGCTAAAACTGATTTTAACATCTAATTTTATTTTGAAATTTAGATTTAAGCTTCATTCAAACCCAAATACAAGTTGCACTTTCTGCCTTGTCACTTACTGTTCAGCTAGTTCTAACTCATGGTGTTGCCCTGTGTGTGGAGTAGAATTACTTTATAGAGCTTCAGGGTTGTGACCTTTTGGACACAGACCAGTAGGCCTCTTCCTTGAGTTGTCGCTGGGTAGGTTGGAACTGTCAACCTTTTAGCCAGCAGTCAAGTGCTTAACCATTTGCACCACCCCGGGACTCCTGGTTTCATCCTTACCCTGTTACTTCCTCAATATTTAATGGCATACCAACTATCTCAAGAAAACACTCATTAACACTGTAAAACTGGAGCCAGACTTGGTTAGGTGTAAGAATAGGTGAATATATACAAATACATATATGATACACCTCTGCTTACTTTAAATGTGATGATAACTGGCGAGGCTACAGAAAACAAAGAAACAGAGTAGAACAGTGCTCAACAGAATTTCAATGACAGCTCTTTCATAAGGAGATGCCCAGGTCTTCTTCTAAGGGGCCTCTGGATGGAGTCCAACTATCAAAAAGTTGGTTAGCTCCAAAGACTCTATAGACCTTTACATACACAAATAGTGTTTTACTGATATTCACAGTAAAAATTTTTGGCAAACTAGGAACAGAAAAGACTCCCTTAATCTAATAGAGGTCTAAAAAACTTATACAGTAAACCTCATGCAAGGTTAGAAAACTCTCCGTTTGAGATCCAGATCAAAAGCTAATGTTCATTATCCCATTTCTAGTCAACATCATGTTGATCAGAGCCTGCACATGAAGACAGGATTGCAGTGAGAGAAACAGACTCTCATTATTCACAGATGAGCTTTGTGTGTCCACAAAGTAACCAACCAAAAGGCCCACTGATAATTTGTCAAATAAATAATTTTAGAAGGTATCTGTGATTAAAAAATGAAAAAAGAATTGCAGTTCTAAAAAACTAACAAGAAATAACTTAGAAAATGAAATTTAAAACAAAAGAACATTTATAATAACAAAAGTATGAGCATACACAGTCATAAATCTACAAAACATATGCAAGGCTTGGAGGAAATTATTATAAAGCTTCACTAACAGTAGAGAAAATCTAAATAAATGAAGAGATAAATTGTATTAAGGGACTGAATGACTAACTGTTGTAAAGGCTAACTCTCACCAGATTGGTTTATAGATTTACTACAATCTCAATAAAAACCGTAGCATGGCTTTATTCCCACATGAACAAAATGATTCTAACATCTATATGAAAGCACAGACAGTCAAAAACAGCCAAGATACATATTTAAAAAAGAATAATTTCTTTATAATGTGCAATGAGTGAAGGTTTGCAGAGCAAATGATCAGTTTTGCATTTAACACAGATATACTTTACTTCATCTCAATGAACCCAATTCCCTCATTGTAACATCATTATCCTAGTTCCTCCCTCTGTTTCTTGTTTCCATTCCTGTCTCTCCCAACCCTTCTGAACTTTGTCTTTGAGTAAATGCTGCCCTTTTGATCTTGAGTGGCTGGCCATTCTATGGTGTGTTTCTCTCACTAGTGTTGTCCTCCCTCCATACCTGTCTATTGCTTGGCTAGAAACTGATTCTCAGTGGTGAGTTCAGTTCCCGACCTGAAAGCTCACCAAGGGCAATAGTTTTGGGGTTCCATCAGTCTCTATCTGATCAGTAAGCCTGGTTTTTTGTTTTTTTTTTTAATGATTTTGAGTTTTGTTTCATTTTTCTCCCACTGTATCCAGGACCTGGTATTTTAACCCTTTTGGAGTAGCTGGTAGTGGTGATCAGGCACCGTCTAGTTCTGGTCTCAGGGTCGTGAAGATTGATGTTCATATGGTCCATCAGTCTACTACACTAACTGCTTCCAAGAATCTTCCATTGTCAACCCTTTTTGCTCCTTTGGATTGGGAGAGGCCAATAGTTACTCTTTAGATGGCTGCGCAAGAGCTGCCAAGATACACTTTTAAGGGAGAATAAGGTGTGAGTCGTTAATTTTAAGCTAAATAAACCAAGATTTATTATTACGTTAAAGTGCTGAAGCTGAGGGAAAATGGGTCATTGATAGGAAAACAGACCAGCGTAATACAAACACCGGACCCAGTGTCATCGAGTCAATTCGGACTCATGATGACCCTGGAGGGCAGAAGAGAACTGCCCTCTATGGCTTCCAAGACTCGAAGTCTTTATGGGAGCAGACAGCCATAGTTTCTCCTCCTTTGGCATGGCTGATGGGTTTGAATCACTGACCTTGTGGTTAGCAGCCCAATTTTTAACCCAGTATACCACCAAGTCTCCTTCAACCAATGTAATTTTTGTTGTTGTTGTGTGCCATTAAGTCGGTTCCAACTCATAGTGACCCTGCTCAGGGTTTCCGAGGCTGCAAATCTTTACAGGAGCAGAAAGCCTCATCTTTCTCCCGCAGAACAGCTGGTAGTTTCAAACTGCCGACCTTGAGGTTAACATTCCAATTCGTAACCACTACGCTACCAGAGCTCCTTAATAGAGGGCTCCAAAAGAAGTTCATACATATTTAGTTATGAATGAAGTTCACTTTTTAACAAAATAGTATTGGGAAAATTGGGTATCTACATAGAAAAATGGGAAATTAGACTCATACTTCACACCATATAAAAAAAAATCAGTTCCAGGTGAACTGAATATCCAAGAATGAAAGGCAAAACAAGAAATATTTAGACTATAATTATAGCTAAATATGTTCATGAACTTTGGATAGAGGGAGTTTATTAAGCAAATACAAAAAGCACTAAGCATAAAAGATAAGAAATCATTTCATTACAATTAAGAATTTGTTTTCCCCAAAAGACACCAAAAATAGAGTGAAAAGGAGGTATCTGCCACACAGGGTATCCACAGAAACTCCTGCAAGTCATCAAGAAAAAAAGCAAAGAACCGAACAGAATCTACTTAAATAGGCATTTCAGGATAGAAGACATCCAAATGGCCAATCAACAAGAAAAAAAATCTCATTAGTAATCTAGGAATTGCAATTAAAGTTCCACGTAATACCATTACCGCCCACCCCACCCCCAGCCCCTGTCACACGGGACTGACAAAACTAGAAAACAATGACAATCCCAAGAGTGGGTGAGGATGTGGAACCACCGAATCTATCACACATGACTGGTATTACAAAATGATGTGGTGTTATCTGATAATGCTGAAGACCAACACACCCTAGCTCATTGCCATCAGGTTGATTCTTTCTCATAACAACACACTGTTATTGCTGTTAAGTGCTGTCGAATTATTCAGACTCACAGTGACCCTGGTTAGGGTTTCCAAGGAGCAGCCAGTGGGTTTGAACCACTGACCTTGTGGCTAGTAGCTCAGTGCATTTCTATTGAGCCACACCAGGATTCCCTAGGACAGAGCTAAACTTCCCCATAGAGTTTCCAAAGCTTTCATCTTTACAGAAACTGTCACACCTTTCTCCCACTGAGTAGCTGTTGGATTCAAACTACCATCCTTCTGGTTAGCTGTCAAGTACTTAACACTGTGCCACCAGGGCTCTACCGAACACACGTTACAGCACTGCAATTCTACTTTTTCATACATGAGAACCACAAGCACATGGTCACATGTGTTAAAAAATTTTTAACGCATTGCGTTAAAAATGCTCCAAGAAACTAAAAAAGTGCATACAGAAGACTTGCTCTTACTGGCCAAAAAGTAAAATCAATTTAGCCAGCAACAATAATAAGTAAACGGTAGTATAATACTACAAATATTATTATATGTACAATTTTTTAATCACAATAAACTACAAGTAGATGTATAGACAGACATAAAGCTAAGCAAGTGTGAGACTGAGTATGGGACTAAACCCACAAATACATATAGATCTGACAGAGGATATTTCTACTATGTACGTAATGTAGTGGTTACGAATCGGTCTGCTAACCTCGAGGTCGGCAGTTTGAAACTACCAGCCGTTCCACAGGAGAACGATGAGGCTTTCTGCTCCTGTAAAGATTTACAGCCTTGGAAACCCTGTGCAGGGTCACTATGAGTTGGAACCAACTCCACAGTACTTAACAACAACAAACACTTAAATTTATCTATACCCACATATATCACACCATGAATATGATGGAAGACACAGTGGGCAAAGTTATGAAAACTTCTTAGCCATAATCAAACACTCTGAGAGAATGAGTCACTGGGGCTTGGAGGAGATAGCAAGGTCAACTGGCGTAGAATAATCCACAAGCACAATGTGCTAAATTCAACTTTGGTGAGCAGCAACTGGGGTCTTATAAATAAATAAAAATAAAGGAACTAAAGTTATAGGTAAGCACATGGGAAAAATCTCATAAGCATAACATTGTGTTAAAAGAACGGGTCACAAAATAATCAATACAGCATCATTCTGTCTATAAAGTTCAAAACCAGGCATAGCTAGGAAACGCTATGGTAAAGCTGTCAAGAAAAGCAAGGCAGTTATTATCACAAAGCTCGAGAAGGTGGTGATATTCGGGGAAGGCAGGAGATGTGATGAAGGAGGAAGTCGCAATTGGTATGGAAACAAGGGAACTTCCGGGAGATGTTTATTAAGCAGGATGATGAACTATGCTGGTGTTCCATAATAACACACATTTAAAACATGTTCCTTTGCTTTTTATTTAACAGTCAAAAAAACTTATTAAAACCATATTTCAAAAATGATTCCAAATGCTCAGAAAGGAAGTTATCTTACTGATATTTTCACATTGCCCCTTTACATTTATTACATAAAACACAATGTTTCCCTTGGAGGAGAAACTAAGAATAATGCAGCTGGGAGAGACAAATTCCTGCTTCTCATAAGTTGTTCTTCTTTGGTCTAATACATTGTATGCATCCGTTTAGAAATATGGGATGAGTCATCTTATTTAGGTTCCTAATTAAATGTCCTTTCATTAGGCCACAAGAGTAGTTGAAAGGTGAGAGACGCAGTAAGCCTGGAGCAGGCTCCTCTTCGAGAAGCCAGACAGCAGTAGGTTGGTATCATCCCTTAGCTTCACAGCCACATGTATCCAGCAAGAAAGAAGCAGCAGAGAAATGGAACTGTGCCTCTCCTCTAATCTTCTATGAGGACAGGAGCAAGGGTTGTGGAACCTGACTATCTGGTTCATATCCTGGATCCAATCTTATATCCTGGGGCAAGTTACTTCATGTTTGTGCCTCCATTTTCTCACCTGTAAAATGGGACTAACAATAGCACTCACCGTCACATGGGGAATGAGTTAATACGGACAGAACACTTACAAAAGTGATACATAGAAAGTACCCATCAGGTTAATGCTGGTTATCATTTCTACACATCTCCTTATAGCCAAATCTACAAAAATTTCCACTTAAATTCCTAACATTCCCAAAGTTTTCAAAACGTTGCCCCCTGTTTCTACATCTAGTCTACATCTAGTCCTGCCAAACGAGTTCCTCCATTCTTTCAGCTGCTCAGAAGGAAACCTTGGTGTCATCCTAGATTCTTCTCTTTCACATTAGGTCCATTGCAACATCAAAACACACCCACTCCTCACTTATGGACAAGGGTAAGTTCCAAAGATCAGGCCATTATGCAAAAATGGAGGATAACTACATCATTACATAACTGACAAATTAATACACAACTGCCAAACCACTAGAAATTATGGCTCAGCCAAGACGACATATAATCGTCACCATCACAGCCCGCGCTACTCTCACCTTACTATTGTCATAAATGTGAAGTGCTGGATTAACAACAACAAGACAGCTGTTAAGTAGGGAGTAGGTGCACGTCTGGAATCAGCCACAGAAAACCTGACAGAGCACAGTTTTACTGTGACACACGTGCGGCTGCCATGAGTTGGAAATGACTCAAGGGTACCTGTTTTTATTTTTGTTGTAACCAGGCATATGGCTGTGACCTGGGGACTCTCTACTAGCTGTTCCTCCTGCCTGAAGGATCCTTCCCCAGCTTCTGCAAGACTGACTCCCTTACTTCCATCAGGGCATCCTCTTTGAGAGTCATCCCTTGGCCTTATGTAAAATTTCATATCCTCCCTTTTTTGTTTCAGTTTTCTCTCTTTTGTACTTGCAGGAAGTGGGAGCTCAAAACAACACCAGGTAGGATGAACAATAAATTTACAAGTTGTCAATTAATACAGTAACTTTCCTTTCTTTTTATAACTTTGGGCAGATTCACATTTTGTTTTGCTGTCCTGTCTTTTGTTTATCAAATCACTAAGGCTATGTGATGTTCCAGTGATATAAACCTGTACATCTATAACTCAAGAACAGATCTAATTCCATTCTTCATCTGTAACTCCCTGCTATTTTACAGTCAGAAAAACAAAGCAGCTGTCCTGAGGACTGGCTCAGTGAAGTCCTTGTTTGCCACCAGAAGGCTTCATCAGTAACAGATTGTCCAATTGTTAAGTAGCTTCAAGTTGGGGACGGCAGGGCTGGGTTCGACTTTCTCATAATTGTATTCCCAAAACTTAAATTTTGTTTACATAAGTTGACCAGTTAATTGAAGCATGCTTGAATAGTTCATTGTGTTTTATGTCCTACAATGAAGGTGAGCTAGGCCATAAGAACTCCCTGGGTGAACCCATATTCTCTGAAAGAGGACAGCATTGGAGTTGTGATCAAATATTTTAAGACCCCTTTTAGAAAAATGGAAAAAAGTCATGCTTGAGAGATCTTTCTCCCTCATTACAGCATAGGAGCTGCGAATACAAGAGAAATACAACGGGCAGCCAAGGAAAATGTCTGTGTGTGTATAATGCATGTGTATGTATGTGGATTGGTGTATAAGAATTTGTGCATGTGTGTGTACAAATATGGGAAAGCATAAACTGATGACAATCATCTGATTAGAAGAAGGCATGATGGCTAGGCATGATGAGCCTAGCCTCGTTTCCTTGCTTATTTTATTAAATATCATCTATTTAACTGAGGAATTCATCCTTCAAGTTATCAGGCACAAAAATGGGAGTCAGTCACTCTGCAGTTGGCTTCATATTCATCTCTCACCTTTTCACTGATCTAAGTTCCTACATTCATTTCCCAGAATACTGTGCCTGAATGTAGGAACTTCAATCAGTGAACAGGTGAGAGATGAATATTATACCACCTGCAGAATAACTGACTGCCATTGTGGGGCAATAACTTTAAGGATGAATTCCCCAGTGGTTGCAAAATGTGGCCTTGGTGATAGAAATGATGAAACGATGTGGAGATCACATGATAGAATTTTACTAGATCATTGACTTCTTCATAGCAAATATACTCTTTTTTCTACAACATAGAAGACGACTACACACATGGACCTCACCAGATGGAATACATAGAAACCAAACAGACTATCTCAGTGGTAAGAGATGGTGGAAATGCTCTATATCATCAGTCAAAACAAGGCCAGGGAGAGAATGTGGAACTGACCAGCAATTGCTCATGTGCAAGTTCAGGCTAAAGCTGAAGATAATTAAAACAAGTCCACAAGAGCCAAAATATAACCTTAAACATATCCCACCTGAGTTTAGTGACCATCTCAAGAGCAGATGTAATGCATCAGATATTAATGACAAAAGACCAAAGAGTTGTAGGATGACATCAAGAACATCATAAGGAAGAAAGCAAAGGTCATTAAGAAGACAACAAAGAAGGAAACAGCAAGATGGATATCAAAAGAAACTCTGAAACTTTCTCTCCTGGGAAGAGATACAAAAGCAAATGAAAGAAAGGAAGAAGTCAAAGAGCTGAACAGAAAACTTCAAAGGGCAACTCCGGAAGACAAAGTCAAATATTATAATATAATATGCAAAGACCTGGAGTTAGAAAACCAAAAGGGAAGAACACGCGCAGCATTTCTCAGGCTGAGGCACCTGAAGAAAAAATTCAAGCCCTGACTTGAACTAGGGAAGAATTCTATGGACAGCAATGGGCTCAAATGTAATGCATGTGAGGTTGGCGCAGGACAGGGCAGCGTTTCATTCTGTTGTACATAAGGTCGCTATGAGTCGGTACTGACTGGACAGCACCTAACAATACAACAACAACATTCTGTGAAAGGGAGTTCCTGGGTATTGCAAATGGTTAGTGAGCGCGTCCACTAACCAAAGGTTAGAGGTTCAAGTTCACCCAGAGACACCTCAAAAGAAAGATCTGGGGATGTATTTCCAGAAAAATTAGCCACTGAAAGTTTATGAAGCACAGTTCTCTTCTGACACTCAATGCGTCAAATGAGTTGGAAAAAGCTCAGTGGCAACTGTCCCTTCTCTCTGACGAGGAGGACAATCAACCAATAAATTAATAAATAAATTACCTAATTTCAGATAAAGACATGAGCTACACAGAAAACTAAAGTAGGAACAGGCTGGAGAGTGGAGGCTCTGTTGGAATGAGAGGTTGGGACTGACACTTGAGCAGAGATTAAAGGGCAGAGAGACCCTTGGGGAAGAGCTCTTGAGCAGACAGGAAGGCAAGAGCGGCGGTGTAGCTGGAGAGAAGGGAAGTGGAGACTAGAGAGGCCCTGAGAAAGAATGGCTCTCTTAAAAGTCATTCCTGTGTACATCACTCTCAGATTGTTGTTGTTAAGTGCCATCCAGTCAGTTCTGACCCATGGCAACCCTGTATAGGGTTTCCGAGGAGCAGCTGGTGAGCTTGAACTGCCGACCTTGCAGTGCAAACGACTTTGCAGTCTGGCGCATTAGCCCACTGTGCCACACCAGGACTCAGATAGATCCTGGGAATGTCATCAAATACAGTCAGAAGCAGAACACAGTTCAAGGTATTCAAAGAAAATAAGATCTCTCTGAGGAGGTAAATTCATACATATGTATGCAAAATGTAATGGTCCTTGCCTACATAGTCCACCCACTGTCCACTCCCAATAACCAGAATGAGAACACAATAGAAATTAACCACTGGGCTAATCTTTTTCAAAAGTCACTCAGCTGTCACCCCTGCTTCCTTCTTAAATGGCTTAAGTCATCTCTGGTCCTCTCTCCAAACAAGTGGCTCTTTCTCTGGTCCTACATAATTAGCTTCTCTGGACACATGAGAAGGCCTTAGTCCAAGCCTTTAGGAAAGACATTTGAAGGACAAGAGAATATTAGTGTTTCACTTGGGTTGTGGGACAAATGTTCCAGAAATAAAAAGTTGTGTGGTGTGTGTGTGTTGGTTTTTTTCAAATGTTTGCAATTATGCACATCCTGCAATATCTGCATAATGGGTCCAATTCAGCTCTGAGATTTGCCACAAAACTGCCATGTCTGTGAAGGAGGGTCAGTGCCTAATGTAAGGAGTGAATAGGGAGCCTCATGATGTAACAGTGCCTTTATTTGTTTATTTTTTAATTTGAAAGTGAACTTTGCTCTTTAAATCAATTTGCATGTATTTGCAAACATATTCTAAACACACATACACTTGTAAAATGCACATAGCTTCTGAATACTTTCATATATACTGAAATCAGTCTCTGTTTTGGGGAAATCTTTATAAAGAGTTTAGGTGATGGGTTAGCTGATGATCTGTTCTTCGAAGCAGAATGGAATTTTAAAGTCAAAGGGGGGCCTTATGTAAGATGAACTTTTTGCCACTAGGAAAACTCTGAAATACTGTAGTGGAAGGACCAAATTTCAGTAAAAGTTTAGCAGGATTTAGGTTGTTTCAAAAATGTATCTTTAGAGAAAAATATAGATTCAATTCTGAATTGAACAGACTCATTAGAAGCCTAAAAAAACATTCTGCTTCTGTTCATGGTTTCACATAATATCTATGCATTTAGTTTGTTGTTGTTTAAGTGCCATTGAGTCAATTCCAACCCATAGCGACCCTGTATAGGGTTTCCAAGGAGCAGCTGGTGAGTTTGAACCGCCGACCTTGCAGTTCAGCTAGCTTTGTAGTCTAGCACATTAACCCACAGCGCCACACCAGGACTCCATGCATTTAGTTTAGGGCTCAGCAAATAGGTTGCCGGTTAAATTTTTTACATTTTCACCATACAAATTTATGTTCTTCTGGCAAACTAAAACCTTAATTTGAAGTATTTGATGTTTAAAGTTTGAATTAAACTCTTTCTAAAGTGAATACTTTTCAATATAGCCAGATCCAAAATGATCTTGCTAGGTCAAAGACTAGAATCCTACATTCAGCTTCCACCAAATTTCAGCATGTTTAAAAAAAAATAACCAGTTTTATAAGAGATTCAAGGGACATGACTTTACATGTAATGTCATTCTGAGTACTCTCAGCCTGAAGAGTACATGCCAGTCTCTTCTCCACAAATGTGGTTATTTATGAACAAGCTTTGGCCACTCTCATCTGATTTCATTTCTATTTCACTAAGTATGATTGTGTGCCTACTTTTTCCCAGACCAACCATAAGGACATTTATTCACTTCCAATCCTGCCCTAGTTGAGTTCCAAAAGAAAACCGTTCCCTTAATGGATTTAAAGATTTCTGGGGTTGTTTGCCCCTCCACACTCACGCTCTTGGTTTTCCAATCAGCCTTGGTATGCTCCAATGCATATTAAACTAATCACCCAGGTCATTTGGCTAAAGCCTAACAACTCTATAGCTTCATTACGATCCCCAGTGCAGCTTTGGAAATGCTACAAAAATGTGCCATTTACTTTTGTTGTTGTTAAGTCGAGCAGTAGTCCTTCAGACCCTTACTCCACTGTTTCTACAGTTGGCTTGCATTTTAATTATGACAAATAGTACATTCCTCTTCCAGGCAAATCCAATGTTTGCTTGGCTTTATTCTTAGGTGAGCATCACTTAAAAGATAGGCTCTTTTGTCTTTTGCTCATCTACCAGAAAACAGTGAAGATGAAGGAATGGGAAACTAGGGGAAAGAAAGGGAGTTTCCCAGGTAACATTTCTTCATTTGGCTACTGCCTGGGCCTTGATAAACTGCTCTGTGCAAACTTGGGGTAAAGGTATGGATGTTGTTCTTGTGAGTTATCCCCCAAATCATGGTGACCCCATGCCCAAGTGAACAAAATGATACCCAGTCCCCTATCATCTCAATAATTGTTTAGGAATTGGGTTTTGGGAGGCCATGGGTTTTCATTGGCTGGTTTTTGGAAGCACGTGGCCAGGCCTTCTTAGACCGTGTTGGTCTGGAAGCTCTGTTGAAATCTATTGAGCATCTCTGCAACACACAAACCTCCAATAACTGATGGTCTGTGGCTGCACATGAAGTGCACTGGCTTGGAATCAAACTTGGGTCTCTCACATGGACCGCCATGCCTTTGTGTGTGGGTCTTTTCTTACTCAGCGTCTCTCGGCAAACAAGGCTGCAGAGGTATGAAACAGCTAGTTAAGTAAGGTTTCACATGTTCCTTCTAGAAATCCACACTAGGGACAGCACTAATCAGTCCCACTTAGCCTCCTCGCCTGTCCTTCCACCTATTTCACATAAGCCACGATCATCATCTTTTTATAAAAGGGTATATCTATACAGAAATTGCATGGGATAGGTCCAAGATATATATTTTTCCATTCTCTTCATACAAAGTAATATGATCAGAAAGTTCTGGGTATTCAGTAGAAGCAAATAGGGTGGGGGAATAAAAAGGGAAGAAACTGAGAAATAGCAAATACTTTATAGCAGGCAAGGTGAACAACTGGTCCATGGGCCATATGTAGCTGTTGTTAGGCGCCATCGAGTCAGTACCAACTTATAGTGAACCTATGCACAACACAACTAACCATTGCCCTGTCTGGTACCAACCTCACTATTGTTGCTACATTTGAACCCATTGCTGCTGTCACTGTGCCAATCCATCCAGTTGTGGGGCTTTCTCTTTTTATCTGACCCCCCACTTTACCAAACATGATGTCATTCTCCAGGGACTGGTCCCTCCTGACAATATGTCTGAAGTATGAGAGATGAAGTCTGGCCATCCTAGCTTCCATGGAGCATTCTTGGCTGTACTTCTCCCAACACAAATCTGCTTGTTCTTTGGCAGTTCACAGCACTTTTAATATTCTTCTCCAGCACCATAATTCAAATACATCAATTCTTCTATAATCTTCTTTATTCACTGTCCAAATTTCACATGCATATGAGGTTATTCTACCACTCATCGGTCAGTTTGTTGTACTCTGGTGGCCTGTGTGTTACTGTCATTCTGGAAGTTATATCAACTGGTATTTTAAATACCAGCAGTGTCAGCCATGGTTTACAGGATACAGCTGAGTTTCCAGACAAAGACAGACCAAGAAAAAGGAGAGACAGACTACATCTAAATATTTAGCCACTGAAAACCTTATGAATAGCAGTGAAACACTGTCAGCATCAGATTATTGACTACTGAAACATGATATAGAGCACCAGAATATTGTCAAATATAGTGCTGGAAGATGAGCCCCTCAAGTTGGAAGGCACTCAAAACTCAACTAGGGAGGAGAAGCCTCCTCAAAGTAGAGTTGACTGTAATGACACAAATGGAGTAAAGCCCATGGGAAAAAAGCCCGCAGAACCTTCATTTGCTGATGGGACACAACTCAAAATGAAGAGAAACAGCTGTAAACATCCATTATTAACTGAAACATGGTATGTACAAAGTATGAATCTGGGAAAATTAGAGATTGTCAAACATGAAATGGAACAAACATATAAACATTGATATGCGTAGTGGTTACGAATCGGGCTGCGAACCTTAAGGTCAGTGGTTCGAAACTACCAGCCGCTCCGCGGGACAAAGATGAGGCTTTCTACTCCCGCAAAGATTTACACCCTCAGAAACCCTGTACAGGGTCGCTATGGGTCGGAACTGACTCAACGGCACTTAACAACAACAACAACAGTAAACTGAAGGAGTCCTGGTGTGGTGCTATGGACTAATGCACTGGATTGCAAAATCAATTTGAACAGCAAGGTTGGAGGGTCAAGTGGCTCGTCAGAAACCCTATACAGGGTCACTATGGGTTGGAACCAACTCAACAGCACTTAACAACAACAATGAGTTGAAACGGACTCGTACTGGCCATTTTGAATCTGACAATCACATGGTTAACTACTCCAGAAAGGATGAATTGAAGAGCAAGAGTGTCACACTCATCATCAAAAAGAACATACCAAATAAGTCATAAAGTACAGAGCTGTCTATGATAGGATAATATCCATATGCCTACATGGAAGAACAATTAGTACCACTAATATTCAAATTTACACAGCAACTGCTAAAGCCAGTGCTGATGAAACTGAAGAATTCTACCAACTTCCCCAGTCTAAAATTGATTAAACATGCAATCAAGATGTATTGATAATTACTGGTGATTGGAATGCAAAGGATAGAAACAAGGAGGAAGGATCAGTTGTTGGAAAATATGGTCTTGGTGACAGACACAATGCTGGAGATATGACAGAATTTTGCAAAACCAATGACTTCTTCATTACAAATACATTTTTTAACAACAACATAAGAGATAACTATACACATGTGCCTCACCAGATGGAATACACAGAAATCAAATTGACTACATCTGTGGAAAAAGACAGTGGAAAAGTTCCATATCATCAGCCAAAACAAGGCCAGGGGGCAGACTGTGGAACAGACAACCAATTGCTCTTTTGCAATTTCAGGCTGAAGGTGAAGAAATTAAAACAAGTCCACCAGAGTCAAAATATGACCTTGAATATATCCAATCTGAATTTAGAGATCATATGAAAACCAGATTTTATGCATTTGACACAAAAGGCCAAAGACAGGAAGAGTTGTGGGATGACATCAAGAATATCATATAGGAAGAAAGCAAAAGGTCATTAGAAAGACCAGAAAGACGTAGGGGGAAAAAGCATGTCAGAAAGAGACTCTGAAATTTGCTCTCAAGCATAGATATGCTAAAGCAAATGGAAGAAGTGAGCAATGATATCCCTCACTCCATATCCTCATCTGAATCTGGCTTGAAGCTCTGGCAGTTTTCTGCCAATGTATGTTTGCAGTCGTTTTGGATTTTCTTTAGCAAAATTTTAGTTGTATGAGGTATTAATGATATTGTCTGATTAATTCTGCATTCTGTTGGGACACCTTTCTTTGAAATGGACACAAATATGGACCTCCTGCCATCAGTTGGCCAGATAGTTATCTTACAAAGCACAGATGGGTGAGTGCCTCCAGTGCTTCGTCAGTGTGTTGAAAGATTTCAATTTGTATTCCATCGATTACCAGAACCTTATTCTTTGCCAATGCCTACAGTGCCCCTGTAACTTGTTTCTTCAGTATCACTGGCTCTTGGGCATATGC
>NW_006408588.1:7920666-7927019 GCF_000296735.1 Chrysochloris asiatica | reverse complement strand
CCCCCCCCCATTTTAGGTAGCCAATGTCTAAGTTTCCCATCTTTATCAACCATGTGTGCAGAGGGGATCGGATGAATACTCCTTCCCTCTCAGTTGTTATTTTAAGCTACTACATCCATAAGTATAGGTCAAGTTCTTCAAATTGTAGCAACTTATACTTGTTTTATCAAAAATTTTTATCTTCTTCTAGTAACGTTGAGATCACCAGGCTATGGAAGCTAAGTCAAATAGGTACTATCTGCAAGTTTGGGCATTCCTGGGTGTCTCCCTCACTTCATATAAGCTGGATGCTTCACTCTCAGCTCTTACCCTCCGTGGCTATGTCCTTGTCCATCAACTCAGGAGTCCTCAGGTCTCACTACACTTCAGACTAAGCATCCCTTCATCTTCTCTCTCTCATCTCCAGGTTGACGAAGTATATGGAACGTGGTAGAAATCAGCCTATATCTTCATTGCTGCCTTTCCCTCACTTCTACTCACCAGTATTGCAACGTGGTCACCAGCAAGCTTATGTGCCTGCTAGTGTGATCCCTCTGAGCTTCAGGCTTGGAGGGGGGCTTTCATTTTCTTTTGATGCTTTCTGCATCATTCAATATTTCACATATGTTGTTGTTAAGTGCCGAGTCAATTCTGGCCCATAGTGACCCTATATAGGGTTTCCAAGGAGCAGCTGGTGAGCTTGAACCACTGAACTTGCAGTTCAAATGACTCTGCAGTCTGACTCATTAGCCCACAGTGCCACATGAACCCTTCAATATTGCAAGTCGAGGCTGGAAATTTTTCTTCAGTTCATTCAGCTTGAGAAATGCTGAGTGTGCTCTTCTTCACTTTTGGTTTTCTAACTCCTTATCTTTACGTATATCATTATATTTCAATCTGTCTTCTCAAGCTGCTCATTAATTTTCTATTTAGCTCTTTTTACTCCTCATTCTTCCATTTGTTTTAGCATCTCTAAGTTGGAGAGCAAGTTTCAGAGTCTCTTCTGATATCCATTGTGGCCTTTTTCTTCTTTCTTGTCTTCTTAATGATCTTTTGCTTTCTTCCTGTATGATGTTCTTGATGTTATCCCACAACTCTTCTGGTCTTCGGTCTTTAGAGTCTAACACATCAAACCTGTTCTTCAGATAGTCTCTAAATTCATGTGGGATATATGTTTAAGGTCTTATTTTGGCTCTGGTGGACTTGTTTTAATTTTTCATAGTCAGCCTGAACTCGCATATGAGCAATTAATGGTCTGTTCCACAGTGTGTCCCTTGTCCTTGTTTTGGCTGATGATATAGAGCTTTTCCACTGTCTTTTTCCACTGATGTAGTCAGTTTGATTTCTTTGTATTCCATCTGTCGAGGTTTGTGTGTATAGTCATTTTTTATGTTGTTTAAAAGAAATATATACAATGAAGAAGTCATTGGTCTTGCAAAATTCTATCATGCAGTCTCCAGGATCATTTCTATCGCCAAGACCATTTTCCAACTATTGATCCTTCCTCTTTGTTTTCAGTCTTTGCATTCCAATTGCCAATAATTATCAATACATCTTGATTGCATGCTTGATCAGCTTCAGATTGAGGAAGTTGATAGAATTCTGCAATTTCATTATCACTGGCTTTACTGGTTGCTGTGTAAATTTGCTGTGTTAACTGTTCTTCCTTATAGGAGTATTGATATTATCCTAACACAGACAGTGTTATATGTCAAGACAGATCTTGATATGTTGTTTTTGATGAGGAATGAGGCACCATCCCTCTTCAAATTGTGATTCCTGTTGTAATAAACCATAGGAATATCAGATTCAAAATAGCCAATACCAGTCAATTTCAGCTCACGAATACCTAGGATATCGGTATTTATGTGTCCCATCTCAGTTTTGACAATTTCGAATTTTCCTACATTCATACTTTGGACAGTCCATGTTCCAACTATTAATGGATGTTACATCTGCTTCTCTGCATTTTGAGTTGTTCCCCATCAGCAAATGAAGGTCCCGAAGGATTTATTCCATTCACGTCATCATGGCCAACTCTACAATGAGGAGGCAGCTCTTTCACAGTTATATATTGAGTGCCTTCCAACCTGAGGGGCACATCTTCTTGCACTATGTCTGACAATATTCTGTGCTCTTCATCATGTTTTAATATTCAATATTCTGGTGCTTACAGTGTTCCACTGCTATTCATACGGTTTTCAGTGACTAAATATTCGGAAGTAGTCTGTCTCTCCTTCTTCCTAGTCTGTCTTCATCTGGAAGCTCATCTGAAACCTGCCAACCATGATTGATATTTAAAATACTTGTGATATAACTTCCAGAATCACAGAAACACACAAGCCACCACAGTACAACCAACTGACAGACAAGTGGCGGATAGGCCATATAAGGCATGAAAAATCATTTGGTCTCGCTCTGCCAAGGCAAACCATAGGAGGAATGAGCAATTCAATAAATCTAGGAGTTTTTTTCATAACAACATAAACTTATCAAGTGACTCATAATAATAATGTAAATTTTGAGGGACAAGCAAGGGACATCCATTATGGTATAAACAGGAAATATACGAGTACATGATGGGACAGACACGTGTGCTTCTCGGTGGCAGCCCACAGTCTGTCTACCTGTCCTGCAGTGCCTGAGAAGACAGTCAGTGTCAGGCAGGCTGTGAGTGTACACACTGTAAAACTGTTAACACACTGTGGCCAAACTACGGTGATCTGGTGATGATGAGATGAGATGTGATGATTCCTCACAACACTAATGACCTGGCCTCCGATGACTGATGATAATTTTCCAGCTTCCATGTCAACACAGGCATTAACTCCAATACAATCTTTATCTACATGTCCACAATTCACAATCCTCAGAAACAATCTTCATATGACTCTTTGATGAAGGTTAAGGAAATTACAGTACACATAAAAAACTTCAAGAGTCGATGATACGAATGTTGAGTCTGTCCTAAATCAGAACAGTAATTAAAGCAAAATAATTGTGTCGCTGGAGACACACACAATGGACAGCCATTAAAACTTAGTGGTGTCACATCCTACAAATGGTGACTACAAAGAAAAGTTGATGCAAAGTGTCAGTCTTTCCAAGAAAAATGGACAAATGATTTTTTTTGTTGAAGTCTAAGGCAAACGTTTGTGCTTAGTTTGTGGTGATGCTTTACTAGTAATGAAAAAAGCCAACATGGAGCATCGTTACAGCACACAACATGCTAAGCTCAATGAAGTGGGAGGCCAAATGCATCTGGATAAAGTTCAGCGGAACCTGGAACCACAATAAGCCATTTTCACTAGGCTTTGTGACCCAGACATTATTCAGATGAGTTATAGTGAGTGAGCTAATTGCAAAGAGGCTGAGGCCTCATATAGAGGAAGAGTTTGTGAAAGAATGCATGGTGGCTGCTGCAGAGTTGTTAGTGCCAAAGTCAAATTGTTTCAAGTGTTAGTTTGCCTCAAAGAACCACCTCAGATCAGATTACTGACTTAGCACAAGACACTGAAAAAACATTAAAGGATTCTGCAGGAGATTTCCAATTTTTCTCTCTGACTTGTGACATGACAATGGAGATAACAAATAATGCCTAACTCATCATTTTCATTCATGGGATAACTGCAGAGTTTGACACATGAGAGAAATTGTTGTCACTGGAAGCCACGCATGGCACTATAGGAGGTGAGGACTTATTTGAGAGACTTGTTTTATCAACGAAAAAACTTGAGCTAACATTTGAAAAGTGATCTTACTACAGATGGAACTCCAGCCATGGTTGTCTCTCAAAAAGGGCTAATTGCATTTGTCAAGAAAGAACTGCATCATCGCAGTCTTGATCCAAGTGATTTAATTATATGCCACTGCATCATATACCAAGAAAGTTTCTGTGTAAAGATGGTGTGGCTCAATCATGTGATGTCAACAGCAGTATCATACATAAATTACATCAAAAACAGAGGGTTTAGCAGCTGCCTGTATAAGGAGTCACTAAATGATCCTGACTCTGAGTACAGTGATCACGTTTATCACTGTAAAGTGTGGTGGCTGAGCAGTGATACAAACTGCAGGATGAAGTCACTCAATTCATGGAGATGAAGGAAGGGAAAACCTGTCAGGGAACTCGACAATAGCAAGTGGCTGTGTGATCTAGCATTCATGGTGGACACTATGAAGTATCTCTCAAAGCTGAACGTCAAGCTGCAGGGCCCCAACCAGCTTCTCAGCATCCTGCTTTCAAATATGAAATAATATGAAGTTAAATTAAGGCTGTGGAAGGTATAACTTGAAAGGAATAACACAACACCGTGCATTTCCCCACTCTGGAAGGCCTAGAGCCTTCTATGCATACTTGAATATGTTGACGAATGTATGAAACTAATTGAGGCATTTAATGAAAGATTCAAGGATGTGAAAAGTAAACAAATGGAACTGAACATCTTTGCTACACCATTCAATGTGGAACCAGCTGATGTGCCTGATAACCTACAAAAGGAAATCAAAGTGATGATGAGCTGAAAACTAGATACAACAACCTTCCACTGCTTGAGTTCTATAAGCGTTACATCAACAGTGAACAATTTCCCATTTTGAGGAGACATGTATTGAAACATGCATTGTGTTGGGAACAAGTGACTGCTGCAAGCAGTTCTTTAGAAACTTACCATCAAAAAGAGTCAACTGTGCTCTAAACTGACTGACACAAACCTGGCAAAGCAGTTGCAAGTAGCAACATCATCAGTACCAGCTAACATCACATGCCTCACCAAAAAGAAGCAATTCCAGCCATCACACTATGGGTAAGTTAATTAAATGTTGGACCAAATATAGCAAGCTAATTTTTAAGTTGATAATTTTGTTTGTCCTGTGTATGATGTTATAAATATCCAAAAAGGTTCTCCTTCCTTGCTTTACAGGAAAGAGTCAAGTTTCTCTGGTGATATTAACATGACTTGGGAAGATGACCAAAAGCAAAATTGAGTTCCCACAGATCCTGAACTTCACCACCTAAATGCACACAGACATACCTACCTACTTCACACTGTACCAAAGATTCCAGATGTTTTCATATCTAAACAAAACATATCAAATATCACTCTTGCTCCAATTCTATTTCATTCATGTGTTAGCCATACAAAAAAAGAAAAGAAAAGAAAAAAAGGCTTACTTATTATGCAAAAGTGAAGCTATAGTCCGAAGTAGATCCAAGATTTGTCTGATGCAAGTTAGTAATAAGAGTAGCATAGTTTTTGGAATAAATGGGCCAGACTGAAAAGCCATTTGAACTGCAAGGTTGGCGGATCAAGCTCACCAGCTGCTCCTCAGAAACCCTACACAGGGTCACTATGGGTCGGCATCAACTCGATGGCACTTAACAACAACAACAACAACATCAATTGACAAATAATTTTTCAGTTCTCATATTAGACTGAAAACACCAGATGGTATAATAGAGCTTCAATTTTGTATAGATTTTTCAGAAAGATACGATTTAGTGTGTTGTTGTTGTCAGGTACTAGCAAGATGGTTTCAACTCAGGCAACGCTACACACAACAAAACACAACAATGCCCAGTCCTGTACCATTTTCACAATTGTTCTTACGTTTGAGGCCATTATTGCTGCCACTGTGTCAATCAATCTTCATCAGAGTCTTCATCTTTTGTGCTGACCATCCACTTTCCCACACATGATGGCCTTCTCAAAGAATTGGTCCCTTCTAACAACATCTGGTGCGGTAGGGTAAGTACTGGGCCGCTAATCACAGGTTGGTTGTTCCAACCTACCAACCACTCCCTGGAAACCCTATACAGGGTTGCTATGAATCAGAACTGGCCTGATGGCACTTAATATAAACAAAAACATGTCTAAAGTATAAGAGATAAAAAGTCTCACCATCCTCACCTCTAAAGAACAGTCTGACTGTACTTCTTCCAAGACACATTTGCTCTTCTGGCTGGTCATGGTACTTTCAATATTCTTCACCAGCACTGTAATTCAAATGCATCAATTCTTCTATGTTCTTCCTTATTCACTGTTTAACTTTCACATGCATAAGAAGCTACTTAAAATACCATGGCTTGAGTCAGGCACACTACAGTCCTCAATGTGACATCTTTGCTTTTTAACATTTTAAAGAGATCTTTTGCAACAGATTTGCCTAATGCAATTTCATGGGCATTGATTGTGGCTCCAAACAAGAAAAAGCCTTTGATAACTGCAATCTTGTCTCCATTTATCATAATGTTACTTATTGGTCTAACTATGAGGATTTTTGCTTTCTTTTTATTGAGATGCAATCCATACTGAATGCTGTCTTTGATTTTCATCAGTAAGTATTTTAAGTCCTCTTCACTTCCCACAAGCAAG
>NW_006408588.1:7882557-7919361 GCF_000296735.1 Chrysochloris asiatica | reverse complement strand
CATAGGGTCACTATGAGTCAGTACCAACTCTATGGCACCGAACAAAAACAACAACAACTTCCTTGAGTGTTGATGGTTGATCCAAGCAAACTAAAGTCTTTGACAACTTCAATCTTTTCTCCATTTATCATGATGCTATTTACTGACTCAGTGGTGAGGATTTGGTGTTTTTTTTAACCTTGAGATATAACTCATACTATGGTCTTTGATCTTCATCAGTAACTATTTTAATTCCTCTTCACTTTCAGCAAGCAAGATTGTATCAATCTGAATAACAAAGGTTGTTAATGAGTCTTCCTCCAATCCTGATGCCACATTCTTCTTCATGTAATCCAGTTTCTCAAATTGTTTTGCTCAGCATACAGATTGAATAAGTATGGAGAAAGAATACAACTTTGGTGCACACCTTTCCTGATTTTAAGCCATTCAGTGTAACCTTGTTCTGTTCAAATGACTCCCTTTTGGTCTACGTACAGGTTCCTCATGAGTACAACTAAGTGGTCAGGAATCGTCATTCTCTGCAATAGTATGTCATGATCCATACAATCAAAAGGCTTTGCACAGTCAATAAAGCACAAGTAAACATCTTTCTGGTATTCTTTGCTTTCAGCCAAGATCCAATTGACATCAGCAGTGATAATCCTCATTCCTCATCTTTGTCTGAATCCAGCTTAGACCTTTGGCAGTTCCTTGTCAATGTACTGTGGCAGCCGGTTTTGAGTTAGACCTTAAACATATCCCACCTGAATTTATAGATCATCTCAAAAAAGAGATTCGATGCATTAGATCAAAGACCAGAAGGCTGTGGGGTAACATTAATAATATTATACAGAAAGAAAGTAAAAGGTCTTTAAAAAGACAGGAAAGAAAGAAAAGACCAAAATGGATGTCAGAAGAGACTCTGAAACTTGCTCTATTTTATTCAGCAGCTCACTGGACTGAAGGTAAATTCTAAACACTATACCTGGTGTGCAGTCCTCATGTGGTTCTGCAGGATAAGCTCTGGACCTCAAGGTCAGTTTGAACCACAAGGTCAGAGTTTCAAACTCATCAGCCACTTCTCAAAAACCCTATACAGGATTGCTATGAGTCAGAATTGACTCAATGGCATACCTGATGTGGCACTATAAGAACTGAATGGCTAATTATAAAGTTAGTGATTTAAGCCCACTAGCCATTCCTCAGAAACCCTATACAGGGTCACTATGAGTTAGAAATGACTCAATGGCACTTTACATCAATATACCATCCACGCAGTTTAGCCTTGGAATATGCACACCTGGCAGAACTACAGAGAGGGGATTCTTAATAAATGCTTGTTGACTCAATGAATATATTACACAGGGCTGTAAAGTTTTGGGGAGTCCTGGTGTGGCGCTGTGGGTTAATGTGCTGGACTGCAAGGTTGGTTTGAACTGCAAGGTCAGAAGTTCAAGCTCACCAGCTGCTCCTTGGAAACCCTATGCAGAACTACTGTGAGTCAAAACTGACTCCACGGCATTTAACAACAAAAATAGCAAAGTCTGGGGGAGTACAGTGGCTCCACACTATAAGCACTGTACTAAGAACCACAAAGTCTGAGGTTCAAGCCTACCAGCCACTTCTCAGGAGAAAGATGAGGCTTTCTGTTCCCTTGAAGGTTTAAAACCTCGAAAACCCTACGCAGGGTCGCTAGGAGTCGGAACCTACTCGATAGCATTTAACAACAGTATAGTAGTTAGCATACAGTTTCTCCTTAATAAATGGCCTGTATTACAGACAAGTCCTTAGCCCACCAAAACAAAAGCCAAACCAGCTGCCATTGAGTCGATCCTAGCTCAGGGCAACCTCATGAATTTCAGTAGAGCTGTGCGCCACAGGCTTTCCACGGCTGTGATCTGTCAGAAGTAGATCACCTGGTCTTTGGGAAAGTGTCTCTGGGTGGACTGAAAATGCCATCCTTTTGGTCAGCAGC
The DNA here is from genome assembly GCF_000296735.1 of Chrysochloris asiatica. Classification (NCBI taxonomy): domain Eukaryota; kingdom Metazoa; phylum Chordata; class Mammalia; order Afrosoricida; family Chrysochloridae; genus Chrysochloris; species Chrysochloris asiatica. Next base: position 7,917,407 of record NW_006408588.1, on the reverse strand, counting down.
CTAGCACTTAGCCACTGGCACTACCTAGCATTTCCTCTCCTATCCTGATGTACTCATTCTAAATCTTATACAAAGGATTGTATTTTAAGATACTGTGTTGTTAAGGACTACAGGCGTCCTGGTGTAGTGCTGAGGGCTAATGTGCCAGACTGCAAAGCCATCTGAACTGCCAAGGTTGGCAGTTCAAGCTCATCAGCTGCTCCTTGGAAACCCTATACAGGGTTGCTATGGGTCAGAACCAACTCAACGGCACTTAATAACAACAACAACTGTTCCACAGCTATTCATAAGGTTTTCAGTGACTAACTATTCAGAAGTAGTCCCCTCTCCTTCTTCCTGGTATCTGAAACCTGTCCACTGTGCATGACCCTGCTGGTGTTTAAAATACCTATGGCATAGCTTCCAGAATCACAGCAACATGCAAACCACCATAGTACAACAAACTGACAGGCTATATTGTCAGATATAGTGCTGAAAGATGATTCCCTTGGGTTGGAAGACATTCAAAATATGAATGGGAAAAGCTGCCTCCTCAAAGCAGAGTGGACCGTGATGATGCGAATGTAGTAAAGCCTTCAGAACCTTCATTACTGATGGGGCACAATTCCAAATGAAGAGAAACAACTATAAACATCCATTAACATTCAGAGCATGGAATGTATGAAGTATGAATCTAGGAAAACTGGAAGCTGTCAAAAATGAAATGGAATGCATAAATATCAATATCCTTGTCATTACTGAGCTGAAATGGACTGATATTAGCCATTTTGAATCTGACAATCACATGGTTTACTATCCTAGGAAATACAGACAGAAGAAGAACTGTGTTGTATTCATCATCAAAAAGAACATATCAAGATCTGACTTGTACAACATGATGTCATAGGATAATACTGATCAAGATCTGACTTGTACAACATGATGTGATAGGATAATATTGATACCAGTTCATACTACTATCATTGAAATTATGCACCAACCACTAAAGCCAGTGTTGATGAAATTGTAGAATTTTACCAACTTCTTCAGTCTTAAATTGATAAAATATACAATAAAGATGTATTGATAATTACTGGCAACTGGAATGCAAAGGTTGGAAACAAAGAGAAAGGACCAGTAATTGGAAAATATGGCCTTGGTGACAGAAATGACACTGAAGATTGCATGACAGAATTTTACAAGACCAATGACTTCTTCATTGCAAGTACTTTTTTAAACAACAAAAGGATGTCTATACACATTGGCCTCACCACATTGAATACACAGAAATCAAATTGACTACATCTGTGGAAAGAGACAGAGAAATGTGAGAGGTTCAAGTCGGATTCAGACAAGGATGTGGAATGAGGAATATCATTGATGACGTCAGATGGATCTTGGCTGAAAGCATAAAATACAAGAAAGATGTTTGCCTGTGTTTTATTGACTAGGCAAAGGCTTTCGATTGTGTGGCTCATGCAAGCTATGGACAACATTGCAGAGAATGAACATTCCAGAACACTTAATTGTACTCATGAGGAAACTGTACATAGACCAAGAGGAAGCTGTTCCAACAGAATAAAGGAACACTGAATGGTTTAAAATCAGGTAAGTTGTATGCCAGGGATGTATTTGTTTCACCATACTTATTCAAACGGTATGCTAAGCAATAGCTGAGACGCTGGATTATATGAAGAAAAAAATGCCATCAAGATTGGAGGAAGACTCAGTAACAACCTGTAATAATGTAGATGATACAACCTTGTTTGTTGAAAGTGAGGAGGAATTCAAATACTTACTGATAAAAATTAATGATTACAGCCTTCGGTATGGGTTGCACCTCAATTTAAAGAAAACCAAAGTCCTCACCACTAAGCCAATAAAGAACATCCATATAAATGGGGAAAAGATTGAATTGTCAACGACTTCATTTCCCTTGGATCAGCCACTGACATTTACGGACACAGCAGTCAACAAATCAAACAACCTACTGTGTTAGGCAAATCTGTTACACAAGAGCTCTTTAAAGAGTCAAAGAGCAAAGATGTCAGTCTGAGGACTAAGGTTTGCCTGACACAAAGGAAGATATTTTCAATAACTTCATATGCATGTGAAAGTTGGACAGTGAATAAAGGAAACCATAGAAGAATTGATGCATTTGAGTTATGGTGTTGGAGAATATTAAAAGTACCATGGACTGCCAAAAAAACAAACATATCTGTATTGGAAGAAGTACAGCCAGAATGTTCCTTGGAAGCCAGGATGGCCAGACTTCGCCTCTCATACTTCAGACCATGTTGTCAGGAGGAACTAGTCCCTGGAGAAGGATATCATGTTGGGTAAAGTATAGGGTAGGAGAAAAAGAGAAAGACCCCCAACTAGATAGACTGGAACAGTGTCAGCAGCAGTGGGCTCAAATGTAGCAACAATTGTGAGATTGGCACAGGACCAGGCAGTGTTTCGTTATTTTGTGCATAGGGTCACTATGAGTCGGTACCGACTTGATGACACCTAATAACAACAAGTGATGCTGAGTCGCTTCCAACTCATAGCAACCCTGTGTAGGGTTTGCAAGGAGTGGCTGGTGATTTTGAACTGCTGATCTTGAGGTTAAAATTGTCCTTGTGGTCCAGTGCTTACTGTACAGCATCACACTAGGATGCTGTAAGATTATCAGTGACTTGGAAACTTCTTCTACTGTTACCAATAGAATAGAACAAGTAGCAACAATTTCAAAAGCCTCACAGTTTCGCTGTCTCTACTACTGCAAGGGTGCTTGATGCATATACATCTGTGCTACTTCAATGGAATGTCAACAGTTATGGATATGAATTTATTGACACTGCATGTGCATTATACCCTTTAGGAATCAACGTAAAATCTAGCTGCCCAACAACCTGCAGAATGTAATGACTGTCTAACTTGAATAATGTCTGCCCTATAGGTAGCGTAGTGGTTATGAATCGGGCTGTGAATCTTAAGGTCAGCGGTTTGAAACTACCAGCTGCTCCGCGGGAGAAAGATGAGATTTTCTACTCCCATAAAGATTTACACCCTCGGAAACCCTATACAGGGTCGCTATAGGTCGGAACCGACTCGATGGCACATAACAACAACAACATACATGTTAAGTGGCTTAAAGCCCATTTGAGCTTATCATTTTGCCAACGCTCTTCCTTATTGATTTTGGTAACACTGTTGTACCTTGCAGCTCTTTGTTCAGTAGCCTCAGTAATGGGTTGGGTTGGGGCACTTGTTTTTTCATTTATGCTCAATTTCTTTCTGACCTGAGGTTCTGCATAGTCTTCCTGGTTCTTGGGTCCCTAGGTTCGAATACTGAAACCTGTCCACTGCCTGAAGCAGAGCTGGCCTTGGTGGTAGTTGGTGGTTATATGCTGTGGAGTTGGTTCCAACTAATAGTGACTCTGTATGTGGCACTGTCAGCTAATGTGCTGGACTGCAACATCAGTTTGAACTACAAGGTCAGTGGTAAAAGCTCACCAGCTGCTCTTCGGATACCCTATACAGGGTCACTGTGGGTTGGAACCAACTAACAACAACAATATAGGGTTTCTGAGGCTGTAAATCTTTATGGGAGCATCAGCAGGAAAAATCCAAAACAAAAATGGCAATCAGATTGGCAACTACAAGAACAAGCAAGTTGTTCCCTGAGGAGCTATCAGAGCAAGCAGTCAAGACCCTTCAGGACAAACCCCTCTCCAAGATTGAAACTCAAAGAGAACACATAAGCAGGCATGTAAGCTTGCTGGCAACCATGTTGGTCTACTGGTGAGTGGAAGAGGGGGAAAGGCAGCAGTGAACAAATGGGCTGAGTTCAACAATGTTCCATAGACTCCCAATGACCTGGACATGAGAGAGAGAAGAGGAAGGGCTGGTTGGTCTGAAGTGTGCTGAGACCTGGGAACACCTGAGCCCATGGACAAGGACATAGCCACAGAGGGTTAGAGCTGAGAGTGAACCATCCAGCTAATATTAAGTGAGGGGAGACACACAAGATTGCATTATCAGTAACACAGAAAGATCTTCAGTCAGATGAGGCCAATATACTAATGACTAATTCTAAAATTAGTTTTGCAAAAATAAAACTCAAATAAACAAACAAACAAAAACTCCCCAAGTTGTGCAAACAGAGAAATTTGGAGGGTGAGGTACAGTATGAACAAGATATGAAAGAATCTGAGAGACATGGAATATAACCAACGTCCTGAAGGCATTGCCATTTGAGGGCAGCGGAGTGAAGAAACATCACCCAGCCTGCCCCTGCACTCCCTTCTCCTCCCTGCCTCCCAGGTAATGATGGAACATGACAAAGCTGAGGGAACTGCCGCAGCAGCAGCAACCGAAAGAGGTAAACGTAACACAGAAAAACCTAGGCTGTTCCAAGAACCATGGACCCCGTCCGCCTGGTTTTTAAGTTCTCTCCCCTGCCACTAACTAACGTCGTCTTTGGGCAAGTCCTCAAACCTCAGGACTCAGTGCCTCAGTCTCACGTACAAAACAAACATAATGCTAATATTTTTTCATCTGCTTGCTGTCGGAATTCAGTTAAATAATGTGGTTAGAGCAACGGGCATAATATCTGAGAGAGTAAGTATTTAGTAAATGTCTTTAATTAATACTGAGACACATGCCTCTGTACTCTTCCCTACTTGTACAAATGCCTAACCGAGTGTCTTGCCAGTGTTAGGTATTTAGTAACTATTACTTTTCCTCTCCATTAAGAGCAGAAGCCTGCCTGGACCTGTCACTTCACCCATGATTGCTAAAAGTATAATGATTCTCTCACTAAGAAATCTGTGGCTAACAATGAAAAAGTATAAATGCGCACTGTCATGTAGAAATGAAAATGTTTGGGTTAGTGGTAGAATTATGCTTCATTCTCTTGAAATTGTTTTTATTGGTGGTGAAACATGTTTGGAAAACAAAGGAATTGCTTTAAAAAAGAAAACTTAGCCAAACATTTGTGATGGTGTTTCTAAAAGCTCATGGAACAATTCCACTATCTTTTAACTCCATTTTTCATGAACTTTTGAAACCCTCTTGTATATCCACTTAACAGAAAAACAAAATACAAAAAACACACCACCAATCCTGTTCTTTTGCTCGATGGGAGACAGAATTATGATCCCCCAAAGATTCCTACATCCCCAGCTGTGACATGATTAAGTGAAAGCCTTTGTAATGGTGACATTATCCTGGAGTACCCAAGTGGATTCACTATAATCACAAGGGTCCTTAAAAATGGAAGAGAGCAGCAGAAAAATGTGATCAGTGGAAAATGTAACCACATAAGAGAGGCACAGAAAGATGTAGCACTGCTGGCTTTGACGATGGAGGAAGGGGTCATGAGCCAAAGAATCTGGGTGTTTCTAAAAGACAAGGAAACAGACTCTCCCCTAGAGCCTCCAGAAAAGAATGCAGCCCTACGGGTACACTTCAGTCTACTGAGACTCATGTTACTACTCTTAAAGAACTGTAATATCAAAATTTTGAATTGCTTAAAAGCCATAAGATTTGTTGTAATTTATTAGAACAGCAAATAGAAAACTAAGACAGTTTCAAAGATGATCCAATCAAGCTTGGTCTGCTTCAATGCACAATAAAATAAGTAAGGTCACCAGGGTGGAAACGAACAATTCCCCTGGTGTCACTCAGTTACCAGTCCAGCTTTTGGTTATTTACTCCTTCTTCGTTTAACTCTTATAAGCACTGAACTTCTAATTCAAAGGTCAGCAGTTCAAATCAAATCAGAAACAGGGTGGCTATCTGTCAGAGTCAACTCAACGGCATCCAACAACATACATATATGGAGTCCTTGTATGGGAATGTAGGATAAGCACTGGACTGCTCTGAACCACAAGGTCAGAGGTTCAAACTCACCAGGTGCTCCTTAGAAAACCCATACAGGGTCTCTATGAGTCAGAACGGACTCCATGGCACTTAAAAACAATAACAACAATAAAGATACATATATGAAGTCCTGGTGTGGTACCTCAATGCACTGAACAACAACAATAAATATATGGATGTTGCTGCTAAGTGCCCTGAAGTTGGTTCCAACTCATAGCTACTCTGCATAGAGTTTCTGAGGCTTTAAATCTTCACAGAAGCAGAAAGCACATTTTTCTCCCTCTGTGTAGCTGGTGGGACATTGTGGTTACCATGTTCCCAAGCTGCTCCTTGGAAACCCTATACAGGGTCGCTGTAGGTCAGACCCGACTCGACAGCACTAACAACAACAACATATATATATATATATGTTGTTTGTTGTTGTTGTTGTGGTTATGTGCCATGGAGTCGGTTCCGACTCACAGCAACCCTGTGCAGGGTTTCCAAGGCTGTAAACCTTTACGGAAGCAGAAAGCCTCATCTTTCTCCCACAGAACAGCTGGTAGTTTCGAACTGCTGACCTTACAGTTCACAGCCCAATTTGTAACAACTACGCTACCAGAGCTCCTTATGGCAAGGGTAATAGGTTGGAAATGGCCCAGAAGACATAATTTTTCCATGTTTACATTTCAAACTAGTTATAGAATAAAACCAGATTAAACTGTTCTCTCCTATGTGGCCAATGCTTCAGAGCTCTGGAAAAGGTAAAAGAGAATCCTGGCATGCTATAGATTGCCTGGGAAAACACTCCCTCACCTCCCAACCCCCTGAGCCAGAACCCATCTTAGGCTCCCCATCTGTCTCACCTGTTTCTTTCTGCGGTGGTGATGTGCTAGTCCAGGGTGTGTCGTCTTCAAATTGAACCCAGTTGCTGATGGCCGAGGCCAGGTCAGGAGTGGGCTGCTCAGGGCTCCCAGGAGGGGAGGCTGCTTGAGAGATGAGGCCTATCTTTTCTGCGGAGTCATCCTGCTCTGAAGGGGAAAGGTCCTGGGAGCCTCCATCCACAACCTGGTTCTCCCCGGAGGAACTCTCCGACTGGTCTGAGGAAGATGACAATCCTGGGAGGTGCTCCTCGGTACCCCCTGAAACAGATTATAGAAAGCACCATGGTGATGAAGAAGGCTGATTTATGGGAGGAAAAAGCCAAGGATAGAGAAAGGGTGACTGTGGGGCTCACCATTACAGTGGGTCAGAAGAGGAAAGAGCCTGCCAATCTCAGCTCTCTACTAAATGATCGCTTTCCTTATAATATATAAAAATATAACCTTAGCATATTCCTAAGTCTTTATCTAGGCAGTCTGAGGCTAAGATTATTATTCACCATGTAAACCACTGCCTTAGGGCCAAAAATGAAAATGCCTAGAAAGACTAAGCAAGAAATATAACCAAGGAGAGTAGAACTAGCGAAAGGCCATCGATAGTGGTGGACAATGTGACTGAGCAGGAGAGCTTCTATCTGGACTAAATTCAAATGTGAACTCCATACAATCCAAACTATAGGAGTCTACAAGCCAATAGATTGCACAATCTCAGCACTAATGACTAAATGTGAGATGCAAGCTCTTCCTGTAGCTTTGTATCTCTTTCCTGGTCTGGAAGACATAGAACCATGGTAGTGGTGGTGGTGGTGGTGTGCCGTAGAGGTGGTTCCGACTCAGAGCAACACTGGATAGGATTTCCAAAGCTGTAATAATTACTGGAGCAGAATACCTCACCCTTCTTCTAAGAAATGTCTAGTAGATTTGAAATGCTGACCTTGTGGTTAGCAGTTCAGCTCATAATCCACTACTCTATCAGGGGTCCTTAACCTTAAACAGCATTTATAAAAAATGTAAAATAAAAATGTAAGAACGATATCCTGATTGTGGTGGTGGTTACACATGTCTATTGTTGTTGTTGTTGTTGTCAGGTGTCATCAAGTCGATTCTGACTCATAATAACTCAACACTATACAAGTACTTCATGAGCACAATAAGGTGTTCTGGAATACTCATTCTTTACCGTGTTACCCAAAGTTTGTTATGATCCACCAAGTATAAAACCACTGCAGTCATTAAAACACAAATACACATATTTCTGGTATTCTCTGCTTTTAGACAAAATCCATATGACATCAGCAACAATATCCCTTGTTCTACATCCTCTTCTGAATCCAGCTTGATTTTCTGGAATTTCCTAGTCAATACACTGTTACAACCATTTTTTATTTATCTTTAGCAAAATTTTACTTGCATGTGATATTAATGATGTTGTTCAAGGATTTTCACATTCTGTTGGGTCACCTCGGTTTGGAATGTGCACAAATATAGATCTCTTACAATCACTTGGTCAGGTAGCTGTCTTCAAATTTCCAAGCACAGAGGAGTGAGCGTTTGCAGTGTTTTGTTTTGCAACTTGAACTTCTTCCTTAGGTACCATCAATTCTTGATCATATGCTACCTCACGAAATGGTTGAACATTAACCGTTTCTTTCTGGTAAACTGAGTATGTGTATTCCTTTCATCTCCTTTTGTACTTTCTGCATCATTCAATATTTTGTCCATGTTGTTGGTAAGTGCCGTCAAGTCAGTTCTGACTCATAGTGACCCTGTATAGGGTTTCCAAGGAGCAGCTGGGGGGCTTGAACTGCTGACCTTGTGGTTCACAGTTCAGTGCTGATCCACAGCGCCACACCAGAAGTCCATTTTGCTGATTGTTGTTGTTGTTATGTGCAGTGGAGTCGGTTCTGACTCATGGCGACCCGGTACAGGGTTTCCGAGGCTGTAAATCTTTATGGGAGCAGAAAGCCTCATCTTTCTTCCGTGGAACTGCTGGTAGTTTCGAACTGCTGTCCTTGCGGCTCGCAGCCCGATTCATAACCACTACGCTACCAGAGTTCCTTGTTGTTGTTGTTGTTGTTAAGTGCCGTCGAGTCGGTTCCGACCCATAGCGACCCTGTACAGGGTTTCCGAGGGTGTAAATCTTTATGGGAGTAGAAAGCCTCATCTTTCTCCCGCGGAGCGGCTGGTAGTTTCGAACCGCTGACCTTAAGGTTCGCAGCCCAATTCGTAACCACTACGCTACCAGAGCTCCTTACAAGCTTTCAATATTGCAAATCAAAGCTTGAATTATTTCTTCACTTTTCAGCTTGAAAAATGCTTACTGTGGTCTTCCCTTCTGGTTTTTTGACTCCTGGTCTTTGAACATTTCATTACAATGTTTGACTTTGTCTTACTGAGCTGTCCTTTGACATTTTCTGTTCAGGTTTTTTAACTTCCTCATTTTTTCCAGTCACATTAGCATGTCTCTGCTGGATGGCAATTTTCAGAGTCTCTTCTGACATCCATTTTGGTCTTTTCTTTCTTTCCTGTCTTTCTTAATGACCTTTTGCTTTCTTCCTATATGATGATCGTGATGTCATCCCACAACTCTTCTTGTCTTTACTCAGTAGTGTCTACTGCATCAAATCTGCTCTTGAGATGATCTTTAAATAAATTCAGGTGGGATATATTCAAGGTCATATTTTGGTTCTCATGGATTTTTTTCCATTTTCTTCAGCTTCAGCCTGAACTTGCATAAAAGCAATTGATGGTATGTTCCACAGGTGGTCTCTCTTTGTTTTGGCTGGATGATAATTAGCTTTTCCCACAGATGTAGTTAATTGGATATCTGCGTATTCCATCTGGTAAGATCTATGTGTATGGTTACTTTTTATGTTGTTTCAAAAAGCTATTTGCAATGAGTAAGTCACTGGTCTTGTAAAATTCTAATATGCAATCTCCAGCATCGTTTCTGTCAACCAGACCACATTTCCCAACTACTGATCTTTCCTCTTTGTTGCCAACCTTTGCATTCCAATCACCAGTAATTATCAAAATATCTTGATGGCATCTTTGATTAACTTCAGACTGAAGAAGTTGATAATATTCTTCAATTTCATTACCACTGGCCTTAGTGGCTGGTACATAAATTTGAATAACAGTAGTATTAACTGGTCTTCCTTGTAGGTGTATGGATATTATCCTATCATAGACAATATTATCCATACACCTACAAGGAAGACGAGTTAATGCTATAAGTCGGAACCGACTCCACGGCACATAACCAACCAACCATAGACAGTACTGCACTTCAGGACAGAGCTAGAAATGTCTATATATATGTTAAAAATTCATCAACGGTACACCAAAATATACCAAATTTACTCTCTGAAAATTTCTTTTAAAATCAAAGCCCTCCTTATCTCCTATTAGTAGCAAACATACTGATACATCTTCAAGCAATCAAAGCCTTTAGACTTAAAAGGGGAGCCAAATAGGTCATTTAAATTTTTCTAGTAGCCACATTAAAAAGGTAAAAAGAGGCAAAACTATTTTAAATAATACAAATTTTAAGAAAAATTATATTCACTTTAATAAAAAGAATTCTAAACTATAATTAATATCAAAATTATTGTGGAGACATTTAAGTTTTTTCTTCTTACAAATTCTTTGAGTTCAGTGTGTATTTTACACTTACGGTTCATTGCAATTTGGACTAGTCACATTTCAAGGACTCACTAGGAACCTGAGTACCTTGACCTTTATCCATGAGCACTAGTTCCCTACGCATCAGTATCTTCATCTTGATCATTAACGGTCCTAAGCACTTTACATACATTAATCATTTAATTGTCACAAACCTTTAGGAAGGTACTATGATTAACTGCTACTGTATAGATAAGAAAATTACCACTCAGTGAGGTTAAATAAATAATCTACCTAAGAGCACCTGGCTCATGTGTGATGGAGCCTGGATTAGAACCGGAAACACATGGAGGAAGCAGGATACCTGATGTTACACTGAGGGAATGGCAATTGAGAGGAAATGAAGTGTGAGTTGTCGAATGTAAAACTGATGATCTGCTCTGTAAAACTTCACTTAATTCACAATCTAACTCTAGAGCCTGGGCCTCTAAAGAACTAGGCTTTAGAAACTCTGAAAAAAACCAAATTGCTCTTGCTAAAAAGATCAGAGCACTTTATAAATATGAAACTTAGGTTCCTTAGGAGGAGCAATCCAACATAGCCAATGTTTCTAGGCCCTTGCTTGGGATCCTGAAGTTCCTAAGATACATTTTCCCAGCTTCTAAGTGGTAGAATTATGCATCTCAGGAAAGTGACAAACGGATACCTTTTAATTATATATAAAGTCCCCAAAACAAAGAATGACCAAATAGATGTCATAATAAGTGTGCTTTTCTGTCAATCTTTCCACTTTAGGAAATGGAAGCACTTCTTACCTTCAGAAGATACAGGATAGGGTGGCTCCTCATTGAAGGAGACCCACTCCGACTGGTGGGTAGCAATCACATGGTCCAAGGTCGTCATGCTAGGAAGGTGCTGGTCATCTTCACACTGCTAGCCTCAGGTGGACCCCAGAGTAATATCTGGGGGAAGAGGTGCAGTGAACTTGGCCTGGGTCTGTCACAGGTGTCTTGCAGAGGACAGCACTCAGCAAGTAGATAAATTAGCCCTCTTGTCTTTGGTTAATCAGCTAAGCAGAAACCTGTTTTAAAAACATCAAAATGTAAAAAGATAACTATACCCAATCCGCAAAAGTCTACGGCTTTCAATGCTGCTCGGAACCGGATCTGAGATGGTTTCTAAAACATTTTACTTCCCTCTGCTTCTGTCTTCCCCCAAGTTCTCATACTCAAATATCCGCCTTAAGAATCAAAATCTCTGGATCAGTTTCATATCTGACTTGTAAGTAACACACAAATTTTAGCAATAAAATTCCCTAATCTGCACAAATATTGATTTTTAGAAATACTTTTATTTATGATACAATGCTATGATTGTATAAAAGATATTAAAATTTGTACATATTTTCACTGTCTTTTGCCAGGTGGTGAAATAAAAGCATGTTCTTTGCCACTCAATCTGTTTAGTTTCTTGCCTTAGGCAGGTAGCTGTTTGCAGACCTGATTTTAATCTTTGGCAGAAACCCAACAAACTGCAGATGGTATCTCCAAGTATGGTTTACAAAATAAAAAAAAAACATACAAACAAAGTCACCTAACCCTCTGGGAACAAGGAGATATGGAATATCTGCTTTTGTGAAAATCTAAATGAAAGGATACACATTTTCAATCTAGGCCAATTCCAATTAGTATATAAAACCTAGGCTTTAGGAGCCCTGATACTATGGCCCTTGGTCACCCTTCAGGTCTGGAACTGAACTCATCCCCAAGCTCAATTTTCACCCAAGCAATAGATAGCAAACACTAATAAGGTATACACAAACACCGCAGAATGGTCAACCATTCGAGAGCAAAAGGGCAGCACCAACCTAAGACCAAAATTCAGAAGAGTGGAAAAACAAGAAGGTGTGGAGACAAGAAACACAGGGAGGAAGTAGGATAAGTGATGCTACATTAGGGAAGTATAATTGAGATGCAATGAGGTGTCTGATTTGTTGAATGTAAAACTGATGATCTGCTCTGCAAAACTTCACTCAATCCACAATAAAAAGTTTTGTTGATATTTAAAAATCGGTCACTGTAGGACAAACACTAGACTGCTAACTAAAAAATCAGTGGTTCAAATCCATCAGCCACTCCTCATAAATTCCACAAAATTGCTATGAATTGGAATCAACTCAACAGCACTTAACAACAAGCATTCATGCTATGTGTATACAGAAGGATACTTGATTTATAATTTGTTTACTGCCTTTTTACAACTTGAAAAAAAACCAATATAAGTTAATAAGATCTGAATGAATATGCTTCTACAAAAGAACTACTATCCACCTTGAACAGTATCCATTCTTATTAACTGGATGTTCACAGTACTCATTTTTGTTCCTAGAAAAACTGAACTCACAGCTTTCTGAATGGAACACCATAAAAAGAATCTGTTAAAGAAATTTTACTACAGGTTATTTATTATCTACAATAAATAATTTATACCTTGTTGTTAAGTGCCGTCGAGTTGGTTCCGACCCATAGTGACCCTGTACAGGGTTTCTGAGGGTGTAAATCTTTACAGGAGTAGAAAGCCTCATCTTTCTCCCGCGGAGCGGCTGGTAGTTTCGAACCGCTAACCTTAAGGTTCGCAGTCCGATTTGTAACCACTACGCTACCAGAGCTCCTTTAATTTATACCTAGAGTCCAACTATTTAAAATTTCCAAGGTGTGTGTGTGTGATTAAAATGATTGGTTTCATTGTAAGACACTTCCTAAAAAAACAATTAATGCTTACATGTCGAAACACATTTTCATACTATATATACTTCATTTGATTAAATAACTACTTCAGTTGCCTAGGGCAGGCATTGCTGTAATTCTTTTCCAGATCAGGAAATTAGGGCTGAGACAAGTCAAGTGACTTATCCCACACTTTTGGTATTTCCAGAACTTTGTTTTAATTTCATTTTTCCACGAACCTTTGGAAGGCCCCTCATACTTCCTCCAGGCTTCTAAATAGAAGAATCTATGTATCCCAGGAAAATGACAGACTTTTATTTATTTTTTTGGTAATAAGATAGCACCCCAAGAATGACTGAGCAGAAGCCATTGCAAGTAGACATGATAGTTGCTCCTACCTAAGATGGGGTTGACGTAACCTTGAAACCTAGGTCTTCTGGCGTCAAAGCACATTAAACTTTAAGTCCAAGCCACAAGAAGTACTAGAAAATATATATAGATTACCACCCAACTAAAACACTTTACAAACATAAATTACTTAATTTAGTGTCTTAGGAAACTCCCCCATGTGGCTGTCTGCCAGGATAGCCAAGCAGTATAGAGGATGGAGAGCCCAGCAATCTCTTCTCCAAGCCCCTCTCCTGAGAGTTTTCTTACTGCAAGACCAGATGTGCACAAACAGCCTGGAGAGTGCAGTGCCCACAACCCAGGTCTCACCAGAGCACAATGTAGAGCCCACAAACCCAAAGAGAGATTCCCACTGGCTTCTGTCCACCAAGCCTCTCTCAAGCCCTATACAATGGTAGTACCCCTCAGTGAAGGTCAAGGTAAGATCGTAAAACTGAAGAGTCAGATCCCTTCTCTCACCACAACGGCTGCACATAAAACAGACAAAGAAAGGAAAAGGCACAAAACAAGTCCATGTGCTGACACATGCAGCGTCCTAACTCAATGTGGGAAACAGCCTGCTGATCCCATGATGGTGATGAAATACCAAGTGAGTGGGGGAAGGGATAAGGGAAGGAAAGAAGCTAATAGGTGAGGGTAATAGATAAAGCACCTTGAAATTTGGGACCTAGAAGGTTTGAAAAACCAATAGTTCAGTTCCCTAATTTTATAAATGGGAAAATACAAACCCAAGAAAAGCAAGTGTAGCAATTAAAGATTGAGATTATGGGCCCAGGTTTAGACTATCTGGGTTGGGGCTCATTATTTAACCTCTTTTAGGCCTTTCTGAGCTGTATAGCAAGAATAATAACACAACTCACTTCCTACTTCTAAGGCTTAAGTGAGAGAATGCACAGCAAGTGCATAGTACTGGATATAGCAATCACAATGCTAAAACAATGGCAGGTGAACTTACAGACGACTTTCTGTGTGACAGGACAGATTCCTAACTTTTGATAAACGTCAGCTAGAGCCATCATTGCTGTTTTTAAATCCCTTGACCAAGGTAACTTAGATGATGTTTAGTGGAAGTCCTGAAATTAGAGTGAAGATTTCATGAAACCACTCATTCCTGTGATTTACAGACTAGTTTTACAGGTTTTCCTTTTTAGTGTCTTTAAAACCAATACTCCTAGATGCTAAGTGGAGTCCAGGTCAATTCTGCAACCTTCTATTTACAGGTACAGGAATATTTAGTCTGAGAAACCAAGACCATTACTCAGACAGTATGAATGAAATAAAGAATATCCCCCCAACTTCCCTGTCAAAAAAATTCAATCTTTACCTTGAGTTTGGTGCTCAAAGGCAGATCCAGACACAGCCTGGTTACAGAAAATAACAACCTCCAGAAAAAATGGGTGGAACAAATTTATTACAGGCAACCGCATATCATAGCTCTGTAAAACTGAGTATAGGTATTTGCCAAGAAAGAGGCCACATCCAATAAGTCATAAGACGCTAGATCCTAAGGAGTGCTACGCCAGCAGCTGAAATCCACAGACAAACCCAGTAATTGTGAGGCTACACTCATACTGGAATTGGTTTCTTGGTGAAAACCTCACCCCATTTTTAGAATGTGAATCATAAACAGATGTTTAGATCACCACAAATAAGTAGTGACTCAAAATTATCAACTGGACTGACCAAGAGATAGTTACAAATTCATTAAAGTCTCTGAATTACCTTTTCAGAGAAATAACTCCTTCTCAGCATCCCGCATACACCAAAACTTGGGAGTGGAGAATGTTGTTGTTGTTAGGTGCCGCTGAGTCAGTTTCAACCCATAGCGACCCTGTACAGGGATGCTGAGGAGCTGCTGGTGGGTTTGAATCACCAACCTTGCAGTTAATAATTCAGCTGGTTAATAACACAGGTTGACTAATAACAACAAAACTAGATTTGTCTATGTCAATCATTTAATACATGTTTATGAGCCTGGTATGTCTGAAAAAGCACCAGCACCCTTTGAGGTGGTGACCCTACAAGCAGCAGCTAATAACAAAGCAGTTGGGGAGAGGCCACATGAAACAAGAGCAAATGAAACAAGTCTAAGACTAACCAGCTGCTGAAGGCCACTGAAGGCCAGAAAAGCTAGGACTGTTTATCCAAAGGAAGACTTGCCAGGGCAAGAACCATAAAGGTTCTTTATCAGGCACATTTCTTGGATTTGATGGATGTCCTTGGGATTTGAAGGATTGGCTTCTGGATCACTGGAGTGGAAGTGTGCGGAAGAGCATATGTGAAGATTAAGAAGCAGGCTTTCACGAGGGTTGTTTCTGGTCAGTGAAAAGGCCACTCCATGGAAGAAATGTCTATTGGGAAAATGTAGTGAGGAGGATATAGGAACTTTAAAATTTTAAGAAAAGTTCAGTGTGAAATGGGTAACGACTGACTGAAGGTTTAAATGTAGAGAGTGATCCAAGAAATCAGGTGTTGAAGAGAGATAAGGGCTCCTCAAACTTTGCCAAGCAGAAACTTGTGAAACAAATTATCAAGCACAAAAGTACCACAAGGCATTCAGCAAAGTCAGGGTCTGGCATCGGGAGCAAGTACTGGGTTAATCTGTGCCAGGTCAATCCTATATCCTGAGGGTACAAGGAGTGGTTGAAAGAGCTTACAGTCAACTGTGGGATGGTATGACAGAGACATAAAACAACAATCTGTGATCTCTTCCTATTCTGACCAACTAGCCACATAAAATAGTACCTTGTACTCTTGCTATTCTGACCACATATCCGCTTGTTGTTGCTATTGTAGTTGTTGTGTGCTGTACAGTCGTTTCCAACTCATAGCAACCCTGTACAGGGTTTTCGAGGAGTGCCTGGTGAGTTGAATCACTGGCCTTGCAATTCAAATAGACCTTGATGTTGAGTGCTTATCGTATGGTGGTGCCACAATAGGACTCCATATCCACCACCAGCATCCAAAATATCAGAGTTATTAGGTAAAGGCATTGGGAAACCACTGAAGGCTTGAGCAGTGGGGGTAGTGTTGAGCTACACCTTAAATTGGAAGAAGTCTCTCAGCAATACAAGTGGAAGAGGAAAGGCATTCTAGGTATGGGGAGCAGGAATGACATGTCTAGTAGACAGTGAACTAACTACGTTCTGTTTCTGTGAAGAGGATAACAAATAGTGCTGAGTGCACAGGGCCGGAGTTGTGACAACTCTAAGCTTGAAACCTGCCTCTCTATTCCCACTGTAAAGGCCACAGTTCAACCCTCAAGGTCTCGGACCCAGATCATTAATACTCTTGCCTGTCTCCCTGTCTTCAGCATCACCACCCCCCACCACCCCCAATCTATTACCTAACTGTTGCCAGAGTGGTCACCTTCTTTTTCTATTTCTTGTTGTCATATGCATTCAATCACACAGCTTCGTTGAAAATCTCTGCAACCACTACTTGAGTTATAAGGCTACTGGCTGAAGCTACCCAGTAAGCTGTTGGGGGTTTATGCAGAAACATCTTAAACTAGATATTGGTGACTATTTCAAATCCCAATTCTAGCCTCAGCTTTTTTTCTGACCACAGAAAAGCATATAAAGGTCAAAAGGAAAAAAGAAAGAGTGGGAAGAAAAAGACTGCATGGATTTTATGTATTTAGATTTCTCTAAAAAATTACTATTAAAACAATCAAAGAATTTATGAGCATTTATTATGTACTCAGAATTATTGTTGTTGTTAGATGCTGTCATGTTGCTCGGACCCATACCGACCCTATGCACAACACTGCCTGGTCCTACACCATCCTCACTACTGCCACGCTTGAGTCCATTGTTGCTGCCACTGTGTCAATCTACCACATTGGGGTCTTCCTCTTTTTTGCTGTCCTTCCACTTTTCAAGTATGATGCACTTCTCCAGGGACTTGTCTCTCCTGATAATATGTCTAAATATGAGAGATGAACTCTGGCCATCTTGGCTTCTAAAGAGCATTCTGGTTGTACATTTTCCAATATAGATTCATTTGTTCTTCTGGCAGTCTGTGATACCTTTAATATTTTTCTCCAACACCATAACTCAAATTCTTCTACTGTCTTCCTTATTCACTGCCCAGCTTTCACATGCATATGAGGCTACTGAAAATACCATGGCTTGGTTCAGACACAACTTAGTCCTCAAACTGATATCTTTGCTCTTGAATACTTCAAAGAGATCTTGTGCAGCAGATTGGCCTAACGCAATCATTGCTTGGTTTCTTGACTCCTGCTTCCATGAGTGCTGACGGTGGATCCAAGAAAAATGACATCCTTGACAATTCAATCTTCTCCCCATCTATCATGATATTATTTATCGGTCCACTTGTGAAGATCTTTGTTTTCTTTACATTGACATGCAACCCATACTATAGACTGTGGTCTTTGATCTTCATCAGTAAGTATTTTAAGTCCTCTTCACTTTCAGTAAGAAAGGCTGTATCATCTGCAGGCTGTTAATGTGTCTTCCTCCAATACTGATGCCACATTCTTCTTCATATAATCCAGCTTCTCGGATTAGTTGCTCAGAATTAGACACAGTAAAATGGTATAAAGTAACATCAAGCATGGTTTTATACTTTGAGAACGCTATCACAGTGGACCACTGAAATCACAAACATCTAATCGGTAACTTAAAATAACCATGATACTTTAGCTTAAGTTCTTAGAATAAACAGAAGCCTGACCGGTCCTACTGTCCATAAAGCAAAGATCTACAAGACCGGATTTGCAGATGTAGGTCTTGAAACACTGCTTCACTCGGATTCCGCCACAGTCTTTTCCATTAGGAGAAAGCAGAGCTCATAATAACAGAATCTGAAGAGACTGCAGTAAAGAACGAACACACACACACACATTTTTTTTCTTTTTTAATTAACAGTTGCTTTGATGTTCCTGTAAAACAAAAGCTAATTAAGTGACTCTGGTTGGTTGATTTCTTATCTTATGACTCTTTTTTTCCCTTTCATTCTTTCTTTTAAATACTTGTCTTTAAGATACAAAAGGAAGGTGACTAACCAATCCTCTACCAATTTTCATTGACAATGAAGGAACTGAAAGACTACCTCTAGCTCAAATCCAACTTAAAAGAGAAAGAACTCCAAAAGGAATATGTGTCATATTTCAGCTGTAGTTGTTAAGTGCTGTGGAATCGGTTCCGACCCATAGTGACCCTGTTTCCAAGGAGCGTTTCCAAGGAGCGGCTGGTGAGCTCAAACCATCGACCTGGCAGTTAAAACCAACTTTGCAGTCCAGCACACTAACCCACAGCGCCACCCCAGGATTCTATTTCAACTATAGCAGCATATATCCAGGCTTTTACATACATTAACCCCCTCTTTTTCTCTTTCGATCACATACACATTATAATCCCTTAACCCTAAATGTCTATCTTTACTCCTTTTAAATGCATATTATTTGTATTTGTGAGTGTGAACATATACATATTTATTAACACAAATATATGAAGGAGCTACAAAAAGCTGTGGTAAAAATGGAATGGCAAGATAATGGAATTTTTCCACAAATATTTTAAAGCCCCCTTAAATAGATACAAACACACAAATACACAAACACACACAGTGTGGCACTGTAGGTTAATGCACCAGACCGCAAAACCATTTGAACTGCAAAGTCAACAGTTCAAGCTCATCAGCTGCTCCTTGGAAACCCTACACAGGGTCACTATGGATCAGAACCGACTCAGTGGCACTTCACAGCAACAACAACATATACATTTGTTCTCATGTCCACTTCAAATCAAGCTAACCCCAATGTGTCTCGCAGTAGAGCTGTATTCCATATTGTTTTAATGACTGATTTTTCAAAAGTAGATTGTTTAGGCCTTTCTTCCTAGGTGGCTCTGGGTAGAATCAAACTTCCAAGTTTTCAGTTAGCAGCTGAGCACGTTAACTATTCATACCACACAGAGACAACTACAAACAAGCATAAATAAAAACCAATTGTCAATTCTAACCCACGGTGACCCCATGTATTTCTGGGTAGAAATGCCCCAAAGGGCATTCCTGGCTGTGACCTTTTGGACATAGATTGGCTTTGTTGTTGTTAAGTGCATGAAGTGGAGTTAGTTTCAACTCATGTTGTTGTTGTTGTTAAGTGCCGTCGAGTTGGTTCCGACTCATAGCGACCCTGTACAGGGTTTCCGAGGCTATAAATCTTTACGGGAGCAGAAAGCCTCGTCTTTCTCCCGCGGAACAGCTGGTAGTTTCGAACTGTTGGCCTTAAGGTTCGCAGCCCGATTCGTAACCACTATGCTACCAGAGCTCCTAGTTTCAACTCATAGCAACCCTTTATAGGGTTTCCAAGGAGTGACTGATGAATTTGAACCACTGACCTTGAACTCAAACCTATCTTGTGGTCCAGAGCCTAATAGCACAACTGTTGTTGTTAAGTGCCGTTGAGTCAGTTCCAACCCACAATCACCCTGTATAGGGTTTCTGAGGAGCGACTGGTGAGCTTGAACCACCCACCTTGGGGTTCAAACCAACTTTGCAGTCTAACACATTAATCCACAGCGGCAAATTTCTCTTCAAAATAACTAATCCTGGTTGTTGTGCAATCCACCAACTCTATGACCCCACATTCAGAGTCAAGGATCTAAGTCACACATGGCTTGAAAAACAGGTTATGCATTGCCTCAGTTCTTTGCTGCATTCCTGAGGCAATGACCCTGAATGGCATCCCCAGGCACCTGAACAATGTATCACATTTGGTGAATGGCCCAGTAGGAGGTAAAGCTTTCAAGTTTGCAGAACACTTTCTAGTACCTTGAACTCTTAGAAGGTCCTAGCTTATTTCATCTTGTTCAGTTCAAATCAACTTACCTCAGTTTCATATTTTTTTGAACAAGGGTACTAATATTTTGCCACTGACTCAGTACTAACAATCATTCATCTCTGCATTTCTTACTACAGAAAAATATTCCAAACTTTATCCATTACTGGTGGGACTGTAATATAGTAATGACTAATATGCCAATTCGTTTGGTGAGTCCTCAAAAAAATTGAAGACAGAATTGGTATATGACATAGGAACTTCACTTCTAGGTATACAGCCAAAAGAAAGTAGGACCTCAAGTGGATACTTGCACACCAATGTTTACTTTAGCATTATTCACAATAGTCAAAGGTAGAAACAACCCAAGTATCCACCAACACATGACTGGTTACACAAAAAGTGGTATATACAGCCAACTGCTAGGCCTTAAACAGTTTCCTTTTCCTCTCCCCTCTCCACTTCCTTTTCCTCACTCTATTACAACTATTCCTTGACTTATGCATTCTACCAATCAACACTGACTGGTTGAGTCTACAACACATCAAGCCCTGGCCTATGTTAGATGTTGGGGATAGCAAAATAATAATACAGATTCCTAAATGGCCCAATTGCCAAGGTCCTTGTACTCATGAAGGACTTCAAATATTATTAATAATAAACACATACACTTAGTCACATGAAAGGAGATATGCTTTCTATAACCTTAAATTCATGTGTTATTAATACAATGAATATCTTTTATAATTCCTGCAGTTAACCTTGTGTTCAGTGGATCTTATGTGTAGCAAAATTATATTACATCATGGGTCTCTATGTGTGTGGATTTATGTTGAAAGATTTTATTGGTTACATGCAAATATATTTTTTAAAAATTTTTTTTTTTTTCTAATCCTGTCTTGGCACTTCAATTTTTCAATACATTGAGAACCTCAAAAAAGCAGAAGAAACCTGTTTGTATCTACCACCTCAGAGAAGCCCTGAATTCGAATATCAGAGAAACGCACAAGTTACTATGGAAAATAACCCAAGGTCACAGAGGAGGAGTTATGGAGCCAAGGGGGGCTTTTTAGAAGAGACTACAACTAACTTGGATCTCATGATAAGGCATAGCATACTGATTTAGGTTTAGAGCACACATTTTGGAATCAGTAAGCTGATCCCCTTACTGCCACCACCATGAGAAAGTCTCTTAAATTCTTTAAGTCTAAATTTCATCTAACATCATCTATTTCAGAAATTCCTATAAGGATGAAAAAGATGCTGCAAATAAAACTTCTCACACAAGAATAATAAATGCTCAATAGCTGTTATCTCTATTAACATTATTATGGACCCCACTGGAGTAATGGATTATACATTGGACTGTTACCTACAAAGTCAGGTGTTCAAATCCCCCAGCTGCTCCATAGGAGGAAAAGGAGCCTTCCTACTCCAGTAAAGACTGACAGCCTAGGAAACCCTGCATCAGAATTGACTCGATGGCACTGGGTTTGGTTTTGGGTTAATTAGAGTGAATATTTCTACTAATAAACAATGAGTAGGAGTTAGCCTGGTAAAGAAAGAAGACAAGAAATTGCTGATTCAGTTCCTATGGTACTGATACTCAGGAAGTGCAAGTGGAAGAATGGGAGAAACCTTAGAAATTTGGGGGAATTGAGAGACCAAAGAAGTCATGGTATGAACTTTAGCCTCAGCAGGAAACAGCCTGACCCACTCAACACAAGACAATGCTTGGTCTGAAAGCCTGGGTAAGAGAAGGTGCCGGTGACAGGGCCACCACACTGTACAACTTGTAGGCCCCATTCACAGAGTCACCTACGTGAGTCAGCTGAAGCAGCAACCTGACAGAAGTGTTCCAAGGGACCTGAAAATCACCACTACAAACATCAGCCAAGGTGTCCTACTCTTGATGTGTTCAAGTCACCTTGCATACTTAGTACAGAAGGGGCAGCAGTATGATCAAGGCTGTCACAACCGCTTTGTGGTTGTTGTTGTTAAGTGCCATGAAGTCAGTTCCGATCTATAGCGACCCTGTATAGGGTTTCCGATGCAATAAATCTTTACGGGAGCAGAAAGCCTCATCTTTCTCCTGTGGACTGCTGACCTTGAGGTTAGCAGCCTGACTCGTAACCACTACGCCAGCAGAGCTCCTTTCACAACCGCTTTGGGACGAATCAGAATCATGTCTAAAGGAGTTCTGTTGTGTCACAGGAGTCTGGGATTATCCTACAAATCCTTCCTACTACCAAGAATAAGAAGGATTAAAGGCAAAGAGAGTGACAGGTCACAAATTGAAAGCTTATTTCGTGGCTCTACAATGTCTAGAAAAACACCCAGTTTCACTCTCTTAGGTAGATGACTTAAGTCATTGGAGTACTGGCCTGGCACTACAGCATAAGTACTGGACTCCTAACTGCAAGGTCAGAGGTTCAAACCCACTAGCCTCTCCTCAGAAACCTTCTACAAGATCTCGATGAGTTGGAACTGACTTGACAGCACTTAACAGCATCATAAGATGTAGATGCCAGAGAGAGAAACTATTTCCCCTTCCTTCCTTTTACTATCGAGATGGAACTTTCCTCTGGGGTCTAACTACCAATTCCAAATCTTTCCTGCCACTCAAGTCTTGGGTGTCAGTCCCTCGCAGAAGCCTTCACCATCGTAACATTCATACAGTCTCTCTGTTGCTCAAGTCCTGGAGGCACCGGTCACATAGACTGCAATGTGAACACAGCCCTCTGGAACCAGCAGCTCTCTTCAACAGTACAGACCACTATGTGCATTCTAGGAGAAGCAGGGTAATGTCAAATGTTCCTGAGAAAACTCTGACTGTTTGGGAAGGAAGATGAAAGGTAGGAAAAATGCCTATAGCTATGGAAATCCTTGGGCATATCCTTGATTCAAGGACGACTATAAAAAACAACAGTGATGGGAAATAACCAACTAACCTTGGATGATTAGAAGAATGGTACCACAATTAGTAGCAGAATTGAGGGCAGTGAAGTTCTCAGGAAACAACCTTAGGAAATTAGGAGTGGCATGCTAAGGTGTAGAGTTAACTGTGGGTGGAAGTGGAGAATGAGTTTTGTTAGGGATATGATAAAGTTCAAGGATTGTGAAACAAAAAGTAGATGCAGAAAATGCAGATTTGGGGCCCAGAGAAAAATAGATGTAAAAAAGTTAGATTTTGGAGTCATCCAGGAAAAGATGATGTATAAATATAAATCAATAACCAGTTGCTATTAAGTCAATTCCAACTCATGGCGACCCAAGTATGTCAGAGTAGAACTTTGATCCATAGAGCATTCATTTGCTGACTTTTCAGAAGTAGATGACCAGACCTTTCTTCCAAGGTGGACTTACACCTGTAATTTTTCAGTTAGCAGTTGAGCACATGAATCATCTGTACCACCCAAGGACTACACGTTACCAAATAGAGGAAGTAAAAAGATAGACCCCCCAAAAAAATGGATGGTCTTACACATTTAGGAGAAAGAGGCTTGGGGAGGTACAAAGAAGGAACCTAAAGTGTCAGAAGGAGCCCTGGTGGTACAAGGGCTAAGCACTGGGTTTCTAACCAGTAGGTTGGTTGTTTAAACCTACTTAGCCAGAGAAATAACTGGCAATCTGCTTGGTAAAGATTTCAGCCAAGAAAACCCCATGGGGCAGTTATACTGTGTCACAGAGGGTAACTTTAAGTTGGAAATCAAGTCAATGGCATTCAACAAAGCAAGAGGAGAGCAGTCAGGTAGGGAAATAGAGAAAAACCAGAGGCCTCCAATGTCAAACAAGGCAAGTAAGAATTTTCAGTAAGAAGGGAGGTTTCCCTAGCATCAAAGATGACCAAGAGAGATGAAGCTCAGACTAGTGCCTCTTGAGAAAGTTCACTAGTGTACTAGCTCCTTAGAGGACCACGTCCTTTGCTGCAGTATCCCACTACTTACCACAGGCTACACAAAAGGAAAGCAACAAGGATTTGGAGAGTAAAGTAGAGCAGTGGGAGGTCCAACTGCCAGGAGTTAATAAGAAACCCCGATAAATTTAAAATTTAATGACTTTCAATGTAGTGTGGCACTGCAGGATAAGCAATGGGTTGCTAACTGCAAAGTCAGTGGTTCAAAACCAAAGTCACTCCTCAGAAACCCTCACAAGGTTGTTGAGTCAAAACGGACTCAACAGCACTTAATAGCAAATGTAACTCTGCAGAAGAGGTGAAAAATTACCAGCATATCCATCATTAATCCTGGATACATGGTTCTATGCAGAACACACTTTTCTATTTACCTGGCAAAAACTGAAACTCATTTCATGTGAATGGGAAGAGGCTGTGTCCTAGAATCTGCCCTGCCACCGATTCTCTGAATGACCACAGCATACTGGCAAACTTTCTACTTTCTTTTTTCATACTTAGAATTTGGGATTGATAAAAACATATTTGCAAAACTCTTGAAAATACTGGGATGGTGGGGAATAAGAGTTAACTAGGAGGGACCAATCACTGGAGAAGGACATCATGCTCGGTAAAGTGGAGGGTCAGCAAAAAAGAGACTTTTCCTGGGTGATTCCCAATGATATAGAGTGACAAAGTGGCAGTGACAATGGGCTCAAACCCAATGAGAATGGTGCAGGACCAGAAAGTGTGTCATTCAGTTATACATAGGATCCCTATGAATCAGAACCAACTGGACACCTAATAACAACGAGGCTCAAGGAGGCCTGATGGTGCAGCGGCTTAAGCATTAGGCTAAGGCTGGTGATTTAAATTCACAAGCTGTTCCATGGAAGAAAGATGAGGTAACTTGCTTCCATAAAGATTTACAGCCTCAAAAACCCTATGGTGTAGTTCGAATCTGTCTTATGAAGTTCCTATGAGACAGAATCAATTGCATGGCAATCAAACCCTATGGGTTTCTTACTAGTTCCACAAAAGAGGTGAGAAAATAAAACTCACATCAGGAAAATACTGTTGTTGTTGTTGTTGTTAGGTGCAAAACAATGGGCCCCATCCCATAGCGACCCTATGTATGACAGAAAGAAAAATTGCCCCATCCTGCTCCATCCTCACAATCATTGTTGTGTTTGAGCCCATTGTTGCTGTCACTGTGTGAATCCATCTCACTGGGTATCTTTTTTTTCATTGGCCCTATACTTTACCAAACATGATGTCCTCCAGGAACTGTTTCCTCCTGATAACATGTCCAAAGACCGAGAGACAAAGTCCTGCCATCCTCGCTTCAAAGGGGCATTCTTGCTGTATGTTTCCAAGATATATTTGTTTGCTTTTCTAGCAGCCCACAGTACTTTGAATAGTCTTCTCATCATCACCATGATTTAAATGCATCAATTCTTCTACAGTCCACCTTATTCATTGTACAACTTTCACATGCATATGAGGCTATTAAGCTTGGATCAGACAGTTGTCCTCAAAGTGACATTTGCTCTTGAACACTTTAAAGAGGTCTTTTGCAGCAGATCTGCTCAGTGCAATACATCATTTGATTTCTTGACTATGTTCTTAAGAATTTTTTAAAATTATGTCTTCCTACCTATTTTAAGGAGCTCTGGTAGCATAGTGGTTACGAGTCAGGCTGCCAACCTCAAGGTCAGCAGTTCGAAATTACCAGCAGTTCTGTGGGAGAAAGATGGGTCATTCTGCTCCCGTAAAGATTTATAGCCTCGGAAACCCTGTGCAGGATCACTATGAATCGGAACCGGCTCCACGCCACTTAACAAAAGCAACAACCTCTTTTGAGCTCTGGTAGCGTAGTGGTTATGAATCAGGCTGTGAACCTCAAGGTCAGCGGTTCGAAACTACCAGCTGTTCCGTGGGAGAAAGATGAGGCTTTCTGTTCCCGTAAAGATTTACAGCCTCAGAAACCCTGTACAGGGTCGCTATGAGTCGGAACCGACTCCACGCACATAACCACCACCACCACCACCTGTTTTGGCAAAATTAAAATTTGACTTAAAATTTTCATTCCCTACAAAAAAATTTATAGACTAAGAAAATATCTCCTGAAAGTTCAATAAAATTGTGTATTTTTTTGACTGAGCCTAAAACTCTTATACCTGCCAAATTATATTTCAAAATAAAAATAGTAAAAGCTACAGGTAACATTTTGGACTCTTTACTCGGTAAGGTACTATGTTGAGTGCTGAACATGTGTTAACTCATCTACTCTTTACAATAGTTTCATGGATTCCAGAGGAGGAAACTGAGTCTTTAACAAGGTCAAACAAGAAATAAATAAATGGTGGAGCTTGAGTTTAAACCTAGTACATATTAACAGATCTTCATAAGGATCAATCCTCAGGTCTAATATGGACTAAACATACTAATGATCATGCAGCTGGCATGGGACTGGTACCATTTCATTCTGTTATACATAAGGTCATCATGAATTGGTGCTGATTTGAAAGCAACTAACAACAACAATATAATACTCCATTGGATTAAAATTATTTGTGTGTGCATATGTATCTATTGTACGTGTGTTTCATTTTTTAAATAGAAAATCCTATACTGGATAGACAGCCTGCATAGGAAGCAGTAAACAGATTCCACATGATGGATCTTTTTCTACTAATGAGCTTATCTGCCCAGCTTCCCTACATCAAAGCGGCAGTACCACACAGCTAAGGAAGAAAACAGTAGAGGACCTGCTTGTTAAAGCCTAAACTCAGATAAACCCTGCCAGATCTACACACTAGACATGGCTGGGGCTCAAATGTTTCTCCCCTCTTCTCTCTCTACTGACCCATGTTCTTCTAGCGAAATGGTGGCAGGTTTGAAAGACAGAATTCCTTAGAAACTAGAACCTGTGGCCAAGCATTTATGCTGGTGATTTATAGCAATCCCAGGAAAGCTAAAGACAGGGAAGAAGAGAAGTGGGGCACAAAGAAGGAAAGCAAATGTAAGATGGAGTTGGGCTGAGCTGGCCATGATTCACATGAAACACAGCATTCTGGTTCATCATACAAGACATCTCCAGAGAGGCCATAAGACACGAATGAGTTCAAAAGAGCATCCACTGGAGGGGTAATACCAGAAGAGGAAATGTGCCTACCACCTCCCTACCATTTTTTATTCCTGACTTTACAAAGATCACTCCATGGGGACCCATGTTCCCCACACTTGTGGAGTACGTCATCTGGCCCCTTCAGAAGCTGATGGAAAGCCAGCTCTCACAGATTCAGTGCTGTCACTTAGCTAAGCCTAGAAGTGGTAAGGAACTGCAGCAATAGCCTCGGATGGCAGACTCGAGTTGTCACTGCGGCAGCCCAGTGATAGATGGGCTAAGAGGATCTGAGGTGGTGCCTAAGAGGAAATGTAAGCTTGGACATGAATCAAGACTGGTATACAATCCCACATAAACTGGAAATTGAAGAGATGAATTTATAGGTCTTTTTGGATTAAAATTTTCCTGTTCATTGAGTTTCTGCATGTTATTAGAAATCTGACTATCACAGAACACCACCCATTCTTTTATTGATTTCTTTATTTATTCAATAAGCATTTATTCATCATCTCCTTTTGCTAGGCATATGTGAGATTATAGTGATACAAGATGCTACAGCCTCTGTCCTGGAAAGAGAGACAGAAAGCTAAACAGTCACAACACAGTATGATCAGTACTACCCTGGAGAACTTATCAATGCTATGAGCACACACAGAGGTGTGGCACCCAGACACTAGATGAAGAACGGCTGAGGGTTCAGAGAAAGGGCAGTCCAGGCTGGCAGTATGGCATCTATAAGAATGAGAAGGACATTTCAATATGGTAGATAAAAGGGTGCCATTTCATTTGTCAATGTTTAACAATCACGTTGTTGTTAATGTTAAGCACCATCAAGTCAGTCTGGACTCACAGCAACCCTGTATAGAGTGGCTGATTGAACCACTAACCTTTCAGTTAGTAGTCCAGTGCTTATTCTGCACCACACCAGGACTCCATCATGACGACAGTCATGGTAGCACATGCAAAAGCACTGATGGTTACCAAAAACTTTGTGCAACAAATATATCTGATTTTCACAGTCATCCTCAGTGTAACTGAAGCAATGAGCCAGAAGAAGAATAACTGTGAAGAGGAGACGGAGAAGATTAGCAGGCAAGTCAGTAGGGACTTGTAGGCTATGCCAAGAAGGTTGAGTTTTCTCACAGAGGTGCTAGAGCTCAATTAAACCATTTAAGTAGAGAATGAACATGATTCAATATATATTTTAGAAATATCATTATGGAGCAGTAAGAAAGATGGACTGCTGTTTTACTTTGCTTTTGTCTTTGAATTTTGTTCTATTATTTCCAAAGACCAAAAAAATAAAAAAGACTACACTTATTTGACTGTAAAAGAAATAAACTCCTTAAGATTATTTCCCTGAGACAACTTTCTAACTTGAAAATGAAGACACTTCCAAAGCCCACCATTCAGCCAAATAATAAACCGATTATAAAACAAACAACACCATGAAGACTGTGCTCTTTACAACAGTCCACTATGTAAACCTTCTGATAAGGCACAATAAAATGTTGTTGTTTTTTAAAGAAAAAGAAAGAAGGTCTGAAGGGTGGGAAAAAACAGCTAATAATTACAGTAATCAGCCACTATAAGATGAAGGATAGAGTATAAGGATGTTTTTATGAGCCATTAAGATAGAAAATCAACAAAATACAAGAATAAAGTCTCCTTGGGGCTCATATAAATTCAGCAATTAAATGAAAAAAGACGCTCAGAAAAGTAAATAGACCTTTGTGGCACTCAGCAACTTTGGGAGGCAGAATGGTTAAAGGGGGTAAGGATATGATGAGTTAAGACGAGTGAGTTTAAAGGGTCTAAGAGACAACCACAATGAGAAGGCTGCAGGACCTGTTAAATAAGCCTAGAGCTCAGAAGATGAAAGATGAAAGCTAATAATACTGACTGAGAAGCCACTGAAAGCTATGGATTTCTTAAATCACCCAGAGAGAATGTAGAGTATGAGGAGAAACAACAACCAAGTCTGGGACCCTGGGGAAGGTCAAGCATAGAAGCAACAGCCACCTGGTGGTGGTGTTGTTAGGTGCCATCAAGTCGGTACCGACTCATAGCGACCCTATGTACAACAGAATGAAACACTGCCCAGTTCTGGGTCAACCTCACAATTGTTGCCACTCTTGAGCCCACTGTTGCTGCCACTTTGCCAATCCATCTCACTGTGAGTCTTATTCTCTGACCTTCCTTGGTAGTTCATCAAAAGCATCTTCTCTTGTTACCATAATGAACGTCTAAATCAAATTCTCCCATTACAAAGGAAAATCAACCTGATTCTCTTTAGCACTCAGGAGACCTGATAAAAGAGGTATCTGCATTCACTCCAACTCATGAACTATTCAGTACAGAGAGACAGGCTCAATACCAGTGGAGAGAGAGGAAACCAGGAGGGATCAAAGCAGAACTGTAGGGACTGTGGATTCTACTAGCAGAAGTGAAATTTTCTTCCCTTTTTTCACAGCATGGACTTCTGTGGGTGTGCCTAGTTTCATAATGACACTTCTACATCCACATGTCATCCATCAGGAATAAATCTCTAGTTAGGGCCACAGCATAACTCAAGCATGAAGACCTCGCCCTAGAACTGGCTCTTAAACTTTTAAAAATTACAGATCTCTGGATCACTTTGGGTTATAAATTAAGTTACACACCCTCAACTCCAGAAAAAAATATGTACTCATAGATGCAGCATTAGTTATAATTTTAGGAGCTTCACATACACCCTTCCCAAAGTCCAACTTGAATGAATGCCCTTGAAATTTCTGAGCTCCCTGCTAAAAGTTGTACTTCAAAATAATTTCTCTCTAGTTGCTTTCAGGCCTTTGAAAACAAAACAAAGTCATTCCAGAAGCACATACAGAAGGAAGCTAGACACTGTGGCTTCTACTGGCCCTGAACTGATAATTCCTTATTTCCGTTTTCAGTGATGCAAAGGATATCTCCTTCCTTTTTCTAAAAATCCCTCCTCCCCGCCCGCTTCCCTCAACAAAGCAGACTTACAGACTTAAAAACAAAACAACCCGGCCAAATACTAAAACTCAGGCTGCCACAGTTGGCCTCACTGGTTGGAGCTGCAGCCAGAAAGCTGGGCTGGGCGCAGACTGTCTACTGAGGTCCCTCATAGGCAAGAAACATCCCAAGTTCATGTCTGCTGGCTGAAGGCAGGAGCATGGGTTTCTCTGATGCCCAGAGACAGCTGTCAGAAACCAAGACATACTTTGTGAGCTGACACCCAGCCACTGTCATGGAGTCAATGCAAATGAGAGCTGGCTTTGCTTGGTAGAGCAGAGTCTTAGGTTCTCATAGGTGAGATATACCACTGACACATCACAGCTTTTAAAATGAAATTATAAATTTAGTTTTAAATTTATATTAGGAAATTACAATTTGTAGAACAAAAGAATTCTAGCATACATTTCTTACACAGAGCATCTTTATGATATTGACACACACATCCCTACAAAAACACAGTTGTCAAGTCAACCCAAACTCATAGTAATCCCATGTGTGTCCGAGTAGAACTATGCTCCATGGAGTTTTCAATGGCTGGTTTTTCAGAAGTAGATCACTGGGCCTATCTTCCAAGATGTTTTTGGGTGCACTTAATTTCTAATCTTTTGATTAGTGGCCATGAGTGTTAATTATTTGCACTATCTAGGGACTCCCCAACACCCAGATTCCTAGTGCATTTTCTTCTTTAAAATTTGTTTTTCAAATTGATATTTGTTTTAATCATAAAAGGTGTATACTCTCACTACAGAAAAATTTTTAAGTAAGAGAAAAGTTTAAAAATTGGTATACTTCTAAAAAGATGTTGTTGTTAGGTGCCATTAAGTCGGTACAGACTCATAGTGACCCCATGCACAACAGAATGAAACACTGCCCGGTCCTGTACCAAGCTCACAACCACTGCTGCTGCCACCAATTCATCTCACTGGTGGTCATATGTAGCAAATTTGCCTAAGCAGACTTGACTGCTGCATCCATAAGTGTTCATGGTTAATTCAAACAAAATGAAGTCTTCAAAAACTTCAATCTTTTCTCCATTTCTATGGATATTGTTTATTGGTCCAGTGGTAAGGATTTTTGTTTTCTTTATATTAAGATGCAACCCATACTGAAACCTGCAGTCTTTGATCTTCATCAGTTAAGTATTTGAAGTCCTCTTTGCTTTCAACAAGCAAGGTTGTATCATCATCTGCATACTGCAGGTTGTTAATTCTGCAGGTTGTTAATGAGTCTTCCTCCAATCTTGATGTCACATTTTACTTCATATAATCCAGCTTCTTGGATTTGATCAACATGCAGACTGAATGAGTATGGTGAAAGAATACAACCCTGATGTATACCTTTCCTAATTTTAAAACATTCGGTGTTCCATTGTTCTGTATGAACAACTGCCTCTTGGTCTAGGTACACGTTCATCATGAGCACAATTAAGGGTTCCAGAATACTCATTTTCCACAATGTTGTCCATAGCTTGTCATTATACGCAACAGAAAACCTTTGCGCAGTAGTGTAGTGGTTATGAGTTGGGCTGCTAACCTCAAGGTCAGCAGTTTGAAACTATCAGCAGTTCCTAGAAGAAATATGACACTTTCTGCTCCCATAATGATTTACAGCCTCGGAAACCCTATATAGGGTTGCTCTTAGTCAGAACTGATTCCACGGCACACAACTACCAACACCACAAAACAGCTTTCTGGTATTCTCTGCTTACAGACAACATGCATCTGATGTCAGCAATGATATCCCTTGTTCCACACCCTCCTCAGACGCTAGCAGTTCTTGTCAATGTACATTATTGCATCCATTTTTTAATTATCTTTTAGCATAATTTTACTTGCATGTGATGTTAATGACACTGTCCAATGACAGCCACATTCTGTTGGGTCATCTGTCTTTGGAATGGGCACAAATATGGAGCTCCTCCAGTCAGTTGGCCAAGTAACAGTCTTACAAATTTCTGAGCATAGATGAATGAATGCCTCCAGTGCTGCATCAGTTTGTTGAAAGATTTCAATTAGTATTCCATCAATTCCTAAAGCCTTCTTCTTTGCAAATGCCTTCAAAGCACCTTGGACTTCTTCCTTCAGGATCACTGGCTCTTGATCATATGCTCTTGAAATGGTTGAACATCAACCATTTCTTTTTGGTATAGTGATTCTGTGTTTTATTTCCATCTAAAAAGATATGACATATAAAATTTCATTGCATGAGCTTTTTCAGCTTACCAAGTACACTTAAACTGTTGAAAGGCAGTTCTTTTCAGGACTAGAAGAGGCTACCATCTCAGACAAATGGGACAAGATCCTTTGACCTTATAACTCCCTGAACTCTCATTATGGGTGGCTACAAATTATTTATTCTATTGATTTTTTCCCAAGTTGATGGACATTTCCTAGAGTTAATGCCAGTTCTCTTTACTTCCTCAATCTAAAAAGACCAGAAAGAAAAACTGAATCATTGGAAGTTCACTCCTATTCATGTTTCTGCTTTTGTATTTCTCACATTTTCTTCTTCAGTTGTCACATCACCCACCTCCATCTGGAGAAGGTTTCTCAAAAATGTTAGTAGTGATTTAGAAACAAACCACGCAGTTGCTTGGATTTGGTCTCGCTACCACTAATAGTAGTATTTCTGTCAGCAGACTGTCTCACTGACAGTAACTCTTGCAAAAGAGAAAAGCCACAAGTTCAAAACATATAAAGCATAAATGCAAACACAGCAGTCATACTAATTTGAGGACTGAGTCCTCATGTGATTCTCTAGATGTATGAATTTTTATTTCATTGGAAGAGAAAGTTTTTTTTTTAATGTTTTATTGTGAATTGTGTGATAGTTTACATGGGAGAATATTAGCTTTACAGTCATCCTATCATATATTGATTCATTGCCATGATTACAATCACCTCCATGTATCATCAACCAAAGGGTATACCCCGCAAGCCTGCCCCTCGGTCGTCAGCACACAGCCCCTCTCCTTCTCTGGGTCTAGAGTCCTCAGCCGCTCCAATTCTCCATGTCATCAACTCTGCCTCCATCTCAGGCATCACTGCTTCTCTGGGTAGGGTCCTGCTCTCTGCTCTTCTCCCTTGAGGGTCCAAGGGACCTCCGCTGCTGGACTGCAACATCAATCACTCCCCTCCTTTTGCTACAAAATGTCTACCTTTATATTTCCAACCCTCACAAATCAGTCCTGATAACAATTATTCACTATTGTATCACAAGACACCAATGTGCATCTCATTTCATCAGCCCGAGCTAGTCAGATTGGATACTACTCAGTGGAGATTCTACCTTCCTCCATGCCCTCTGGATTTAGGCTCCCTCTTGAAAGCTTATAAGCCAGTCATTTCTTGCCTTTGAACCACCCACCACCACCCCACCCCCCACCATTTTGGGTAGTCAATGTCCAAGTTGCCCATCCCTGTCTACTCTGTGTCTGGAGGGGGTGGGAATGATCCTCGCTGTAAAGATTTGTTCCCTCTTTTGAGTTACTGTTTCCATAGGTGTAGGTCAAATTCATCAAATTGTATCAGATTACTCTTTGTTTGCTCTTCTTTCTTGTTCTACTTGAGCTCTGATCATCCAATCATTGAAGCCAGGTCAAATGGGTATTATCTGCAAGTGTGGGTGTTCTTATGCATATGCCCTCTCTTCTTATCGGCTGGACGCTTCACTCTCCACTCTAGTCCTCTGTGGCTATGTCACTGACTCTGAGCCCAAGAGACCCCAGGTCTTGTCACACTGCTTATCTCCACCCGGGTTCACAAGATTCTACTGAACATTGTAGTGCTTAGCTTGCAGCTTCATTGTTGTTTTTCCCTCACTTCACACTTAATCAGTAGGGAACATGGTCACCAATCAGAGAATGTATTCCCATTGAGTCTTAGTCTTGGAAGGGGGTTTGCCCTGAGGGGACCCGACCACTTGCCTTGATGTCTCCTGGGCAAGCAACTCGCTTGTTCTTGAAGTAATCAGTGGACTGCCTATATTGTTTTGTATTTTTCCTGTCGGTCTTTCTTTCAAGAACTATCTTCTTATCTTCTAGCTGCTCCAGGCTGGTCTGCTTGTCTTTTCAAGTGGAAATTTCCCATCTCAGAAGATTCTGGATGTGGTACAGGATTCCACCTATAGTCTTAGTAATGCAGAGGCTCGCAGGAAGCCTCCTTCGCTGGGCATGTTGTAGCCCCATTTTAGGTATTCCAATCCGTTATAGGTAGAAGATGGACTTACAAGATTTCTATGGTGATATTTTTGGCTATTCCTTTTTCTCCCCCTCAAATGTCTATTATATAATAGTATGCTAGGGAAACCAAGATTCAAAAGACAGCCAAAATAACTTGGGCATTGGATACCCAAATAGGGAGGGAGGGACTACAAAGGCAAGAAGTCACTGGCTTACAAGCTTTCAAGAGGGAACCTAGAGCTAGGGGGCATGGAGGAAGGCAGAATCACCAGTGAGTACTATCCAATCTGTCTAAGTGGAACTGATGAAATGAAATACAGATGGGTTACTTGCGATACTGTAATGAAT